>NC_052532.1:2022061-2387460 GCF_016699485.2 Gallus gallus | reverse complement strand
AATTAGAGTTATTCAGTAGAACAGCCTGATAGCTGAACCTCCAAAATGTAATTAGAACTTGGCGTGGATGTAGAGGTTCTTTGCAGTGCTTGGTGGGTAGCATTGAGCCAGACCATGAAAACCTGAAGGTAGAACTGATTGCAGAGGAAGGAAGAAGTGTTGTGTTAATATTCACATTTCTTACAGTTAGCCAAGGAAGGAATTCCAATCAGTTTTCTGTCTGTTGTTTTTGCATGGCAACTTGGGTGAATATGAGCCTCCTAAGCAACAGGTGACATTACTTGCTGTTTTATGTGTTCATAAAATACTACTGGCAAACAACTAAAGGTCTAAACCTGAGTGAGTTGAATTTATCTTTCTAATGACTTCACTTAGCTTCAGAAAGGTATCAAAAAGCTGCACAGTCTGCTGTTGGTTTGAAATGCAGTGAAGTTTTCTTTTCTTGATGGCTTCATTTCCAAAACATTTAAGTGGAGTTTCTCCTGCTGGTCCTCTTGGTTTTATGCTTGTTTCCCTCTTTATTTAGCAAGCTGTTTATTTCTGTTGTTGCTCTGCAAAATACCCATGGAAGGAAATGATGTATGAAAAGCAGGAAGACTTTGGTTTTTTTTTTTTTGCTATAAATAAACAAAAGCAGAGGGACAGGGGAGTTGGACTTGATGATCTCAATGACACCAAGCTGATGCAGACAACACCAAGCACAGCAATGCAGTCAATACACTGGAGGGAAGGGAAGCCATCCAGAGGGACCTGGACAGGCTGGAAAAGTGGGCCCATGTGAACATAACAAGGTTCAACAAGGCCAAGTGCACTTGGGCAGAGGCAATCCCAGGTATTTATACAAACTGGGGGAAGATCTCCTTGAGAGCAGTCCGGTGGAGAAGGACTTGGGGGTCCTGGTGGATGAGAAGCTGGGCATGAGCCAGCAGTGTGCACTTGCAGCCTGGAAGGCCAACTGTGTTCTGGGCTGCATTAAAAAGGGGATGGCCAGCAGGGAGAGGGAGGTGATTGTGCGCTTCTACTCAGCTCTTGTGAGGCCTCATCTGGAGTACTGTGTCCAGACCTGGGGCCCCCCAGTACAGGAAGGACGTGGAGCTCTTGGAGTGGGTCCAGAGGAGGGCCACTAAGATGATCAGAGGGCTGGAGCACCTCTGCTATGAGGAAAAGTTGAGGGAACTGGCCTTGTTTAGCTTGGAGAAGAGAAGGCTCCAGGGGGACCTCATTGTGGTCTTCCAGTACTTGAAGGGAGCATATAAACAGGAGAGGGTACGATTTTTTTATGAGGGTGGATAGTGATAGGACAAGAGGGAATGGTTTTAAACTGAGACTGGGGAGGTTTAGGTTAGATGTTAGGAGGAAGTTTTTCACTCAGAGGGTGGTGACACACTGGAACAGGTTGCCCAAGGAGGTTGTGGATGCCCTGTTGCTGGAGGCATTGAAGGCCAGGCTGGATGTGGCTCTGGGCAGCCTGGTCTGGTGATTGGCGACCCTGCACATAGCAGGGGGGTTGAAACTAGATGATCATTATGGTTTTTTTTCAACCCAAGCCATTCTATGATCTCTGGGGGTCCTTCCCAGCCCGTGTGATTCTGTCACTCTTCATGCATTGTGGTATTTTACCCTTTAACAGCAAAGATGGTGAAAGGGAATGTTGTTTAGATCAGCAAACGTGTTTAATGTGCAGAATGCTTTGAATTGTGGAGGTAAGTGTTTTATAAATATAAATGATTTTATTAATGATGGGATAATCTCTTATATTTACTCAAGCTAAGTAGCTCTCTATTGCAGGCGACTAATTTATTTTCCTCTGATGTAGATTTTAGGACTCAGTACTTACATCACCAGACTTGGAAGAAGTACAACTGGTCTTGCTTTTAGTGAGAGTATTTGGGGCCAAATCTCTGACAAAGCTTTGGTGTATTATAGCAGCAGAGAAATTGAGAAATGGCTTTTTTTTTTTGTAAGCTGGGGTCTGGTTTAAAATAATGGTGCTGTTGCTGAAGGGAAATTAACTACATCAAAGTCAGTGTACATGTCCCGGCTCAGTGTTAGAGTTTGCTCTGTCACACCAGTTTGCCATTCAGTTTTAAAAAGGAGTGTCAGAGTTTTTGAGGTCTTCTGAACCCACAATAACACTTCTAAACCATGTCACTGTAAATGGAAATGTGGAGCAATTGCTCATCTCTGCAGTGTTGCTTTTCAGCTACTTTGCGTGCAGGTAATTGAGCTTTAGGAGGAAGCGGCAGGCATGACCATCTTGCTTTTAGTCCCTTATCTGTCCCTGTGAACAGTCAGCTTTTCCTGTTGTGTTGAGGAACAGAATTTTGTTCTGAGAGTTGTTTCCTGCAGGAGGAGCCACATGCTGGGCGAGTTCTCCTGGGTTCTCTAGTTGTTGCCAGGCTGCAGCATGGACTGACTGGGAAGAAGCTGTTTCCTGAGCACAAGGAGTCATGTTGCTTGGTAGCCAGAGTGCAGAACTGAAGAAGAAGTCCTCTGGGGCGATGATAACCCTATGAAGGACATCTCGGAGAGGTGATTTCTGGCTCTCAAGTTCCATGGTGCACGTGGCTAATGCACGTGCTCAAGTGGTCTGACTGAGTCAACATAGCAAGCCACAACGCTCATGTATCCTCTGTGATCCTCGTAGTGTCTCATTGGCTCCAAAACCTAACTATACACGTCCATCAACTGCAGTTCAAATCACTTAACCATGGAAAAACACATCTTGCAGCCCAGGAGTGCCTTGTTTTATGGTGTTATGCTGTGATTGTGTTTCAAGCCCAAGGCTATGGGAGCATCAGGATGTGTTAGCTGGATGATACCATGCATTTCTTCTATAGGAGTGCTGCCAGGAGTGAGTGATGTGGGCACAGTGTATGTATATTCATAGTAATAAGTTTCCTAAAAGTAGGGAGCGTTTGGGAATACGATTACACAGTGCACTAATAAAATCTCCAACTTTGCTGCAGCATGGGGTGCCTTTTTTCTTTATCCCAAGTCTTTGGGGGATATGAGAGTATCTTCAGTTTGCCATTGTCCTCGTGCTACGGAGATATGGTGACAATTTTGGTAAGACATAGCTCTTGGGATTGTGGCTTTTGGAATGGGGTCTGGGTATTGGCTGTGGATGCCCATGTTCGTTGAAGGGGAGTTGGACCAGATGAACTTTCAAGGTCCCTTCCAACCCAAATGATTCTACGATTCTAGAGTTAAAATGGAGACCAAGAGCTTTCCATTAGAGAAGTCCAATACTCATCACGTGGACCGTCACACTCTTTTAAAAAGCAGTGCAGAGAATGGAGGACATTCTGTTCATTTGCTGGGGACCACTTAAGGAATATATATTTATATTAATCTTTCAGAGGATGAATGTGTATGTATATTGATTTTTCTTAACCTTTTGTTTTGTTGGTAGCTGGTTGAAGCAGCTTTTGTAGTCTGAAACAAGCAACCTGGCATTTAGCAAATGCTATTATTTTTGAAAGATCTTGTCAGGTTTTTAATTGGTGCATGTCTGCCTTTTGTTTATTGTTGGGTGTTTTTCTTTCCAATTAAAGGTTTCTGTTTTTTTAAAACTGGCCTTTAATAGCTGCTTTAATTGGGAGAAAACAAACTTTAGCACTGACTCCATAAGACCTTATTGAAATCTTTTTGCTAAGTTTTCACACAGGCAAACGCGTATGACAGATGTCAAGGAGAACTAAAACTGAGGCAAGATGTAGTGCGTTTCCTACTTTTATGTCTGCGGGAGTTGAAATTATGGGCAAAAACCTTGAACATATTATTTTTCACCACTGAAATTCTCCTTTTCCCTTTTAATAGGTTTTGACCATTATTTTCATTACATTTACAGTGAACTTGGTTAAATGGTTTCTTGCTAATGACTTGGCATTTGATCGTCTCTTTCTGTCTGAAGCAATAGAAGTGAGATCCCAGTTTGTGATGTGGGGTGAGAGAGATGGATGTATAGCTGTTACATTTGGGAAATAGCTGCTACAAGAAATAAAACTGAGTTAGTCTGATCTGTATATACTGTAATGGTCTCTTAAAACCACTTTTATTGCAAATGGTGTTTTCCAGTGCTATAGAAGCAGCAGTTCTAAAATATAAGTAGCTCGGAAATGCATTGAGAAGAAATTGTATATGGCAGAATATGGTTCTAAACTATCAATTTGCCTGAAGTGATCCTGGGATGCTTGTATAAAACGTGTGGTAAGGATTGAATTGCAGCTTGGCACAGATACTTAGGTTAAAGAGCAACAGATAGGTTAGGGTACAGGTGTGAATACATAGCAGTATAGAAGAGCATGGTGTGTGTGACTATGCTTTGTTAAAGCTCGAGGCACAGAGCCCTGCAGCTTTTATTTCAGCTGTAGGCAATGCACAGCACAGAACTGGTGTTCTTCACAAAACAAGAAAGCAGAAAGAGGCAGTTTTGTTAATAAATGATTATTAGTTCTGTGCTTCCAACTTTTGCAATTACATCCCCTCCACCAACTCTCCCTTCCAGCACAAGATTGAAACCTTCAAGCTAATAACCAAATTTGCAGAGCCTCTCGCTGATGGATGCAGGGCTGCAGGGATGGATTCACAGCACAGGGTGACCAGCAGCCCGCAAGCACTCCTCTTTTTATCATCCAGCCAGCAGGTCCAGGTCTGCACAGCTTGTACTTGTGCAGATTTGAAAGCATTGATGCTTAGGAGTTCATTTTTCTCCTGGGAGTGCAGTGATTCATATAATTGCTGTGCTGAATGTGTGGTTCTCAGAGGAATTGCATTGAAAGGAAATGAGTGCCTGTGGACCCCTGGACATGTATGACATGTGCTCACCTGTATAGTACTTTGCTTGTGCTGGATGATTTTAGTGGTCTTTTCCATCCTCACTTCTAAGATTCTTTTATCGGAACTGTCATCTTAAATGTGTGCAGTCCAATCTTTTAGTTCTTTTTTTCATCCGGAAATCAACCGATTGCTAGCCATACCTGTGTAGCTTGTACTGGCCTGGAGAAATTGGATTAAAGGGTGGTTAATTTAACGAAATAAAGAAAGTTCTGATGATATGTGCTCTTCAACATCTTCATCAGTGACATGATGGCATCAAGTGCACTCTCTGCAAGTTTGCAGATGACACCAAGCTGAGCAGTGCAGTCAGTACACTGGAGGGAAGGGAAGCCATCCAGAGGGACCTGGATAGGCTGGAGAAGTGGGCCCATGAAAACCTAATGAGGTTCAATAGGGCCAAGTGCAGGGTGCTGCACTTGGGTTGGGATTGCCCCGACTATTTATACAAACTGGGAGAAGATCTCCTTGAGAGCAGTCCCGCGGAGAAGGACTTGGTGGTCCTGGTGGACGAGAAGCTGGGCATGAGCCAGCAGTGTGCACTTGCAGCCCGGAAGGCCAACTGTGTTCTGGGCTGCATTAAAAAAGGGTTGGCCAGCAGGGAGAGGGAGGTGATTGTGCCCTTCTACTCAGCTCTTGTGAGGCCTCATCTGGAGTACTGCATCCAGGCCTGGTGCCCCCAGTACAAGAAGGACGTGGAGCTCTTGGAGTGGGTCCAGAGGAGGGCCACTAAGATGATCAGAGGGCTGGAGCGCCTCTGCTATGAGGAAAAGGTGAGGGAACTGGCCTTGTTTAGCTTGTCTGCCCTTGGCTCTGGGGGGACCTCATTGCAGCCTTCCAATACTTGAGGGGAGTGTATAAGCAGGAGAGGGTACGACTGTTCACAAGGATGAATAGTGATAGGACAAGGGGGAATGGTCTTAAACCGAGGCGGGAGGTTTAGGTTACATGTTAGGAGGAAGTTTTTCACTCAGAGAGTGGTGACGCACTGAACAGGTTGCCCGAGGATGTTGTGGATGCCCCATCCCTGGAGGCATTGAAGGCCAGGCTGGATGTGGCTCTGGGCAGCCTGGTCTGGTGATTGGCGGCCCTGCACATAGCAGGGGGGTTGAAACTTGATGATGGTTGTGGTCCTTTTCAACCCAGGCTGTTCTGTGATTCTCTGATATTTATTTAGATGCCTGTAGGCTTAGCCTTTTTGTTACGGCTGCTGTGCATAAATGTGCAAGTCCTCAATGATAAAAGATCATTAATTTCTGTTGAAAGTGCTCTAACCAACTGTGTAAGCAGCATGAAAGATTAATAGAATGTAAGTAGAGGAGGAAAATGTTTTATAATGTTCTGTTTACTTTCTATGTTTAACAGCATTTTGAAGAGACTCAGTTCTGCTGTTTCCCGTAGCAAAAGGATGAGTTATTTCCCTGTTTGCACACCAGAGACCTGTTGGTCTGGAGGCTGGATGCCTTGTGTTGCTCTTGCTGAAGAAGGAGTGTGCTGGTCCCACACTTCACTATTTTTATGTATTTTTTTTAATGGGATAAAATCCCTTCTAATTTTATAGCCATTTTACAGCGATAAACTGCTTTCCACACCTATTTACTCATATGGTGCAGCTTCTGACCGCCTTCTTTCCGACACCGTGAGCATTTTAACTCATGTTTTCAAATTCAGGATTTATTAGGAACAACTGAGCAACCTGTGAAAATGATGAGAAGGCATTCAGTGTGTTGCTACTGGGTTAAGTTGTTAAATACCTTTTGGATTGTTTTCTTCTTCCCATACTGTTTCAAGCAGGCTTTTTATTTCCTAATGAAGAAACTTTCTGTGGTGGTTTCGATGGGATTCTGCAGAGGTTTTAAAACGTATTCTCAGATTCTACGTTTCGAGGTTAAATAGTGCTGGAAGCTGTAGATCACCCCATTTGGGACTTGTCTTTGAGACTGCAATTTTCAATTATAAAATTCAAATAAGTCTATTTGGTTTAATGAACCTCTGGAAATTTATTGAGTGATGTAGACAGTGGGCTGTTCTTGTCCCAGGGTGTTCTAACAACTTTCTTCTCATTGTGCTGTGTTGAAACACAGCCTCTTGAGGTCTCAGGCTGGCACAGCAGAGGGGGGGAAAAGCTGGTGAGCTCCTTTGGATGTGTTTTTTTCTCCATACATGGTTTAAGTTGTGTTTTATTCTAGTTAAATCATAGTATGGTTTATGTTGGAAAAGACCTTTCAGATCGTCTAGTTCCAACCCTACTGCTATAGGAAAAGATGCCTCCCTCTAGACCAGATTGATCAAGGCCCCATAATAAATAATGTTGTGCCTCTGCTAGCATCCTCATAATGCACGTTTGATCTTAGATGTTGCTCAGTGTCAGGACAAGACCTGATCTTTGAAATGAGCAGATCCAAGCCCTCTGTGATATTCTCTTCT
Source organism: Gallus gallus (assembly GCF_016699485.2). NCBI lineage: Eukaryota > Metazoa > Chordata > Aves > Galliformes > Phasianidae > Gallus > Gallus gallus. The sequence goes on along the minus strand of NC_052532.1, from coordinate 2,380,194 downwards.
GGAGGAGGAAAAGGCGTTTATGAATGAGTGCATTTTCCTGTAAAGCTTCTTGCACAGCACTTGGATGCATCTTCTATGCATCTGTTGGGCCAGTGCTTTATCCTCCCAACAACCTGCACTTGGATTATTTGCAACTTGATAGCCTCTGAGTAAGTGGCTAATTAGGGTTGTTTCTGCAGGACAGATGAGACGTGGGCAGACACTCAGCTTTGTTTTTTTTTTTTTTTCCCTTTCCCATGCATCCTGACCCCTTCTCTCTTATTCACTTGCTGTTGTTTCTTGTCTGCTGGATTTCCTCCCACAAGAAGCCTGGGCTGTTGATCTGTGTAGCTGGTGGTGTGGCTGTCTCCAGGTGTTAGTGCAGCCATCGATGTCTGGCAATGATCACAAGGGTTCAAACCAAAGCAGTAAAGCAAATGCTGTAATGGGTGCATGGCCACGGTCATCAGCAAGAGACGCTGTATGAGGAGTAACAAGATTGCAATGGGTTTCTTTTTACTCTCATTTTTTTCTTTCACAGCGAAGTCTCCTTGGCACACTGCAGCCAATTTCTGCAGAGAGGAGTGCAGTCTTTCTAGACATCCACTTTGCTGTGTTTAAATGAGTATTTGTTGCTTCTAGCAACTGCTTTCTTCATTTAACCCCAGACACAAAGGCTGTGCTTTGATATATATTTTCCTGCATCCAATATAGATTTGTTGTATTCTCTTTTTTAAGTAGTTGGTGTGATGTAAAAAAGAAGTCCCTCCAAAGGGTTGGATTTTCCCCCAGTCTGCAGTGGGCACTTCAGAGCCTTCTTCTATAGAATGATTCCTGGCATTGTTTTTCCTGGAGGAGAAGGTGCTAAGGTAAGGGAGTCACGTAAGTTGGACATGCTTTAAGCATAGCCTTAGCTTTTACCATGACAAGCATTAAGGCAAGCTGTGTTGTGTGCAGTTGATACCACAAGCTGTCTGTATTATTGTGGCTTTGTAGGTGTTTGAAAGCGAGGAACTGGTAGGGTTAACAAAGCATAGGATACGGTACAGAGCAATAGCAAAACAGGTGGCAGAAAGTTTGCTGGGGATTGCTGTTAAAAGTGGAGCTTTGTTTGCTCCCCTGCTGATGTAGCACTCGCAATTATGCTTCGCTCAAATGTTCATTTTCTCAATCAAGTGAGAAATATTTCAATTTGATCAGCTTGCCTTTTTTTTTTGTTGGTGTTTCCCACTGTCTTTAATGAGTGTTTTCATGTGGATAAGTGATGCTGGCTGAAGGCAAGGGAGTTGCACTTGTGAAGGAACTTGTTCTAGATGTGACGGAGCCTTCCTCCTGGATTTCCAAACCTCACCTGTGCATTATGCTACAATCTTTCTCTTTAAGCCCAAATATTCTTGTGTACCTGATCTGATCACAGAATCACACACGGCTTGGGTTGGAACGGACTGCAGGGATCATCAGGTTCCAACCCCACCATGCTGCATGCAGGGCCACCAACCTCCACGTTTAATACCAGACCAGGCTGCCCAGGGCCCCATCCAACTTGGCCTTGAACACCTCCAGGGATGGACAGGGCATCCACAACCTCTCTGGACAGCCTGTTCCAGTACCTCACCACTCTCTCTGTGAAGAACTTCCCCTGATATCCAACCTAAATCTTCCCTCCTTCAACTTAAAACCATTTCCCCTTGTCCTGTTACTATCTACCTGTGTAAGGAGTTGTCTCCCCTCCTGTTTATAGGCTGCCTTTAGGTACAGGCTTCCCCTGGTGCTGGGGGAGCAGAGGAAAAGGAGGCTGCATATGGATGCCCAAATGCTGAAAACCCACAGCAGTGTTCACAAGGGAACTGAACAGTCCTTTCCTGCCAAATAAGCCTTGTGCCTCCCCACAAGGACTGCACGTTGCAGGTGCTCACTTAACATTAATTTTCTAGGGTGCACGCTTGGGCACAGAGTATCTGTCCTTTCACTTCAATGCAATAAAAAATTCTACAGTAACATAATGCCTGCACAGTGTTAGTACAATGTTCTGCCTGCAAAAGAATTTTGCTAGTCAAGAAACTGGTATTTAAAACTCTGTTTACAATCCATAGCTTAGCAGTAATCATCCTTAGCAGGGCTGGCTTTAGGGTAGGTAAAATAGGCAGGCAGTTTATCTACCTAGCCTAGCTGGGGGCACTGGGGAAAGCAAATTTGCAGAAATGAAACATTTATTATTCATTATCAGTTTCCTCTTAAAATCGGTACTTAATGTGGGCGAGCAAAAGAAATTACCTATCTGCCCTATAGGACAGAATAAAGCCTTTGCTAACACAGGGGTTGTTGGGGGATACAGGACTGATTGGTGCAAATAGAAATTCTTGTCGAGTCTAAATTCTGATTGCTGCTGGCCCTGTAACTTTGAAATTGCTGCCTTTGCCTGTAAATGAATGGTCTTAAAGGTTAATGCTAACTTCTTTTTTTGCAAAGATGTCTAATACAGGGGCGAGGGGGGGGGCTAACAAAATACAGGATTTAAAGGCAAAATACACTGTAGTGAAGGAAGCAGCAGGATTTCGAGATGAAGTAAGAGCGATGTGGAGTGCACCTTGAATTTGGGTTCAGAAGACCAAGAGCTTGTGTGTGCTGTAAGAGCATGCAGAGCTTTGCAAAGCAAGGAGGTTGGCCTGAGCATTCAGAGCTGTGGAATTCAGGGATTTCTCTGTCTAGGAGCTGTCTTGGTCATTGGCCTGTGTAGAATAAAATGGGGGTGTAACAAAGCACAGTTGCTTGTCTGATGCTTCACAGTGAGGTTCGGTATTGTGGTGATGGATGATAAAACCAAATTTTCAGTGTCAAACAGGATTCTGAAGTTGAAGATGCTGGTGGAGCGTCCTAATTGTTCATGGATCCCTTCTGGAGGAAGGCAAGCAGCTTTCTTAAAGCACCACAGTATTTCAGCCTTCGCTGTATGTATTTCTGCATGCAAACCAAACACTCAGTGGCCATAAAGCTTTGTAGCTGGTAGTAAGCATCACCGGCTGAAGTGGCAGCACATAAAGACCTGCAGTGCTGCTGCTGGCTTTGCAGAGGGGTGTTTTTTTTTTTTACTGAGTTCAGCAGGATGCCCCAGAATAAGCACTTTTTTTAGCTGCCCCGGTGGATATTCTCAGTTGGCACTTGTTCGGGCCGTGACTCAGCAGTTACCGTACCACTGATTGAGCACCTGGGGAAAGGACCCGGTCAGCCCGGCGAGCATAGGTGAAGGCAATTCATGTGTGTGACTAGAAAGTGTGGAGCCTGGCTGCACCTCTCTTAGACCCCATTTAAAGGCTGACTGCCACTGGGGAAGGATCTGTTCCTGAAGATCCTTCCTTGGTGAAGCTTTTCCTCTACAAACCTAGAATCTTCTGATATGGGTGAGCAATCTTCCTTTATAGCACCTTTCTTTTGTGCCAGTCCTTTTGTTAGCACACCTTTGTTGTAATGCCTTTCCCATTGTATTGATCTGTCCAATTGCTACAGCACTCATCCTGGTCACAGAGTGACAGAGTAAAGTCATCTGTTGTGCATTTCATTCATGTCAGAGCTTATTTTGCAGTAGTTTAGCACAGATGAGGAACATGGGTGTTACCTAAACTAAACACTAATTTGTGTGCAGCATACTTTCTGTGGTGCTGAGAGCATGATGTGAAACCCTGCTTTGGGGCTGGAGTTCATTTGGAACTCAGAAGTACAGTGGTATGAAGGGAGGTGAATCTCTCCATAGTTTTGCAGCTGCTCAGCTCTGTGCAGCATTTCTGTACTCCTGCAGTTATCTGTTGTGCCACATGATGTGTCCTACAATGGTGTTTGTTTTCTTTTGCTGTTGAATAGCTTAGTGAACATTGTGTTCTTTCAGTTCACAGCAATGGAAGAAATTTATTAGCTTGTGAAATGAGGAAGGCTTGTTTTCTGTGCTCTTAGACCATAAGGCTCTGTTGAGTTCTGGGCATGGTTTGAAGAGAGTTTGCAGCTCCTATTTTCCTTATCTCCCTCCTCAAATGAATCCATTACACTCTAAGGGTAAATTTACAGATGAGATGGTGTCAGAAATCTGGTGTCCCAGTGTTTGGAATTGCTGTTAAGCTTTTGATGACTACAGTCTGATGAACTGCTGGAAAGCAACAGGTGAAAGCGGATTCAAACGTACCAGGGCAGCTTGGTCTAGTATTAGATATGGAGGTTGGTGGCTTTGTGTGCAGCAGGGGTGTTGGAGCTTGATGATCCTTAAGGTCCCTTCCAACTTAAGCCGTTCTGTGATACTTGAGGTCCTTGTTTGTCCTATCGTGCTTTGTTCCTTCACCTGCAGTGCTGAGGAAGGGAGACCAGAGCTGCAGGAGTCATTCTGTTTTCTAGAAAAGAAAATGTTTTCTTTTCATGCAGTCTTGTCTCTTGCAGAAATGGTAGAGACGGCAATTGCTTTTGGTCAAAGTGGATGCATTTTCTTCTGTATTTACCTTTGGAAATCAGCGATTCCTGTCTCAGTTTTCTCAGTGGAGGCATCTTGCTGGATGACAGTGCTTGAGGGCTCCTGCAGAAGTCTTTTCACTTACTCCCTGTGTTGGTTGTTTGAATTGGGTGCTGGAAAGCAGAGGTGAAAAATGCTTCTGACCTGAAGATCAAATTCCACTTCTGTGTTCTTTTTTAGGACTAAGTCTTTTCACCCGGAGGTTGGTGACACACTGAACAGGTTGCCCAAGGAGGTTGTGGATGCCTCATCCCTGGAGGCATTGAAGGCCAGGCTGAATGTGGCTCTGGGCAGCCTAGTCTGGTGGTTGGCGACCCTGCACATAGCAGGGGGGTTGAAACTCAATGACCGTTGTGGTTCTTTTCAACCCAGGCCATTCTATGATTCTACTGGAATGAATAGTCCCAAAGGATTTTTAAAATTAACCTAATACCATTTATATTCACTGGCACTGGGGAAGTAGCAAGATTTGTTTCATTCTTGTAGGAAATACGTTGTGCATCTCATGATTAAAAACATTGCAGGGATTTTTGCCTGATCATCTTCTCTATCCCGCCTTCAGTGAAAGCAGCTTGAATTAAGCATTTGTACAATCTGTATTTTTAATGATGTAAAATCAAAAGGGGCATTGAGATTTGGCTGAATGGATTTCTGTTTTACTGTAGCCTAAAAACATCTCTTTTCAGACTAACATCCAGTTGGAATTATTCTAATCCTATTGAGCTCTTGCTAATGAGACAGGCATATGCAGCCATCCAGCTGCCAAGAACAAATTACAGGTATTTTACAGGAGAGGCGGATTCTCATTTAGTAAAATGAGAATGAAAAAACAACTGAAGTGATCAGGGAACCCTTCTGGAAATCCCCACCGAGTTCAGAACATATATACACTTGGTATGCAGATTGACATTTCTTCTGTTGGCCGTGTGTTTTGAGTGCTGCTGCTTTTCAGGGAGCTCTGAGAAGCTGATGTATATTTACTGTTTCATAATCCTGTCCTGTTTTGTAATTCTCCCCTGCAAAGTTCTTGCTGCAGAGTTCCTTTCCCAAACAGTTCTGATCCCTTTCTATTTGGCAAACAGCGTGTTGACTTTTCTTCTTCCTTGCTGCACATTTTAATAGAACTGAAACAAGCAAAGATGCCCTTGGCTTACTTTTCTGCAGTGTTAGCAGGAATGTGTATAATCTCAAGAATATTAAGTATTCCTTGCTTTGCTCTTTGCTGTGCAGAACAAGAAAAAGAAATGACTCCTGTACCGAGGGGCTTAGGAAATTCAGGTGTAGAGAGTAATGTTTGAGATTCAGAGTGACAGGGCTCCTTTTTGTAGTTACAGGTGCCACTAGACTTCAAGGATTTAATGTTGTGGATTTATTTTTTTTTTTAAAGGAGAAAAATAAATGGTAACAAATTGCTTGAGTAGAGAGAAAGTTGTTCGTTTTGGTTGAAGTAGGTAAAATTAAGGCTCAGCGTATTGGCACTGTAACTGGAGAAGAGGAGAAGAAAGGTCTTGCTGCTGGCTATGAGCAATTGAAAGCGCTCGTACTCTTTCAAATATGTTGCAGAAATTTGTACCTTAGAACTAGAGTGCACAAAAATGTAAGTTATTTTGTGGGGAAAAAATGTAGTACAGATTTTTGAGAACTCAAGAAGAGGCATTCTCAGTTTTGTAGCATAGTAATTTCTGACGTGGCTCAATGCAGCTTCATTTCAGCTTCTTTACGTATTGCAGTTTGTATTAAGTTTGCTTTTCTGTGAGTGCTCTTTGATGGTTCTGCAGTATGTGATCATGGGATGGATCACACATGTGCTTTCTGTTTCCCCAGCTGTCCATCCAGATGTCTGTAGTGACAGTTTCTGAAATCAAAACCTTAAACTTCTGAAACTTCATGGTCTTTTGGTAAAGTAAATGAAAAAGGAGTCTCTGCAGTTGCTTTTCTCCACTTGGATCTTGGGTTGTGATTTTTAACTTCCGGCTTATCTGTAAGAAAATTATTTGCAGGTGTTTTAAGGCAGGCAAAATTGTATTGCAGGCAAATTTGTGTGGATGGGATCCCTGTCCTGTCATAAAAATAGCACCTTGGTTTAACCTGGGACTTTGTCAGAATGGATCACTGCTGTCTTGTGTTTCTGCACATGTGGGAGCTGAAATATTCTGGTAAGGAGGGCAGGCCCTGTGTTGGCCTATGGTGTGTTCATATTTGTGTGTACATGCACGGCAGTGGGGTAACTTCACTTCCAGCTCCTCCAAAATGTCACCCACCTTTAGGTGATCTAAATTGTGAAAATCTTCCAGAGGATAAGAAGAAATAATCATAGAATCATAGAATCACCAAGGTTGGAAAAGATCCAAAGGATCACCCAGTCCAACCATCCAGCCATCACCAATAGTTATCATTAAACCATGTCCCTCAACACAGCATCCAAATGTTCCTTGAACACCTCCAGGGTCAGTGACTCCACCACCTCTCCGGGCAGCCCATTCCAGTGCCTGACCACCATTTCAGAGAAGTAGTATTTCTTAACGTTTAGCCTGAACCTTCGCTGGTGCAGCTTGAAGCCGTTGCCTCTAATCCTATCACTAGTCACACAAGAGAAGAGGCTGACCCCCAGCTCATTTCAACCTCCCTTCAGGTAGCTATAGAGAGCAATAAGGTCTCCCCTGAGCTGCTGCTTCTCCAGACTGAGAATAAATGCTCTACTATATCTGATTAGTGGTTAATGTAGCTCAGTAGTTGGTCTCAAACAGTGTCAATATACCATGTTAGGAGACTCAGATGTGGCTGCTTAGAGGTGCCTGGTGCCTTATACATCTCTAGTGTCTGTGGTTGTTGGGTTAGGGAGGTTGTAGGACACTGTGAGGCCCCCCCCCTCAGCCTCCTCTGGACTGAGCAAACCAAGGGACCTCAACTTCTCCCCACATGCCAAGCCCTCTCCCATCTTCATAGCCCTCCCTTGGACACTCTGGTTTTATGTCCTTCTTAAATCGTGGCATCCAAACCAGCACCCAGTGCTCAAGGTGAGGCTGAAACAGGCATCTCTGAGTTTCAGTGAGTACTGCCATAGTGCTAGCAGTGCACAACTTAGTGATGTGTTTCCATTATACACCTCATTTTGATGATCTTTAAGGTCCCTTCCAATCTAATCTATGATTTCTGAATTCTGTAACTGTCAGATGCGTATCTCCTTTCAGTCTTTTCCAAACTGAAGAGTCTTTGCCTTAGTGGAGAGAGAAACTATTTCATCACTTCCACTATTTTAGTTGTGTTTTCAAGGCCAACTGAAAGCAGACCAAAACTGCACCCACTGCTCAAGCTGTTGGCAGAGCAAGGTTTTGCACAGCAGCAGACCAAGTCCTTTGCCTTGCTCTCATCTTGCTGAATTCTGGGTGACTTCTGTGTATTAAGCTTGTGCTTCCAGAGAACTAGAAGTGTAGAAAAAGACCTTGGCAGCTACTTCCCCAATATGTGCTGCTGAGGTTCCTGAAGTCAGAATGAATGGACTGAGGCATTGAGACCTCAGTGTTCACATTACCCTTTTTTTTTTAGCATGTATTACTAATGCTTTTCATAGTACTAATGATTACATACTACTGTTGGCTGTGTTGTGGTTTGAGGTGAGGTCTTTGAAAGCTGAACACATTCTTTCACTTGCTTTCCTTTCATTTATTACAGTGTGAACCCAAACTCACAGGTACTGTGCATTTAATTCTGTTGCATTAGCTGTATGCTTAGCTTTGTTTTCTAGCACATCTTCCTACACTAATTTGTTGGAAGTGATTACGTGACCTCTGCTAACTGTTGCAGTGTTTCAGTAGTACTCAGTGCATGTAGTTGCAGCTCCATTGTTTGATGAACCAGAGCTACGCGTGTATTTGCCAGGTAGGGAAGAAAAATGGCCACGGGGACACGGATCTGCCTGCTTAGCTTGTTGCAGGGCAGGGATTTCCTATTTCCATGTGGATTCTGTAGCAGTAGAGAGCTGTGTAATGCTGCAGTGGAGGGTGTTCTGCGTGCTATGCCAGATGTCAGCAGTAGAGCAGAAGCTGTAATCCAATTTTCTTAATTCCTGCTTTGTTTTCTAACCACTCTATCACTGTTCTTTCTTTCCAGGTCCTTTTTGCTTGATATTAAAATGCTTTGCATACAGTAGAAGCTAATTGAAATAACTTCTTTGAGAGAACACTAAGGCGTAAATAAGAATGGAATCTTGGTGTAGTAACACTAGAAAGCGTTTCCATTTCTGTAGCTAGTATGAAACGTGGTACTTTAAATACTACAAGTAAATCTTATGCATTGGAAGAAGTTGGGTCCTCTGGAATGAGGAGGGTGAATGGGGCAGGGGGGGCTCATTTCTATGTGTTCCTTGTACAAAAGCAGAGGTGCATCCTCATCACCTGTAACTACGGCAGCTCTCTATATTTGGGAAGAGGGTGTGAAGAACCTACACTGATAGTCTGAGCTGTAACAAAGGAAAGAGACTCAGTTCCTCATTTCCATGTGGTATCTATCCAGGCCTTCTGCCACTGCCATTTGAAAGGGTAAAGGTGTTAGAATTGTGTCAAATAAGGTACACCACTTGGGTGCATTGTCATCCAAGGTGTTGTAGGAAGCATTGTGGCTTTAATTCTTCTTTCCTCCTTGGTAGTTGAGTTGGACAAGTGTACTCATCCTCCTGTTGTGCCATGTTCCATCTGGTAGTACAGATTTGCTTGCTCACTTGAGTTTTCATAGCTGCTCTTTCTGGGGTCGTGATCTCTTGTGAAATGGCTTGTTTTTTTTTTTTTTTCCTTCTACTTCTAAAGATGAAGCCCTTGAGTGGGTGGCACAGCCTGTTGTTTTTCTTTGTAGGGAAGCACAAGTAGTGAACTGGAAGTTCTGGGTGTGTTTCCTTTCCCTTTGAGAGAAAGGGAGCATTTGTTGTTGGTGGTGTGTCCCAGATAAAAGTAAACAAAGAAAGAAGATTTTGCACTTGTTCTGGCTATTTATGTTAGTCAAGAATTCAGAAAAATCTATCAAGTAGTAACTCCTCAGTTTGTCACTAAAGATACTTGTAGATACCCCTTAAGGAAATAGGTTTCTCTCATTCAATGCTTTATTTTTCAGCAGTGTTCAGTACTTTCCTTGTACCTCCTGACTTAACTGCAGACAACAAGTGGCAGTTACTGGAAGGCAAGTTGGTATTTTCTTACTGGTGGCAGGAGATGGTGGTTTGAGTTTGCTTGGAACTCATTGCTTCAACAAATTCAAAAGAAAAGCGCTCCAGGAGAGAGAGCAACAGTGCTCAGCAATGGCTTTTTGTTTCCTTCAACCTATTTCACCTTCTCCACTGAAATAGCTTAAAAAATCTAGGACAAAAAGAAAAATTCTCACTAACGCCTGGGCTGTGTATTTTTTCCTGCTTAAGGGATTGCAAACTATGCCTGCTTTACTGCTTTTCTGTCTATATAGTCTTCCATCATATACTATACCACCTTAAAACAGTGCCAGTGCTCAGTAGAAGTCTGAACTTGAGTAATTTTTATGAAATAATGGTCTCTATGTTTGTGCTCTGCTGGGTTTATTTTTGAAGGCATCTCACTTTCAACAAGTGGATGTTCAGAACTACTTAATCCTTCTGTAAATCTGAGAATTTTGGAGTGATGCCATGAAACTTTGTCCTTCCCTTTCTGGTTTGACTGCATTTTCATCATCTTTGTTGGTATCTCAGACATCCTTGATTTAAGTAAATAAAAATATTCCTGTTGCATGATGCTACTCCAAGGTTAAAGTGGTGTGTGTGGCAGAAATAAGGGTATGTTACCCTTTTTCACTGTAGTGGTATCATGTTTGAAAACAGACTGACTGTTGGAAGGCACGAGAAGGCTTTTGGTGGTTTTCTGTCTCTACTAAAATAGAATTTCTTCCTGATAGCTCTTTGTAAGTGATAAATGGGGATATATTTCAGATGTTATACTGTGCCCATGGTTGTGACAGTTGGGAAATACAGAAAGTGACATCAATTTCAGTTTTCATAAAACCAGTAATATTGTTAATTTAAAAAAAAAAAAGTTCCCACACATCTGAAAGGCAGGGAATTAATAAAACACAGTTGTTTTGTTTTTTATTTCCTTAATGTACATTGCTCTTTGCAGATCATCAAACGTTTATCAGGTGAAAAAACAACTTGGTGATGTTAGACTGATAGCAGTGACTGGTTTCTGGTACATAGTGCATATTTTAAGAAGAAACTTCTTTTACTGATTGGTAATTTAAAAATACCCAGATTTTTATCATCTTTTTGTCCTTAGGACTCTGTCTACCAGTGATGATGTTGAGGACCGGGAGAATGAAAAGGGCCGCCTGGAAGAAGCTTATGAGAAGTGTGACCGGGATTTGGATGAGCTCATTGTCCAACACTACACTGAGCTCACCACCGCGATTCGCACCTACCAGAGCATCACAGAGCGCATCACCAACTCCCGGAACAAAATCAAACAGGTGAAGGCTAGCTTTACATGTGTTACTATGCTTACGTTGCCTGTAGTCTTGGTACAAATATATGCAACTTCTTTTTCTGAGTTCTGTTCCCTTATTGGTGGTGGAACACAAGCTCACGTTTTAACTTCACATTTTTCACCTTTTTTTCCCAGCTACTTGTCATCTTTAAATGAACTAAAAATTGAATTGAGAATGCTCTGCTGGCTGCTAACCAAACTGTGGTGTGGCTGGGAGCAAAGCATCCAGTTTTAATGCAGTGGTCCCAGGCTGTCTTACTGCCAGTGTATTTTCCATAGTATCTCCTGTTGACTTTTGAGAACACAAGTAATTAAGGAGAAAAATAAGAGGAGGATAAGAAGAGCAAAGCTTTGCAGTGCCCTCTGTTCATTTACTGTCTGGGCAAGTTGCTATCAGGTTTTTGAAGTCTAAGGGCTGCTAAGCTAACACCTTTCCATCTGATCTGTTCATGTCTTTATATGTTGGCCTCCAACAACCTCCTGAGTAGTCTGGGTGATTCATCAGCTTGTTTTCTTTTTTTTCCTCAGAATATGATTTTTGGTGCTATTTCCAAACTCAGTTCTGTTGTGTGAATGTACATGAACTCTGTGCCCGTGTGTATTTCTGTGTTTTGAGTGCTCACACTTCAGTAGTGTGTCAATAAATAATTCTTGTGCTCTTTGTTCTGGACTTGTTCCATCTGCTCTCTCCTTCCAGCTCTGATTACTGTAGCAATAGATGAATTCTTTGGTCTCCTGTCCTGTCTTTTACTTCCTATATGGTTTGCCTCACCTAAACTTTGCAAACTAGGCACCAGACTTGTTTCATTTTTTTTTTTTTTCCTGGCTCTGAGGAGGTTTCAGAACCTTTCACAGCATTGCCTTAGGAACAGTAGGCTGTGACCCTTCTGGGGCTACGTCCTGACCCTTCTGCCTTTTAAAATTCATTTAGCATTTTCAAAGAGAATGAGACCATCTTGATGCTTTCCAAGGGTAAGAGTTCATTCCAGGATTTATGTACAAAGCTCAGCACTTTGAAAGCAGAGATCAATTGCACTAAATTTGAAGTAAACTATAGCTGGTGGCCTGTTTTCACACAGTATACTAAGCTTTGCAGAGGTCAAAACAAGCATACGGGGGAAGACCTTTTGGTCCTGCTTAGAAGAAAGACTGTAAAGGTGGAGGACCTTTTGGTATTTAAGTTTTCTTACTAGTTTCGGTCAACATGTATTTCAGTAGCATTGTCCTAATCTCACGGGAGACCCCAGATCTGATTTGTCATCAATATGTATTACACTGTCAGACTTCCTTTTGATTTTGATAGCACAGGCATTTACTTATGTTAGAAACTGTGGAAATGACAGGCAGTCTAGATCCCTCTGTGTATCTGCCTTCTGTAGTTAATTCTTGTATGAATACCTGTTGGGAACAGCTTGCTTTTGGCTTGGTTTGGGTTGTAGCTTTTTACAGGTTTTACCTGTAAAACTGAGTTACAGAGGAGAAGCTCTTAGACCTGCCACAAGGAGGTTGTTTCTTAAAGTCTTGCTGTTCATTCCTGTCTGTGCTCCCAAATGTAGGTATAGTTCATCATCTTTCATGCAAGGACAGATGTGGGAATGTCTTGTGAGATTCCTTCTAACCCCACAATTCTTGTACTTGACCCAGTTTTGCTCTTTGTAACAGCAATCCACTGATAATGGTATGCTGGGTCAGCGAAACGTTTTTAATTAAGGTATTGAACAGGGATTATGTCCGAAATGAAATCTCTGTGCGTTTTAGTTTCCCTTTGCTTTTGTGGCAAGTTATAACCCTCTTACATTAGCTTTTCTGTTGGTCTGTGGGTTTTTCAGCATTAAACTTTGAAATGTCTTTCTGAAAAGAATGATGTTATTGTGTTGAAGTTTTAGCCTCTTCTGGCTGTCTAGAGGCTGCCCTATATATCTAATTACCAAATGTCTGTATTTTGCTCTGTCCATGTGTTTGGCATCTTCTAAAGGCTAACTGCCTTTATGTGGACAAGGTGCATCGAAGTGGGATTTCTGGAGTACTTTGAAGTCTTGCTATTTAAAAAATAAATGGAAAGGCCTACTTCTCAGAGTCTCTCTTCATGTGATATTCAGTGAGAGTTCCTGAGAGAAGATTGGAGCCTGAGTATTCAAAGCTTATCTTGAAAACAGGAGTAGTGTGAAAGCAATGTGCGAAGCTGTGTTGTTAATTGCTTCCATGTTTTAATATGTGATTATTGATTTATATTATGTAAGAAAAGTTAGGTTGTACTGACCTTATCAGAGGATGCTAGAATAACCTTAAAGCATGGAATATAGGCTATGGATATGACTAAGGAGAATGGATAAGAAAAGCTGTTGCTGCTTCTTGTTAAGAGTGGGACAGAATAAGAAGAGACTTTGCCAGTTGGACAAGTGTCTGACATATGAGCTTATGAGGCTCAAACTGAGAATGGCAAATGCTAAGGTGGTTCTCTAGGTCATAAAATAGCCTTGATAAGTAATAGAAATGCTGAGTTGCATTATATTCAAACAGCTATTTGTTTCATTGAAACCTGATCTCGTAAAAAACAAACCTGACGTTGCTCGAGTTATTGGGAAAGTGATCGTACCATCAGACAATTAGGCTTCAAGAAATTGACACGTAACTTGGAGGAAGGGAGGGGATGTGCCAGAAGATTCAATAGACAGATGGAAAATGTTTACAGCAGAAAAACTAGTAGTGGTTTATTTGCTTTCACTGCAAATTAGATTGTTGTTGTACGCCAAAATACTGAAATGATTTTTGCAGAACTGCAAATAAGTCCTTGGTCATGGTTAATAGGATCCTGCATTTGTTTGTGTATCACACTTCAGTTAACTTCTCACTAATAGTACAAAACTTATACTAAAAGCATTTCACTTTGAAAAAACTCCAGTTTCTTTTAGTTAGAGGAATAACCAGCAATTTTAAAGCACTTGAATTTTATTATTGTCTCATGATATTTTTGGAATTCCTAATGAAGTAGGTGTGGGAAAGGGCTGATTTGTGTTAGAAGTGCAAGTTACAGGGACAGATTAATTAAATCTTTTGACACATTGCTTGTAGGTGAAGGAGAACCTGCTGTCATGCAAGATGCTGTTGCATTGCAAGAGGGATGAGTTGCGCAAGTTGTGGATTGAAGGGATTGAACACAAACATGTCCTGAATTTGCTGGATGAGATAGAGAACATCAAACAAGTGCCCCAGAAGCTGGAGCAGTGCATGGCCAGCAAGCACTACCTCAATGCAACAGACATGCTGGTAAGATGTTATACCTTGTCCTGGGCAGATACTCAGTATAATTATCCTGGTCAGTTGTTTGATCATCTGCAGGCAGATCTGCCATTTGTGTTTTTATGTTACTTGCTTTTTATTTTCCTACTTGTTTTGTCAGGTGCTGCTCTCTTTAACTGAAGTTTGTTTGTTTTTTGTTTTGATCTTCTCTGACTGGACTTTGGGTCACAGTCTCTGATCTTGTTTGGTTATCTCTTGTTTTTATTTTGTACTTTCAGAGCTGTCTTTACCTGTTTACTTGTCCTGATCCTTTTTATAACCAGTTATTTCTGTACCCATTTGATCTGCACATAGAATTTCCTGCTGCTTTTGCAACTTTATATTTCTCTATGCAATTTTTTTTCCACTCAGCTTTCTAATGTAGCTTTTAAAATGTTCTTAGGTCTTCTCGAACTGTTCTATGTGCTAACATGATCTCTTCTTGCTTTCCTATATTTTAAATATTGTTTAAATGAATTTCCCAGGTACCTGTGTTGTTATCATTCTTTATATCTTACAAATTATTTCAGTACTATTTTTGTTGTGGAAGAATTATCCAATTTCTCTCTGAGTTCATCTCCCAGAATGCACTCACAACATCAGTCATTACTCTGGAAACCATCTTTCACTATTCAGGTTTGATTGCTTCTTTTGTCTTCCTCTACGTCTTCTACCAGGACTCTTGATCCTTGTTCCTTATCTCCAGCTCATTTTTCTTCTTTCCCCTCTCCTTTCAAATATTTTTGTTTCCACCTCTTTTTCAAGCATACCTTCCATTTCCAGTCCTGTGGTGGAGACAGAATTTTCCTGAACTTCTTTAAAATAAATGTTTCTCTTTCTTTTCTAAACTTAACAAGTGGATTTCCTAACCAGACTCCAGTCCTTTATTTCATGAAACTGTCTTCTACAGTAACCAGAAAGTTTGAGAGAGATTATATCCATTCCTGACACATGTCCAGTTCTGAGATCCCTGGTACAGGAGAGAGAAACTCACTGCAGCAAGGCTGGTGAAAGTCCAGAAGAATGGTTTAGAAGCAGGAGCATCTGTCCTATTAGGAGAAGCCAAGAGCACTGGGACTGCTTAGCTTTGGGAAAAGAAACCTGGAGGAGATCTGATCTGATAGAAGGCTGCAGAGAAAACACAGCCAACCTTCTCTCAGCAGTACCCAATGCCAGGACAAGAGGCACTGGGCACAGGCTGAAATATAGGAAATTGTATTTGAATGTTAGAGAACACTTTACTGTGAGGATGGCTGAATGGTGTGATTGGTTGCCCAGAGAGATTGTGGAGTCTCTGATAATTTTCGGACTGGGCATGGTCCTGGGCAGCCTGCTTGTAGCTGGCCTTGCTTCAGCAGGGGAGTTGGATTAGAAGATCTCTAGAAGTCCTTGCAACCTCAACTATTCTGTAATTCAGAAGTGGAGGCAAAAATACTTACTTTTTTGCCCAATAATGCTTTAAAGAAGTCTTTTCATTGCCTTCTTTATTTCCTTTTT
The DNA here is from genome assembly GCF_016699485.2 of Gallus gallus. Classification (NCBI taxonomy): domain Eukaryota; kingdom Metazoa; phylum Chordata; class Aves; order Galliformes; family Phasianidae; genus Gallus; species Gallus gallus. The sequence goes on along the minus strand of NC_052532.1, from coordinate 2,364,456 downwards.
TAACTTCCCTGTCCTTTGCATTTCTCGCAGCTTCAATCTTAGCTGTGCCTCTTCAGTTGTTTTTTTTTTTTTTAAATAAGCCATTAATTCATCAACAGGATGAAGAGCTGAAAATCTTAGTGTTGTCATCCTGTACTCCTACAGCCAAACTGTTACTTTAATTTCTTTTCTGTTTTCTCTTATTTTACCTTAAATATGACTTTTTCCGTACCTCTAAACTGTATTAGGCAGTCTACTCATTTTCTCTGATAGCTTGTGTAAGTGTATCTTGATTTTTGTTGATACTGTCACATTTTCTTGCCTGATTTCACCCTATCTTCACCTTCCTGGTCTTTTCTGTTGCACATGTTCTGTTTTCATGCCACATCTGGTGCAATCATCTTTCTGTAATCTGGTCATGATTTTCCCTTTTGTCTTTTTCAAAACCATCTTCCAGGGACACTCTCAATCTTATTTTCCTTAGATTCTCACTTTCCTTCAAATATGAACTGTTGTCTTATATCTTTTCTACCAGTCTATGTCATCTGGGTTGGGTAATGTATCCATTTCTATTCAGGGTTAATATCATTATTGGTTGAAATGTCAGCAAGTGTTGATAATTTCTTTTACTGGTGGACTTGAACTTGAGCTAGTTTGCTTGTGTTTCTTTTTTTTTTGTTGTTGAAAAATTCTTTTCAGAGGGTAGTTGCTTAAAAACAATTCATTTTCTATCTGAAATAAAAGATAAGAAGTGTAAGAAGAGAAATGACTTGTAATGCTCATTTGTTTTAGAAATGTTTGGAAATACATACTTGTGCTGTATTCATAGAATCATAGAATGGCCTGGGTTGAAAAGGACCACAACGATCATTGAGTTTCAATCCCCCTGCTATGTGCAGGGTCGCCAAACACCAGACCAGGCTGCCCAGAGCCACATCCAGCCTGGTCTTGAATGCCTCCAGGGATGGGGCATCCACAACCTCCTTGGGCAACCTGTTCTAGTGCGTCACCCCCCTCTGGGTGAAAAACTATTATCAGTTTGCAATGCGTTGTGTGCAGTTTCTTTGGTATATCTATGTATACATACATGCATGTGTGTAAATGTGATGTGCATGTGTAGGTAGGCTTGCCCAAGACCATCCAATACAGACAATATTAGAAGTACAAACTTCTGAGTATACCACATTACTTTTGCCCCACTATGGAGTATCCATTCTAAAGAAGTAAATGATAACGATAGAAGAAGCTAATGTTTAGATGTATATTAAATCAAGGGATGCAGTGAAAACTTGAGTGAAAATTAAATGCTTTCAGCTGTTCATTACTCTTTGAATGTTCATTTGAAGACAAATTTCACCTGAAGCAGAGAAATAGTAACCAACCTGCATTCGGAGCCTTTTTGTATACAGAAATTGCTATGGGCTCATTGGCTTTTGCCATCTTCTCATAACGATGCCTATGCAAGACTGTGATGTTGTAATTGCTCTCTGGCTGCAGGATAATTCCTTTCTCCTTTTTTATGATAAGAATATTATGTAAAATAATGACTAAACTGTCAGAAATGCAGAATGTTTATGGATCTCTTTGTCTTCTGTATTGTTCCTCAAGGTAAACAGATGCTCCTGGCTTACGAAAAGCCCAGAGTGATCTGACAAGGAGCTTGTATCCCTCACATTGAAATTGGAGCACCGATTAATATTGTTGCCTGTAGCTTTGTGATATGTACAGTCTAAATTAGACCTTTGCAGCCACTGTGTTAGGTTGATGCAAGCGCGCTAATAGCATAATTTCTGGTTGCTGCAACGCATTTCTGCAGTCTGTTCTTTGTATTCCACTCACATTAATTGAAGTAATTTTGCCACTGAAGCGTGTTTCAAACCTCTGCATTTAAATTGAAATTTTAATTCCCTTATTGTTTGGAAAAGACGGCTGAAGATGGCTTGTTACAGGTTTCATTATCAGTCAGAACTCTCCAGCTGCTGGTTCTAATGTGCAATGACTGAGTAATGCTGGGAAGAATTTATTAATGTAAGAGTGGCAGCTTTTCCCAGCAGCATGAACAAGATGCAAAGAATATCTTTTGACAGTACGAAGTTAACAATTTTAAGAGGCTGGTGTTGTGTTTCTCATTCTATATTTGTCTAACATAGTGCAAGTGAGCTTTGATTATCATTTGTTCATGTCGTGTGTTCTGGTGTCTTTATAATACGCACTCCTGTGAGTAGGGCCAGGGTTTGCTGTTCTCTGAATGCAGGTTGCACACTTTGCCTTGAAATTCCAGTTCCAACTTCTGTTGAACTGTAAAGCTCTGGAGAAATTAAGAGGGTCCAGAGCACACACAACTCCTGATTGAGACAGAACATTTCAGTTATATTTAACTTTTGTATTTGCCTTTTTGAAGTATGAGTTTGCATTTCTGTCTGTAAAGGGTCTCTTTTGTGACACACATTACTGCTAAAAGTGAAATTCACTGTAATGTGGCAGCTGAGTGCAGGTGCACACATGTATGTGTATTTTCTCTTTACTGTAAAGCACAGTCAGGTGCTGAGAGAGGAATTCTAACATGGAAGGAGCTTCATAAGAAGGCAGTGCATAGTCTCAATGGAGGAGCAGCAGAGCTGGTGACAGAGGCAAGATGGGACTAACTTATATAGCACTTGGCCTGGTGGCATTACTGTGATTTCTGGAAGGCAGGAATCTGAATTATTCTCATCTGAGGCTGGAAGAGAAGATCTACATGGGCTACAGAACACTAAAGTTAAGTCAAATCGTGAAGAAGAGGGCACAGCAGGATGGTCAGTGGGTGAGGACAGAAGGGCTCTTGCTTAGAGGTTCATGGCTAGTTTCCTTCAGCAGTGGGTGATGTATTGAAGGGCAATACGCTGCAACTACAGTTTCTTAATTAACTCAAGTAGCATAGAGGTCTGTGGTGTTGATCTAATTGTTCTGGCTCTACTGTTGACCCATGAGGTACCCATAGGGAGGAATTTATATTTCCATTTGTTTAAATAGTCTAAGAGATGAAATGCTGAAAACAGTTGAAGGAAGAAATGTTGTTGAATCAAGTAATTAAAGGTCATATCATAACACAATTAAATGAAAATTGCTTAGGCTACTTTCTTTGCATTGCCTGACTTTTAACTGTCCAGCTTTGCAATTTTAATGAGCTAATATCACTTTGTCAAAGTATATAGACTTTTAAAAACAACTTTTAAGTCCAATAGACCATGGCATACTTACTCTGAACTTGATTTCTTATTGTAAAAGTACAGTTCATTTGAGTGCAGGATTGTAGCAGGTAGCAAAACAGTGTGAAACTGCACACATAGGAGTATATTTATCCATAGGATAAAAATACTCCTATGTAGGAGTATTCCTATATAGTATATCCTCCTATATAGGATAAAATACTCTTATCCTATGGATAAGAGTAAGGATTACTGCCATACCAGCTGAATTCTTTTTTTTTTATTAAGAGGATGACAGAAAGCAAAGAATAGATGGAAAGGAGGAAGTAAGGAGCCCTGTTCACTTTGATTTGATATCACACCTGGTTATGTTACAGAGCTAGGAACTGATGTGTATCTGTGTTTTACTCAGGAGCACATTCTTTTCCTTGAGTCTGTCTGTTATTGTCTAAATTAGTAGAAAGTTGAAGAGAGGAGTAATTTGTTTCTCAAGAAGTAGGCCAGGGAACACTCCAACACTGACTTTTCTTCCTTTTTCAATGTTAAGGACAATTTTAGTTTCCTTCTGTCAAAGGAAGAATAATGTCTCCTGTTCCTTTCTGAAGTGAATAATAGCATTGGGCTTTTCTCAGAGCTGACTGCTGTCTTAGTGCCAATTTGCATTGTTGCCAGTTGGTTCGGTTTCTAGACCTGAATAAGTGACTGTTTTGTTGTTGCATTCAATTAAATGTACTTGACATAACATCTAGTTGCACAGATGAGGGATATCCGTTTGCAGGTAGGGGTGGTCATTTTCATTTGTGTTGATACTGCCCACTCAGAGCATAGAGTTCACTGTTGCATCCTTATGATGTGTTAAATGAATTTCTGTGCAGCTTTATAGACTCCTTTGTTAAGATCTGTAGGGTTAATGTATGTATTTTTTGTAATAGTTTGTTGTGAAATCTAATCCTTCTGTCAGGAACTTTCTTGTCTAAATCAGAAACGCTGGTCAGCCCCAATGTCTGCATACTAAAGCATTTTACAGAAATTCCTTTTTTTTTCAGTTGGGCTCTATTAAGTGGGAATACCGTCAGAAGACATTTTAATATGAAGACATGCTGTGCAGAAATGATTGTAAAGCTACTGAGGCAGTGTAAAGTGAGAGGTGGCATAAAGGAGGGAAAGAGGACAGACAAACCACGAGTAAGATATTTGAAGAATAGTGCATGATCACAAAGGATTTAGCTTCCTCTGGAAAGGAGGAGTCAAACAAAGAGCTTAAACATGAAAATATTTCCCAGTACAGTGGACTGGGTGGTGTTGGAGGTCTTTTCCAAGCTTGTTGATGCTGTGATTCTGATATTTTCTCAGGAGCAAAGAAGGGATGTTGCTCACCTATTTGACCTTCTCTTTCTCATCTCATAATCAAAGAATCATAGAATCATTAAGGTTGGAAAGGACCTCTTAGATAACCTTGTCCAGCAGTCAGCCCATCTTCACCATGCCCACACCCACATCCTTGCAACTGTTGATGAGGGTGGATAGTGATAGGACAAGGGGGAATGGTTTTAAACTGAGACGGGAGGTTTAGGTTAGATTTGAGGAGGAAGTTTTTCACCCAGAGGGTGGTGATGCACTGGAACAGGTTGCCCAAGGAAATTGTGGATGCCCCGTTGCTGGAGACATTTAAGGCCAGGCTGGATGTGGCTCTGGGCAGCCTGGTCTGATGGTTGGCGATGCTGCACATAGCAGGGGGTTGAAACTAGATGATCACTGTGGTCCTTTGCATCCCAGGCCATCCTATGATTCTGTAATTGCTCTGTGCCCTGTCTGCCCTTTTCTCAAGCACCTCCAGGGCTGATGACTCCACTGCTTCTGTGGGAAGTGTCCTTTCTGAAAACAATTTCCCCTAGAGTTTATGTGGCATTTGGAGTCATTACACCTTCCCAGAAAATGTTGGATGTTTGTAACCCTGGGCACCGGGTTTGATCTCACTGTCTGAATGTGACTGCTTTCCTTAGTGTAGAATGAGGAGAGGCTTTCAGTTGAGATTAAGCTGTGGTGACATCTCTTCTCAAAGTAAATGTATGAAATATATAATTAAAAAAGGCACCAGAATTCTTGGTATGCATTTTATTTACTGCCTGCATTTCTTTCAGCCGAAACAAAGAACGTTAATAAAGGAAGTCTTTCCTTTTGTTTCTTCAATTCTGGAATTCAAACACTGCAATGGAAGAGTGTTGTAATTTTGTAATTAATGCCTTCATTGAAAATAAGAGACTTCTGTTCATTTGGATTTCTATAGAAATTTTTTTATTACAGAATTTAAGTTTTGGCCCTGCTTCAAATTCTTTCTTTTGAATTACAAAAATAGCTGTACTTTTCATTACTTCTTGCCTTGAAGTCTTTCCCCAGTTAACACAGTGTCTTCTCATTGTGGGCTCAATGGCTTACGAGGGAGCCTTTTAGAAAGCAGAATTCAGAAGATGACATCTCCAGGGTTGTGTCTCACTTTAGGTTTGATGTGTGCAAGCATTTATACTTAAAAGAACTATTTTGTCCTAGTTTTTAGTGATTGGCAAACCTTATTATTTCTGATAGTTGTATTACTGAGGCTTGGAACACAAAGAAGGCAGCTTTGTTTTTATTAAGCTGCTGCATGGATGGGATATGTTCTAGTGATTCACACGTAAACAAGGAAATTACAAGCTTTCTTAGCCTTTCCTGCAGATTCATTTTGAATGCTGTACCTTTACTCAGATGACAGAGCTTATTAGCATTATTTGTTTGCCCCAAAGGAGCGTTATAAAGCTGAAATAATTAAGTTTGGAAGAGTACTTATAAGTTCTTCATATGAGAAGCATTGGTGCTGTGTATCGTTAGAATATATTTCACTTCTTTTCTGTCTTTCTCTGTTTGTTTCAAGTTTAGAAAAAACCCTCACCTTGCTTGGGTACAGTTGAAGACATGAGAAAATGGAAGGTTTCTTTCCCTTTAAACATATTTTTTTTGTCATTACTACAGTTACAGATAACTTTATCTCATTCTTTTTATCCTGCAATTTTCATTATCTGAGACAGTCTAGTACATTAAGTTGTTACTGCCTAATACTGCTTCATTTGCATTGGCACGCGCTTGACCTCAGCCCCTCCGCTCTTGGTTAATGCACCAACAAGCATTGATAGCTCTCTGGAGTATTATCATGTGGCTGTTAGCTCAACTAATAACAACCATTCATTTAAGCTGATGAAAGTTTATTAAATAAGAAAACATGCTATAATGAAGGTGGAATGGATGTGTCTAGTATCTTACTACAGGAAGACTCAGCTGTGCGACAGGCACCGACCATGATGAAAGGGGAGATGTTGGTAAAGTTCTGATCTGTGCTTTTGGGAATTGACATTTCTCAACGTTAAGCTTAATCTTTCCTGATCATAGTGTAGATGCAGCGATGAGAAGTTCTTTGCTGAAGGCAATTGTCCCTGCTATTTAATGATGCATCCTTTCTTTGGAGCGTCAGCTTGAGAGCTCTGTTTTTCAGTTTATATTGGTTGACTTTTAAACTCATGAAGCTAGGAGTATTACATACCTTGAAGTTAGTATTTCTTTTGCCATTTATATTGTTGGTAATTTTTATTACTGAGGTATTTTATGGACTTAATTCTGTGAGGCTTTTTAACACCTCCAGTAATCATTGGTCTTTCTGTGATTTCTTTTTTAAACTCTGATTTGTACAGGTGTAATCCTGCCCTTGGTGAAACATCACAACAAACACCAGCGAAATTTGTTGGGAGTTCTATTGGGTTACAGAACAGTGCAAGATATAATCTAGATAAAATTGATTGTATTTTTTAATGCAGCTCAAATGCCAGGGAATGATGGGTGAAGAAGAGGCATAAATTTAGTTTTCACGAAGGAGTTTGAAACACAGGGGTGAGTTAGCTTCAGAATTTTCCAATGGAGTGAACTGATTTATGGCTGAAGTTGGCATAATGCTACCAAGTAACCTTCAGAATAGCATGAAAGATGAAATGTTGTCATGTAGACCCAGAGGAAGGCTTATGCTGGTCAGCTTGTAAGTGAAGATCTATAGGCAGCGTGCCTGTTTGAGGAGGCGATGGTTGCCTAAGAATACAGTTCAATGTTACCTACTGTGACATCTTTATGAATTCTGTAATAACCAAGTTAGTAATTAGTAGGTAAAGAGCTAATTGGAAGGAGTTGGATTTCATTAACTGCAGAGAGATGGGCTGGGGAGTATGAAAGATTTGAGATGCTGTCTTGAAGACAGCAGGAGATCAATTCTGGAAACTGCAGGTTTGTATTTAAAGAAAAGTCCCAATGTTTTCCTGTAGTGCATTAGGCCCCATTGTTGTAGACATCATTTATGTTGGCAGTAGATGTTTGGAATGGATGGTCCTGAAAAACCACACTTTTCTTAATGGCAGTTAAGGATGAATGAGGATGCATGAAATCAGAGACCAAGTGTGGAAGTGAAAAATAGAAGAGCCTTTAAAATTATTTCTTCTGCTTTCACAATACCTGCAATGGTATCTCTATTCCATGACAGTGCTCCAGTGAGATTTAATGTAGATGGCAGCGCAAGATCAGACCAAATGTGTGCTGAGGCCACAGGTGTCTGATGGAGAGGATGCTCAGAAAGAAGATGAAGATGGAGCAAGCAATAGTAGACCTTTCCCAAAGCACTGTGAGCTTCCAACAGCAGACAACCTTCCACTGAGAAGCTGCTGTCTTTTGTGTTGAATAGCGCTCAGTAGATTTCTTCCTTGAATCTGTCCCTTTTACTTTTGGAACCAGTTTAAACTTTTGGCCTCAGCAGTGTCCTGTGGCAGTTGAGGCGTGTGGCTGAGCTGTGAGCCTCTCAGAAATGATGCCCAACCTTTAATTTGCTAAATTCATCTGATTGCCAAGGAGCTACCAAGGATTCAAGGCATGCAGCTGTCACAGGTACCAAGTCCATGTGCGTCTCATTTCCAGTGCATCGTCATCTAATAGTCCACATGCAGATGCAGATAGATACACGGAATTCCTTGTTTTGAGGAAGTCATTTAGCCATAGTGTTGCTGAGATAGCTCATATTTTGTATTGAAGTCCAACTGAGCAGTTGGCTGATCCTCTCATGGCTTTTAGCTGGTCTGTTCCTTGAGCACTGCTTGTGGTTTCAGCACTTCATTACTAGAAAGACATTGATGAATTAGAGCGAGTGGAGGAGGAAGGAGAGTGATTGATGGGCACCAGGAGTAGTAAGTTAGGTTGGGGCACCACCATTTGCAGAAACAGTTAGGAACAATAAAGGATGACTGCGCTTTGTATTACTGTGTTTATAACAGATTTGCTTTGGTATTTTTGTAGTAGCAGTATTCTTATCAGCAAAAGATGTAAACCCAATATTGTAAAATAGAATTAAGGTGGTAAAATAGTCGTGGGGAAATGGCTTTGAAATGGCTTTGTCATCTAATTGACCTCTGTGCTAGTATCTGATATTACTGATTATTATTATTTTTTCCTAAAGAAAATAAGACTAGACAGGATGGTTGATTTGGAATGTAGGATTGTGGAATTCAGCTTGTGGACATCTGTGGACAACACTCTTTTGCTCTGTTGAAGCATTAAAGAAGTGTGTTATTCCTTTCCCTTCGCATACACCTTTACTGTTTGGTGTTGTACTGCATGCTGGCTACTTGCTGCCTATTTTTGTGAAGTGGCTGCATTTCAGTTGTGTTGGATGAATGCACAAGTGGGCAATATAAGGCACTATGTTTAAGAGAAAGCAAACCCCACAAATGAAAAGTAACTATTTTTACTCTTCTTATGTCTACGTTTTCCCTGTCCTTATACCACTAAACAAGCTTACCCTGCTGGCTTCTCCCAGGGTGAACTGTTCTCTTGCAACCTGAGCATTGTTTTTGGTGTGTAGGTCAGAATCTTGTAGTTTTCTCCCCTCTTTCTTCCTCAGTGACCAGCAAATTCCTTCACTTCTAAAAGAGAAGTGACCTCAGCTATTTCCAAAACACTGCTGCAGGGCTTGCCTTCTCTGTCTTTTGGAACAGTTTTTGGAACACTGTTTTAGCTTGTTAATTCTTCCAGGATGGTTTGAAGGTGAACAAAATTGCTTGTAATTTTTTCGAACATCTTAATATCCAGTATGCTAATCAACACTCAGTACCGGTCATTATGAGTGCTTTATAGCTGTTCATTAATCCTCACATCCTGTGTGCCTTTCCTTCTTTTCCTTTTTTTTTTTTTTTTAAGGGAAAAGAGGCAGTGGCAGTCAGGAATAGCACTCTGATCTTTGTACTTTTCCTGTTCTCCATGCTTTTTAGCTAAAGGTTCCTTGCTTTGAGGCTATGTGGGTGTTCCTTTAAGTCCAGGGTCATCTTAGCTTGCCTTGTCCTGATAGCATTTCACACCATGCTGTACACTGGCCTAGGGTGATTTCGCAGTGAATGATTCTTGGATTTGTTAATGTAGCCTGGGTGCAAGTTCTCTTTTCATTCTTTCGTTGGGCTGTGACATTCTTAAGGACAGAAACGCTCTAGCTTTATCCTAAATGACCTTTCTACCAAAGTACTGAACAAATTTTACAGTTAAAATACTACTTTACTTGATAAGACTTATGTCAAGCTTCTAATTAGAAAAATATAAATGCAGTTTAAAACCAGGCTTGATCTGTTACTCATTATGTTAATCTAACACTGGAGATCCAATGTACTGTTCAGATGTTATACTGAGGGACATGGTTTATTAGGGAAACATTGGTGGTAGGTGGACGGTTGAACTGGATGATTTTGGAGGTCTTTTCCAATCTTGGTGATTCTGTGATTCACACACAAACCAGAGGTAGGCAGAATGTAGCAAATGGCTTCTTTAGATCTACATCCATTTAGGCCATTTTTAAGTCGCTCTCCTTTCCTGTACCTTTTGAAGGCAAGTTACTTGTAAAAGTAATAGATCAGTTCTCTCCCTTTTAAATGTCAGCACTGTCTTTATTCATCCAGCAAGGCAGCTGAAACCTTCTAGGCTGCTGCTGTTTATTTGCTGTTTTATTCAAAGGTTCAGCTTTTTCTCCATTTGTCGTACTGTGTTTGTGTATGACTTGACTTCTTTTCCCTTCAAATTGTGACCTACCACATTGTTTTCTTTTAACCTTTCTCAGTTGTTTGCTCTTCGTCTTTTTGTATCTGTCATCTGAATTGAGAATAGACTGGTATCCCAGATGGAAAACATTTTGTTTCCTGGTCTGAACAACCATTATTCTGTTTTTCCACCCTGAAGGAGAACTTGAAGGCTTTCATTTTTATCTCTGCTTATAAACTTCCACAATATTGGAGGTCTAGAATTAAAATAATTTCCTCTTTTATTCCCTATTTTACAATAGTTTTTGGAAAACTTAAATACTGTTGAAAACCCCCTAAGGGGATCTAACTGGAAGCAGATTAGAAAACTTTGGACAAAGTTGAGAAGGCTTCTTTTAAGACATATCTTTATCATACTTAGGTTATAGTGTAAATACTAAATTAAAACCTCCCATATTGGCTGTTAGGATAGGCAAATGTTTAACTGTGTCTTCTTTTTCAGACGATTAAGCTCTACTATAAACTGATTGTGACCTTTAAACAAGTTGGATAATGTCTCTGGTGCCACAGTTATTTTTTAAGAACTTAGCATTTTTAGTTCATATGGAGCAGAGCTGTTTTTTCAGCCTTATTTCATTGATCCTTATTTTATAAAGGGTCACTGCATATTATTGTACTTTATGCATAAGTAGATAGTTCTTTAAAAAGAACAGGCAACTACTTTGAAAACCTAGTCTAAGTTGAAAAGATAAATCTTTTTCTGATAAATTTCTGGGAGAAAAATCCCATTGCATTTGATACTGTTCTTTGTCTTACAACATTTTCAGTCTTCTTTGTCCAATCAAGGATGAGAAGAAAAAAGAAAGGACTATGTATTAATTGTGCCCTCAGTTCAGAATGTGTCCAAGGTGGCAGCAACATGGGGAAAACAAGGTTCAGGTCCATCACCAACGTGCTGAGTAATGAATTTCTTTAGCGAAATCTCATTCATGTGTCACCTTCAAGATATATATGTGATACATTTTCATATCAAGGGTACTTGTAAGGCTGTATCTGGGTTCATTTCGAAGGTCTTTGCTACAGGAAAGATGTAGGCATTTTGACAGAAAGGGTCTGCAAGAGAAGTCCAGTGGAGAACACCCAGGCTGGAAGCACATGAGATGTGAGAAGAGTCTGTAAAAACTGAAATGGTTTAGCCTGCAGAGAAGAGTGGGTTTTGCTGTCTGTGACCATCTGGAGAAGCCAGAGGCTGTATGTAGTCAGGCTGTATGTAGCTGTATGTGCATTCTCTGCAGAATGAGTTTCTTGAGTTTCTGAGCCCTGTTGTAACCTTCCTGCTACTAAAGGCAGGTGACCATCATGTTAACGTGGTCGTAATGTGCACTTTGATTTTAAATAAAGTCAACTGTAAACTGTTCCTGTTTATGTTTCTAAGTAGTCACCAGAGCTGCTGCTGTTGTTACTGCTCCTGCTGTTCACTTTGCTGCTTCCCCTTCATCCATCTGTAAGTCTTAGAACACTCAAACATCTGGAGAATGAATCCTTTTTGATTTAGAGGCTATCAGTTACAATTATTTGCGGAAAATCAGCTGTTAGAACTGGTCTTTTGCAGGCCAGTAAGGTGAAGCACAAGCTTACCAACGTTTCTTATATTTTTCTAGAACAGTTGCATTTGCTGTTCTATCTGTATTGTGCTTTTAATTTTGAGTATTCTTTGTAGCCAACTCTGCATTGTTTTAGTTGCTTATGGTACTGCTTTATGTTAGGTTATCATGGAATGGCTTGGGTTGGAAGGGACCTCACGGATCATCAAGCTCCAACTCCCCCCGCTGTATGCAGGACCACCAACCTCCATATCCCCCATACAAATTAACAAAATGTTTTAATCTTGTACTTAGTATTCTGAAATATAATCTAGGGTGCTGCTCTACAATTTGCTTGTTGCCAGAATTTAAAGAAGTTCTACATAGGTAAAACTATTGAAGAGGATTTTTTTTTGTACATAGTGTCTACACTTCCAAACTGATTGGAGATCTTCCGTTGACCTCCATGAACTTGGACTGAGCCTGTGGTTACTTTCCAGACTTGAACCGTTCTGAACAAAGTCTGTTTGTGTTGAGCTCTGTGTTGATAATTGGTGGTAATGGGAAATGAAATGCCTGAAAAGAAAAGGGCATTTATTTGAGGCTTTACTGGAGTGGGGCTGCATCAAGTTAAAAGGCTCCAGGTGTGCATAACATTGAAATGTGTCTGTGCAGTTCAAACACTGGGAAAGTGGCATTTATCAAGGACATAACTTCAAGCTTGTCTGACTGCAAATATGGACTGTCAGAAAAGACATTAAAGTCCATTAGCAGATCCTGCAAAAAAAAAAAGTTGCTTTTTCCAGAAGAAGAAAGTTCAATGCATGGCAGTGTGAGGTTTTTGGTTTTTAAGTACAGTAAACGATTGATTGTTCTGTTTGTTTCTCAAAAGGCACATTTGAGAGCTGGTTGTTTGGTTTTAATGATTAGCTTTGAGAATAGTTTTTAGTAACTGGAAAGGTAAAAAATAGAGCTGAAGGATTTGAGTGCAAAGCTTTAGATTTTGTTGTGTGTGTTTTAGGTGATAGTTTCACTGGATGTTGTAGCTTTTTTTTTTTTTAATGACATTTTCCTCTTTGCTTTCCTTGCTGCATTTTCATCTCTCAGCTTCTCAGTTTGACAAATGTTGTTCCTGATTTTGTTCTTGCTTTGTTGAAATTTCTGACAGCTCTCAGGACAGTGATGAATGCCTGCACCCCCCCCCAAAGTGACTGGGGGTTAAAGCACCTTTGCAATTGGGAAATTTGGGATACGTTCCCACCTGCCAAAGGAAGGAGATAAAATTAGCACTTACGTTTACTTCTACCCAAAGTTTCTAAGCTGTGACTGCGCTGCTTGTTGACCCTTCTCTATTTGTATGTACTCTGACATGTTAGCTCCTTGGGGGGACGTGAATTTAGTTTTTTGCTTCATCTGCAGCATGGCTTTATGACCATATTTAAATAACTGATCAAAAATAGATTCTGGGAAGAAGAGGATGGATAGTCCATTGTGTGAAATGATAGAAGCTATGTAAGTGCTGTTTGACTTGCATTAGGATTAGGAGGAATCCTGTTCAGTCCTCTGATTGACAGACAGAAGTTCTTTTTCAACGATGGCAAAATTTAGGCTTTCAAGAGGTCTTTAACAAGATCATGATCAAGTTCTCCCCTGTGGGCTGCCAGTATGTCATTGATTGTTCTGTGACTTATATTAAGTGACATTGCATAGCCTAGATAAAGGTTCATATGGCAGAGCAGCAAATCATAGAATCACAGAATGGTCTGGATTGAAAAGGACTACAATGATCATCTAGTTTCAACCCCCATGATCTGTGCAGGGTCACCAACCACCAGACCAGGCTGCCCAGAGCCACATCCAGCCTGGCCTTGAATGCCTCCAGGGGTGGGGCATCCACAACCAGCAAATGGACATTCTCCTTCCATGAAAAAAAAGATAAGTTCATGTTTAGGAACTCGGTAACATTTTTCAGGAGGAAGGAAGAAAGAAATGCAGTTTTCTCTTAGAAACTGTTCTTAATTTAAAAAGTTGGAGTGCCCCAAAGCTATTTCAGGGTCATTCTCGACTTGAAGGCAAGCACGGTAATACACTGTTGATGTATGTTCTTTCAGTATGGTTAATATTTACTGGTATTAAGGGACCAGACCTTAGCTTGGATGTCTGCTTACTGTCTCTCCTTGCTTTTCATTTTTAATGTTTAGCTGACAGGTTTGCTACAAACTTAAATCCTAAAATGCAAGCAAATGTGTTATTTCACCAATAGTATCTTAAATTTATTAGGTATTTGATGTTTTAAAATTTTAAATACTTTTCTCTGTAAAAGGTGATGCACAATAAAATAAGCTACACTTGCTGTTATTTCTAATTCATTTCAGCATCAGCCCTGAAGTTAGGGATGCTGCTGAGGAGTGCTGTATCTTTCTAAGCAATTGCAGAAGATTCGTGAAATATTTAGAAATAGTAAACTGAGAGAGATCCAAACTGATAGTGTTGCTTTAATACCTTAATTTGTCCTTCTTGGTACATTTTGTTGATGTTTTTTTTTAGGATACAAAAAAGCTCAAGTTTCTCATTCTAGTGCCCATTGGATGCCAGCTGGTCTCTTATGAAGTGCATGAGCAGGGCAACGTTGCTTATGGCTTGAGCACATGGTTGCATGTCTACATTCTCAAACCTGGAAGTGTTCAAGGCCAGTTTGGATAGGGCTTTGAGCAATGTGATGTACTGGGAGGAGTCCCTTTCAACCCAAACCACCCCATCCCAAGACAGTTCTGAACTCCTTGCTACTGTTACATATGATGCTATGATCCCAGTCTGGTGCTTGTGCAGAATTAATTTCCTTGGTTTGAAACTTGATAACCAAACATTGGAAAACAAACAAACAAAAAACAACATAACACACCACAAATAAACAACAACAAAAATGTCACAACTCCTTTTAGTTGAAAAGCGCCTGTCTTTCATTAATTGGTTGGCTATGTTTATTTAAATTGTATAATTAAGTGACGTAATACTGAAGTTAGCAAGAAGCTGAGGTATCCTAAGCTTTTTCACCTGTACCATAAAATTTAAGCCATTTTTTCCTCAGGCCTAGAAACTGGAGTAGTCTTTCATTGGTGTTTGTATAATGAAAAGAATAAAGATGCTGAAACAACATCGTCAGTATCTTAACACTTTTTCCACATTGTAATCCTCTTAGTTTGATACCTTTCGCTTTATCTAACAAATGATATTTAACGTGGCTTGTCTTATACATATGTTCATGAGTTTTGTAGTATGCTCATTAGATTTCAGTTATTTGGATACTGAATCCTCTCTATATGTTGAATTTTCTCTTAAGAGTACATATAACAAAACACAACTTGAACCTTTTCTGCTTTAAAAGAATTTGTGGATAGAATTGTCCTGGTGTTCAGATATTCCTCTAACTTATGGGAAAGGTTCTGAGAGGTGCATGAAATGACTTTGGAACGTTGTCGTGTGTTTTCATTCCAGGTGTCAGCAGTGGACTCCTTGGAGGGTCCCCTTCTTCAGGTGGAGGGATTGAGTGATCTGAGACTGGAGCTCCACAGCAAGAAGATGAACATGCACTTAGTCCTGATAGATGAGTTACATCGTCATCTTTACATCAAATCAACTAACAAAGTTGGACAACGCAACAAGGAGAAGGGGAGAATAAGGTTGGTTTGGTGTGATGCTAAGGACAATGGGTCTGGGAGGGAAGAGAACAACCTTCTCCCTATCATCAGCAGAAACTTTCTTGGGAGAGTAACACTGGTTGGAATTTTCATTCTTAGAGTAGATTTAAAAGCAACTTTCTTGTGCTCATGGCTGTGAAGATTCTGAAATCCCCACGTATGTTGGTACTCTTTGGAGCCTCTGAGCAGTCTGTTCTTCTTTTGCTTAGTGATTCTGTTGTTTCTTTCTGCTTCCTACAGAATTATGATGAGGTCAGTTCCTTTTAGCATTCTTTTCCTTACCTGATACGTATACCCTTCCCACAAACACCATGATCATGAGGCTCTCAGGTCAGGCAAAGGAAATATCACAGAGGAGAAGTGCTCATCCTTTTTATCACATTGCCAGGGTTTAAAAAACTTCCAGCTGATCATAAGGTTACTAGCCAGAAGCCACAACATTGAAGTGCTCAGGCAATGCGTCTTGGCTCCGTAGTGTTTCAGAGCTGTTTTAAGGATGTTGAAACTCTTTACTTGGCTGGTGCTTCTGATCAGTGGGAATTCAGCTCAACTGGTACTTTTTCCAAATGTTGTGAATTCTAAATTTGATGGCAGTAGCCTTGTTGGGAGGGAAGAAAGAAAGATACAGGCTAGAGAAGAAAAATGTGTGGTTGTCACTTCTGTAGAGCAGGAGAGATAATAAACAATGATGGGGAGCAACAGAGGAGTCAGGATATGATTAAGATGCAGAGAAAAGATAAATTATCATCTTATTATGAGAAAGGAGGAATAAAAAATGCTTACCAAAAATAAGAGGAGAGATAGTAAGTTTCATTAAATGAATTTCTGAAACTAAGAATTGTTTGAAGTTCAAGTTTCTAGGAAAGGGAGTTGTTAGCAAGGCCTTTCTCTCTTCCTTACTCATCTTGTTAATTAAAAACAGACAAAAAGCTTTGGTGTACCCAGACTATGCAACTACTAATTAACTGCAATTTTGTATGACTGCTACAGGGAGCCTTATCTTTTTCTTGCTTTGTCTTTTTCCTTATTCCTTGTTATACATCATTGATACGATATTAATATGAACACTTGGATCAAGGACAATCTTGTAGCTCCACTTTGGTGTGCTGCCCTAGACTGCTGTCAACTAGGATGCTGTTATAGTTACTTAAAATCAAAACAGCAAGTGTTAGATCTAACAATGCTCATAATGAATGCATAGCCAATCCCTTTATGTGTGGCATTGTAGGTATGTAGAGTGTAGGTGCTTCTTAGGCAGGATAGTAAGGTTAGCCCTTGTTTCTGCATGTTTCTGTAAGTATTTTGACCTCTAAGGGAACACACAAAATTCATTAGAGGAGCCTTCTCTGCTTCTTTATCTTACAAATGATTTCTTGCATTTGCTCCCCTGCCATATCCAGCTTTATGGTTTTCATTATGCAGCTGAAGCAATACGATGTATTCTTAGCAAATAATTCTACATGAATTGTGGAAATGACCAAGTCTTCCTGCTTTCAGAGTAGGAAGGTTCCTTTGGAGAAGGGTTCATGTAGATGTGCACAGAACAGGAATTTGGAGGGGAGGAGAAAGTGAATATTGCTAGAGGGTGCTAGAAAAGCTTGAAGAAGGAGTAAATAGTTTACAGAGGCTGTGGAAATGGCAGCATCTCTATTCCATATGTGGTTTTCTAGAAAGATCTTAACAGTCATATTTCAGTTTTTTATCAGTAGTTAATTGTGCTGGAGGTGAATGTTGTTGTGGTCATCAGTTGGAGAAGTCTAAAGCTGTAATAAATTCAGAGTGGCCTTGGGTTACCAGATTTTTGTCATTGATGCAACAGTGTTTTCTCATCGTTGCTTTTTGGCTTTTGTCATCTTCTTTCTAGTGTATTTAGGCATTGTCACTTATACCCATCTATGGACTGGTGCTTTAATTGGGGTTTAGTAAACCTCTTTATGAGAACTGTTACGTGTATCTCTTTTGCTCACACATTTAAGAAATAAATTGATTGTTTTTCATGAACGAAGATTCTATGTGACAGTAAACTGTTTGCTTTAATTCTTTCCCCTCATACAGTTCGCTTGTGAAAGATGCTTCTTCTGTACCCCTTATGGATGTTACTAACTTGTCTACACCTCGAAAGTTCCTTGAAACTTCCCAGTTTAGTACTCCTGGAAGCTCCAGCAGTGAGTATTTGAGTCACTTGTGTTCCAACCTGGCTTATTTTATAGCACTTCAGCTGGCTTTTCAAGAGTAGTAGAGGGTATATCATCCCCTCTCCTTGGATGTCTGCTAACAGGGGTCCTGAGACAAGAAGATACAAACAGAATTTGTAAAATACTGTGAAATGAGTGAGTTCTAAGTCCAGAGGCAGAATTCAGTCATATCTGTAGTTTTTTTGGCAAGTAATCCTTACTCATCATCTTAAATTAATTGCACTTTGTTTTCTTTGTCTGTTCTTGTGTTGATCATGTTTGTGATATCTAGGACAGAAGAGATCTACAGTCAGTTCAGTTTCCATAGAAGCCTCCTCTATATTTTATGTAGGCAAGCAAGTATATATAGATGTCACAGAAGTATTTTCCTGTGTTGGAGCCAAAAGGTCGAAGCTTTTCCTTGTGGGAACTTTGACTAAAGGACTCCCTAAACACAGGATTAATCTGGTTGTCTTTGTATACCTGTTACAACAGATACTAAGCAAAATACTCAGTTTTATTGGTACTTCTGTACTGCACAGACGGGGAATTAATCCTTGTATTGTTTCAGTGGATTAATGTGTGGTTGTCCTCGTTCAACAAATAAATAAAATGAAGAATACAGAAGTGACCTCCATCGCTTTCCCACTTGCCTCCTTGTCAGTCTTCCTCAAATTGAGATAATTTTTTTAGTCTTTTCACTCTTAACCATTTTGTCCTTATTTTTGTCAGCTTGAGTCTGTTGTTTCTTACCATACTTACCTCATAGCCTCTCTTGTGTAATCATTCTTCTCTTTTGCTCATTTGTTACGTAGCAGTGTTCCTGTTGAGGTGGCTTGTCTCTCAGTCTGAGGCTTTAGTTCTTCCTAGTGGAGGTTTCTGAGGAGTCCCTTGTGATGTGTCAATACAAATTTACAAAGCTGAAAAGAGCAGCTTCATCATGGAACCCTAGGATAGAAAATGTGCAAGAATTCTGAGCTTCATCATCAAAATTTCTGTATTTATCCCATGTAATCAGTGAAGCTCAGTTCTTTCCAAAATCACATGATGTGAGGAGGTAAGGGAATAAACCACACAAAACTGAATGCTGTTCCCACCACTGTAAATGTTAACCTACTTTTCATAGAATGACAGAATGGCCTGGGTTGAAAAGGACCACGATAATCATCTAGTTTCAACCCCCCTATTATGTGCAGGGTCGCCAACCACCAGACCATGCTGCCCAGAGCCATATCCCGCCTGGCCTTGAATGCCTCCAGGAATGGGGCATCCACAACCTCCTTGGGCAGCCTGTTCCAGTGTCACCACCCTCTGGGTGAAAAACTTCCTCCTAATATCTAACCTAAACCTCCCCTGTCTCAGTTTAAAACCATTCCCCCTTGTCCTGTCCACCCTCGTAAACAGTCGTACCCTCTCCTGTTTATATTCTCTGTTCAAGTACTGGAGCGCCACAGTGAGTTCTCCGTGGAGCCTTCTCTTCTCCAAGCTAAACAATCCCTCAACCTTTCTCCATAGCACAGGTGCTCCAGCCCTCTGATCATCTTAGTGGCCCTGCTCTGGACCCATTCCAAGAGCTCCACGTCCTCCTTGTGCTGGGGACCACAGGCCTACTACTTTTGTAGTAAGTGAATTGTGTAATATCTGACATTGCTGATAGTTTTCCACCTAAATCATGAATCCTCCTAGCAAAATGATGATGATAATAATGAAGAAAAAAGTCTGAAGTTGCAGAGCTGATAGGAATCTCCCATTGTGCTTTATTGATGGGGAATAGGCAGCAGGAGATGCGCCTGTTGAAAAATGGAATCCCTGTATTTCATCATCTTTAGTGTCATCTATCTTTTTTCCTTTTTTTTATTGCTAGTGTAACGACCATCTTAAATATGCTTTGAAATTATTTTTTTTGACACTTTCAGCTTTGAAGACTCTCACAGCCCAGCCAATTCTCATCTCACCTGCTGAGACTGAGAAAGGGTTCATTAATATCTAGAACTGGCAAGGAAAAATGGAATTAAGCAGAAAAAAATAAGAACAAAAGAGTTGATAAGGATGAGAAGAGAAAGATTGTTTATTGATTTACATATTTTAGACATCTCATAGAAGTTCTTTGCCTGATGCAGTGTTGATGACATCTCTTGTTCTAAGATTCTGTGATAAAGTTATTTCATGCAGTGTTGGAGTGAACGTGCAAGGGTACAAGCAACAGGTAAAAATACAAAGAGGTCTCTAAGAAATAGGTTGGTTGTGGGCATAAGACAGCATCGCTTCTTTGACTCCAAAGGCCTAAAAACGAAGACTTTGGCTTCATTCTCAACTGCTGCAAATTGTTATTCATCAGTTGAGGATCTGCCATCAAAACTCATTTGTTCAGATCTTTTGCTGTTCATGCTCATTACACCAGAAAATCTTTCACCTGGCTCCTTGTTTCACTCTATTATGTAGCGTTGTGCTAGGCAAACATCCTTCAGACTGGGAAAGATGGAGGATATAATAGAAAACATTTGGTCAACATGAAGTATGCATATGGTTTTGCTTGAAGTGCACAGTGTACTTACGTACTTTTTTTTCTAGATAATTTTATTTTAAAAGTAGCCTTTTCCAGGGCTGCAAAGCTATTAGAGATTTAAAACTTATGTGTATGCATAATGAAAGCTGTTTCTGCCTTTAGTCATTTAGGTTCTTTAGCTTTTTATTGATGAAACAAAGTGGCCATGCATATTAATGTACACCACTATGAAGAACTGACTCATTCAACCTATCTCAGCAAAGAAGATGCCAATATTTTGAGTTCTTTCTGCATTTGCTTCCCAGAGGAGATGTTACCTTGTGCCGTAGAATCTTTATAAGGAAATTAAAGCAGTTCCTCCTGCACTTAAAATAAACAGAATCTTCGGTAACATTCACCTGAGGATTGTAGATACGGCAGCTTACTGCTAACACTTTCCCTTCATGCCAGTTCAGAGAAATAAATTCACTTCTAAATTTTATTTTTCTGCATGAACTTTCTCTATTCTGAAGTGTATTTATGGCAGTTTCTGCCTTGCCAGACTCTTCCTGGAACTATAAAATGTTCTCACTCAGTACACAGAAAACCTAAGAGCTCTCTTTCCTGAAAAACTCATGGAACTCATCTTAGAAAACCCACAGAAGGCAACCTGAAGTGGTAACTGTGTGTTCTTATGGATGGGATTTGTAAATTTTATGCAGATGATATTTTTCCATGATCAGTGTTTCTCAGCTGCAAGAGAAAAACTTAGCTTCTACATCCAAGCAGTATGATAGCTTCAAAGATTAAATGTGTAGTTACAGCTCAAGAATGCAAGTCCCTGTGTGTAGCTGAAAGCGTGGGGTGACCTGTGAATCTGGCCCTCCGAAATGCCCTGAGGAATCCTGGAGCTTTAAGGTCCAGTTTTAAAGGTGCTCTAAAAGTACCATTCTGGCATTCACTTTTGTTGCAATTGCTTCCACCTTAAGCATGCTCAATAAGTAAATAAAATATGTTTTTTTCTTATTAACATCACCTGGGGATCTGATACGAGTAGGGTGATTTTTCTCGAGCATTCACACTAAAAATTAAATCCTCCTGCTAAACCTGACTTGTCCTGTGAGCTGTTTTGCATTTGCACAAGTCCAACTGAAGACTTAATCAGAAGGTGGTGGGAATCCAGCAGTGAATCTGTTGTTTTTTTTCCTGCTGTCATTATAGTGCTGTGTGAAAAGCGCAGTTTGTCGTGATTGTCTCAGAGTAAATTTCTGTGCCTGTGTTATTTAAGAGGAAGCCTGTTCCTGCAGTTTAAGAATGCTTTGCCACTGTACAGCGAGCATGAAAGCCTGTGAAGTAACTTTAATGTGCTATTTTGCAGGGCTGTGCTTTCTCACTGATCCTCACCAATGGTTCACATTCTGGCTTGATGCTGAGCACTGACACACGTAATGCATGTGCGTTTGGAGGAGGAAAGGAAAAATGGAGAGAGTTTTAGATTCATGTGGTGAAATCCGAAAGGAATGCTTTGTCTCCCTTGAAGAAGTTGATTAGTTGTTTCTATATGCAGTCACAAAGTTATTTGGCTGCTATACACTTCTTTAGAACTCGGAAACACAGTGCATGGGGTGGATTTTCAGAGTGGCTCACAGAGTTGCTTGATACAGTTTTCTTTAAGTTAAATGCGGTTACAATAGGTTTGAGAGAGTGGCCTTGTCAAATTCCAGCATCTCTGCTTTTGGAAGACTGCTGTCCTAAAAACTGTATATAGACCTGCATCAACCACAGTTATAGAAAGAGGAGATTTGCCTTCAGGCTTTGGGGTTATTGATCTCTTAGGTCTGTTTTCTTTTGGGCTTGGTACTAAAGCAGATCAGTAAATGACCAAAATCTTTACGGGACCATTTCTGAAGTGACTGCCCATTTGTTGCCTGTTGCCTCCATTTATAGATCAAGAAAAGGATTCAGCACCACAGTTAGCAGGTTAAATTTCTTCAGATATCACATGCCTTTGGGAGACTGTGAATTTGCATTGTTTCCTCCAAAAGTACTGAAGACACAGAATTTATCATCTGTGAGGACATGAATCATGGAAAATAGTATATTAAATTTTACTGGTTGCCCATAAATGCACACAGCTAATGAAATCATCTGTAATAAGTAGCAGCAAATTTTGAAGATTCATTAGAATGAAAAACAAGACCAAGGATCTTTTCTTAGGTCTGTTACTCTTAAATGAGTTATCAACACAAGATTTCTTGGGATCAGTGCTATTGAAATGTTTCTTGCAGAGGTAGTCTGTATGGACATCATTTTCACCCGTGGAGCTCCTCAGCCCCCAGGGAGTAATGTGTTTTAAAGGTGAACTTTGTAAACGTTGGTCTGCTTTGATACCTTTTTTGAAGAGCTGAGGGACTGATTTGTGGGCCAGAGCTTTGTGGTCAAATAACCCCTTGATGACATTAAATTGTAGAAGGGGATGTTTGAAGTAGGGAAGACACAAGAAAAGGACATCTTCAGCATCCCAGGATTGAGATCTTGTCAGATCTTGTAGATAAATGGGCCCCCAAGGCTACCCAGGATACCTCTTTAATAGGCAGAATGTTCAGGAAACAAAATTCCTACTATTTTATCAAAAGATAAGGTCTAGCAGAACGTATATACTGGTGTGTTGCTACTAGATATTGAAGTGTGCTGTTATTTGTAAGAAATGTAAATCATTGTCCTGACTATTTAAGGGTGTTTCAAAATTGGTTTGCTCTTTTTGAAGATG
Organism: Gallus gallus; assembly: GCF_016699485.2. NCBI lineage: Eukaryota > Metazoa > Chordata > Aves > Galliformes > Phasianidae > Gallus > Gallus gallus. The sequence continues at coordinate 2,341,500 of NC_052532.1, read as the reverse complement.
GAAGAGTGTTCATGTGATGGCAGAATTCTCAGCAAGATTGCTGCCTTCATTCCTCTTAAATGCTGTCCTCACATTTGGATGTAGCAGTGCTTCCTCCTTCTCTCGTTTTCATTGTGTGATATTAAGGGTAATTTACAGCCCCCCTTACAAAGGTGCTGTGGTGTAATGATGGGGACCTGTCTGAAAGGTTGTTTAGGCTCTGAAAGCTCTGCATTGAACTTGGAGCACAGGATTTTCATTTTTACTTTTAAACAGTAGGTTAAAACCTTTTCTCCTCTAGCATTTCCAGTGTTGTCTTTTCCACAGCTATTGTTCCAAAGAGCTCATTTTCTATGTTTGTGCCTGGCATGCTGTGGTTTTTAAAGAAAAAACAAGTAGCATTAACAAAGTGAGTGGACCATATACACAGTACACAAAGTGCTTTGCAGCCCATGGTTTGAAAGGTGTTTGAGAGATGAGAGCTTTGAGTAGAAATGCCTGAGGTTTTTCCCAGAGGTTTTTGAGAGGGCTCCTCCTAGAAGGCAGGAGCCCCCTACAAGGTAACACAGCCAAAAGCCCATCTGAAGTGTCTCTATACCAATGCACACAGCATGGGAAATAAGCAGGAGGAACTGGAAACAGTGGTGCAGTTGGAAAAGTACAATCTTATTGCTGTCACAGAAACACGGTGGGATGACTCACGTAACTGGAATACCATGATTGAGGGCTCTCAGCTTTATAGAAGGGATAGGTGAGGTAGGAGGGGTGGGGGAGTTCCCTCAATATTAAAAAGCGGATAATCTGTGAGGAGCTGTGCCTGGGCAACTCATGAAAAGGTGGAGAGCTTGTGGGTTAAAACTGGAGACCAGACTAATAAGGGGTGTCAGGTGGTTGAGGTCTACTACAGGCCAACTGATAAAGGAGAACCTGCTGAGTAGGCCTTCTTGCTTCAGCTGCAAGGGGCATCCTGTATATAATATCTCATCCTGGTGAGGGATTTCAACCACCTGGATATCTGCTGGGAATACAGCATGGTGAGCTGCAAGAAATCCAGGAGACTCCTGGTGTCCATGGATGACAACTTTCTGGTTCAGGTTTTGGACAGATCCACCAGAGGTGAAGCATTGATGAACCTGATGTTCAGCAATGCAGAAGAGAGAACAAAAGAGGCTAGGATTGGAGGCAGCCTGGGCTGCAGTGACCATGCCCTCCCTGGATATGTTCATGATCTTGAGAAACGTGGGCCTGGCAAGGTTCTGGAGCCAGAACCTTGAACTTCAGAAGAGCCAGCTTGAAGTTCTGTTGAAGAAGAAATTGTTGGGTGAGATTCCACTGAGAAACTGTCCTTAGGGATAAAGGAACAGAAGAGAGCTGGCAGCACTTTAAGGGTGTTTTTCTGAGAGCGTGAGAGTTCTCTGTCCCTCAGAGTAAGAAATCAGGCAGACAAGACCAGCATGGCTAAGCAAGGACTTGCTGGTCAGACTGAGGGGGGGAAAAAGGAAAAGCAGAGGTGATGGAAGTGGGGATGGATGGCCTGGGAAGAATATAGGGATGCTGTCTGAATGTGCAGAGATGGAGTCAGGAAAGCCAAGGCACAGTAGGAATTGAACTTGGCAAGGGAGGTGGAAAAAAAACAAGAAGGGATTCTTTAGATGCATTGGGCAGACAAGGCAGTCAAAGGAGAGTGTACTCCCCTTGATAAACGAAAATGGAGAGCTAACGTCCTTAGATGTGAAGGCTGAGGTACTTAATGAGTTTTTTACCTCGGTGTTCCCAACCAGTCAGCCTTCTCATGCCTCCTGTGTCCTAGAACTTCTAGGAAGGGAAGAAAATCCCTCCCAGTGTAAGAGTGGAGGAAGTCCCAGACCATCTCATGAAGCTGAATGCATTCAAGTCTGTGGGACCAGATGATATGCATCCCAGGGTTCTGAAAAAAATGGATGATGTGGATGCTGAGCTGCCCTCTATTGTATTTGAAAGATCATGGCTGTCAGGCAAAGTCCAGGGCGACTGGAAAAAAGGGAAATGTCACTCCTGTATTCAAGTAAAGGAGAAGGGAAGACCTGGGGAACTATAGGCCTCATCTCTGTCCCTGGGAGGATCATGGAGCAGATCCTCCTGGAAGAGATGTTAAAGCACATGAGAGATGAGCAGGTGATCTGAGACAGTCAGAGGGCTGTTGTCAGCAGCTTGATGTCCAGATGGAGGTTGGTCATGAGAGGGTCTGTTCTGGGAGCAGTATTCTTCAACATCTTAATCAGTGACGTAGATGATTGGATTGAGTGTACCATCAGCAAATTTGCTGATGCTACCAAGGTGAGTGGTGCAGTTGACACAACAGAGGAGAGAGACACCATCCTGAGGGAAATGGATGTGCTCAAAAAGTGTACACATGAGAATCTAATGAGGTTTAAGAAGGCAAAGTGCAAGATGTTGCACTTGGGTTTGGACACTCACGGATATGAGTACAGACTGGGAGAAAAACTCCTTGAGAGCAGCCCTGTGGAGAAGGACTTGGGTGTCCTGAGGGATGAAAAACTGAGCAAGAGCCAGCAGTGTGCTCTTGCAGCCCAGAAGGCCAACTGTATCCTGGGCTCTATCAGCAGAGAGGTGGTGGCAGGAGGAGGGAGGTGATTGTCCCCTTCTGCCCTGCCCTTGTAAGGCCCCACCTGGAGTACTGCATCCAGGTCTGGCACACCCAGTATGGGAGCGATATAGATCTGCTGGTACAGGTCCAGAGAAGGGACACAAAGATAATCGGAGGCCTGGAGAACCTCTCCTATGAAGAAAGGCTAAGGGAATTGGGCTTGTTCAGCTTGGAGAAAAGAAGGCTCTGGGGAGACCTCTTTGTGGCATTCCAATAACCTAAGGGGGCTTATAAGTAGGGGTGGGACTGAATTTTTACATGGCCTAATAATGATAGAACAAGTGGGAATGGCTTTAAACTATAAGAGGTTGGATTTAGGTTAGATGTTGGGAGGAAATTTTTTACTCAGAGTGGTGAGGCACTATAACAGACTGCCCAGGGAAACTGTGGATGCTCCATCCCTGAGGGTGTTCAAGGCCAGGCTGGATGGGGTCCTGAGCAGCCTGATCTAGTGGTTTGCAACCCTCCCTCTGGCCAGGGGGTTGAAACTAGCTTATCTTCAAAGTTCCCTCCAACTTAAGTCATTCTGTGTTTCTCTGATAGCCTATAATTAGTACTATGGTTTATGTGCATTCAGAATGTCTCCTGTATTATCACTGCATTTTTATTTAATAAGCTTATTCTGAGTGCTTATGGGTTTGTTGAATCTATCCCCTTAAATTGCAAAATTACAAGTTTAATTAGACTTTAATTGCAAGAAGCATACACACAAGAGGAGAAGAAAGCACTGTGTGATCTCCCAGACATTCTGCCTCCGATGTTGACTATTCAAAACTTGATGTCGTTCTCCATCACAGTGTATGATGATCTTATAGGGTCCCCCAGGCTGCATTGCTTGTGCCCAAGTTGAAGTACAAGAGCAAGCAGCAAGTCTGATTTGAGCTCAAGGTGCTGTTGTTGGGATTACATGACAGAAAGGAGTACTCTACTGTGGAGGTTGGTGTAAGCTGGCACTGAAATAAGCATTATCCATTTATCGTGGTGCTATTTATAAAGCAACACCATACAGGCTCTTTGGGACACTGGGTTTTTTTTTGCCTTTGTGCAAACTTGGACAGAGTTTCTGCTTTCCTGGGTGTATTCATAGAATCATAGAATGGCCTGGGTTGAAAAGGACCGCAATGATCATTGAGTTTCAACCCCCCTGCTATATGCAGGGTTGCCAACCACCAGACCAGGCTGCCCAGAGTCACATCCAGCCTGGCCTTGAATGCCTCCAGGGATGGGGCATCCACAACCTCCTTGGGCAACCTCTTCCAGTGCATCACCACCCTCTGGCTGAAAAACCTCCTCCTAATATCTAACCTAAATCTTCTCTTTCTTAGTTTAAAACTATTCCCTCTTGTCCTATCACTGTCCACCCTCGCAAAGAGCTGTTTCCCGTCCTGTTTATATGCTCCCTTCAAGTATTGTAAGGCCGAGTGTTGTAGCTTTGGGCAGTGACAGGGCTGCATGCTGCTTGTGACATGCCACTTTGCATTTCTGCCATGTCATTTCAATTGTACCGGTGGATCTTTTGATATTTATTCAGGTTCTTGGATACTCAGTTGAGTTGAGCAGTAGATACCATGGGAGTCATCTGTCACCCAACAGCTCTGTGATCAGAGTTCAACACCAGTAAGATGAAACAGCTGTTCTGGCTTAATTTCTACATGAGGAGCCAGTATGGTGGATGGCAGTGCTCAGGTGGCATTTGTCCATGCACTATCCCCGTTAAGGAGTTAGTTCAGTTTGCCTTCCAGGCACTTATTTGCCATAGATCGTCTCAATATGTTTATTAAGTGCTTCGCTCAGTCTTCAGCAGAGACATCCTTTCACTGTTCCTGGGCATTATCTGTAAATTAAGAAATGTTGATTAACGAACATACTTAAAACAAGTTCAGTACCTCCTGCTTTTCTCCTTTTGTTGCTTAGCAACAGAATTTCTCCCACTGCTGTCCCTGTCTCTTTAGGAGGACCATATCCACAATATCCTCTCTAATTCTTTTAGTTTTTCCTTTCAGGAAACCTTGCTAAAAGATTTGGGTAACTTCATCAACCCCTTGACAGACGTAATAAAGCAGAATGGGATAACATCAAACAATAATTCACTTCAGCAGTGTAAACTTCGCCGAATTTATCAGGAGTCTGTTAAGCTTGATAGTGTTTATAATGAAAATTCCTCTCTTGTGAAAAATATCGTGAAGAAAAACAGCTGGGTTAGAAATGTAGTTTTTAGCTCCTTGAAACTCATTCAGGGGATTCATAGTGATAGAACACCTCCTCGTTTATGCATATGTTAATTGCACCAGGCTTCCTCTGCTTCATAACTAATACATAACACCATAAGCTTTATTTCTAAATCAGTCAAATGTGCAATGGTGTGTTTACGTATAGATACATAACGTTTCCTCCAAGCAAACTAAAACTTCCATTGCCCTCTCCCACCCCGCCAAAATCTGAGTGCTGGTGTTTCCTTGTTTATTCCTTGAGAGTTCTCTGGAGGCACCATGGAGAAAAAGCATCTAAACTTCTTTGCCAAGTGTTGTTTTCAGTAGTTTGAATCTTGGATTGTGCCTTTTAAATATGTTCCAGTGCGAGAAACAAGCCTCCTGGAAATTAAAGAAGATATGGAACTGGATCCAGAGGAGAACAGCACCATCTTCATGGGCATACTCATCAAAGGGCTGGCCAAGCTGAAGAAAATCCCTGAAACAGTGAAAGCTATTCAGGATCGCCTAGAACAAGAACTCAAGCAGATTGTTAAGCGGTCCACGACTCAGGTGGCAGACAGTGATTACCAGAGAGGGGAAAATATTTCCCAGGAAAATCAGCCTAGGTAAGGATGTTTCAAACACTGAAATGTGATTGCTGCAAAAAGATGTCTGGAGAGATCTTAAATAGTAATTTTTTGAGAAATGCTTGTGTCTTTCTGAAGTGCTGATGTACCTTGAGCGTCTAAAAGGCTTGGGAATTTAGGAAATGTATTCAGAAAGGGGGAAATATTGTCACTTTTCAACTAAAGCTGTGGGAAAAGGAGATGCTTCCTTCTATGCTTGGTCATAGAAGAGTCTTCTGGCTAAACTTCCAGTATTTGCAGGGAGCTTATCAGCAGGAAGGTGGTAAGTTTTTACATGGCCTGATACTGATAGGACAAGGGGGAATGGCTTTAAACTAAAAGAGTGAAAGTTTAGATTAGATGTTGGGAAGAAATTCCTTGCTCAGAAGGTGGCGAGGCACTGGAACAGGCTGCTCAGAGAAGCTGTGGATGCCATATCCCTGAAGGCATTCAAGGTCAGGGATGGGGCCCTGGGCAACCTGATGTGGTGATAGACAATTCTGCCCATGACAGGGGACTGGAACTCAATTGTCTTTCAGGTCCTTTCCAACCTAAGTCATTCTGTGGTTCTATAAACATGTTTGAAATCCAGATTTGAAGATAGAAGCTCTGTAAAAGCCAGAATTACTTAACTAGTAAGAGGTATGTAATGTTAAGCACTTGGTTTTTTTTTCTTAACCTACAGCTTTCATTTTAAGCAGCTTTACAATAAATTGAATTGTAATGCTGTCTCAGGTTGCTGGTATGTATGGTGTAAAGAACACTTGGTGCTGAAACATATTCTGTTCTTGTGATGCACTTGGAAAGAGAAGATTCAATTCAGTTACTCCTTTCAAGTGCAGCAGAGTCTAATTAAGGTGATGCAGGTACAAAGCTTTGTAATCATATATGGAACTAATTATATCAATAAATATATGGCCAAAAATCTATTTGTTTTGCAGATCCATTAGTTGCAAAGTGTGAAAGCCAACTGAAAAGTACTTTTCTGCTGTTCTTTGTGATTTGCTAAAACAGAACATTTTAAGGGCTAGCTGTTGCTTCTAGCTGAGTTCTTAATTTGTGATACTGCTCATTGCAGTGATCATGACCAGGAGAAATTAATTTTGGAGAAGAAATCTGAACACAAAAATTTGTCTTCCTTTTATGTAATATTTATAGTGGAAATCACTCCTGAGGAAAACTTTGGTAAAGAATTCTTTTTCAGTTCCTCTCATTATTTTAGAGTAGAATCATAGAATCATTAGGACTGGAAAAGACCACTAAGATAATCTACCAACCATTGACCCATCACCACCATGCCCACTAACCATGTTCCTCAGTGCCACATCTAACCTGTTTTTAATGGTGGATCGTGAATCCACCACTTCACTGGACAGCCTGTTCCAAATGTCACTGCTGTGGAATTAAGTATGCTGTGAAGAATTAGAGTTATGGTATTGATATCTTGATTAAATTATAGGAAGCTTTTTTGGTGGGTTGAAAGGCAGTGCTTTTGTCGTTGATGCCAAGATGGAACTTAACATATTTTTGATTCTTGTTTTATGAATTGGTCTTGAGAGGTTACATGGCTATTGGATGCCCTTTGAAATTGATAAAATTGCATTGGATCATACTTCAATGGTGTTAATGTGCCCAGAGGCCTGGGTAAGGTACCAGAAACTTCAGTGGATTTTGGCATTTGATTAATAGCAGTTTGTGGTCCCTTAGGATGCCTATATTGTAAAACTCTGGAAAGTGTCTGGAAATTCCTGTTGAGTAAGGAGATAATTAGAACTGATTCTAAACCAAAATTACATGGGAAGTTTACAGCAAGCGGGTAAATTCATTTATATTGAAAAGAATAAATTATAGTATGGAAAGGTATACCGCCCCGTAAATTAGCTACAATTTCAAATCAAAACAAAGTGACTTTTTTCCTGGTGTCAAGAGAAAACAAAGCCAGAACAACAAGGTCCTCCTATTTCAAGAGAACTCTGTAGGACTGCAAATTTGAGCATGATGCAGAGCCTGAAACTGATTTAACTGTTCACTGGCCAGTCAACCACAATGATTATTTGACCTTAGGTTTTGGTGAATAAAATGTCCTAAGGTGAACTGAAAAACAAGTCACATGTGAATGCCTTTCATAGCTCAGTGCCTGTATTCAGGTACTGTACTCTGTATGATATCCATACAAAACTCTCACTTCTGGCAAATAAAATGACTAATGAGATGGCAGAGAGGAGGTGAGGGCAGAGCAGGGGCTGAGGCTTTATGTTGAGCATTCTGCTGGACAGTTCCCTTCTGCTTGTTAGATAAGTATGGACCAAACTATATGCATCTCTTCATCATTGTGTTGACTCTCTGAGGTTGGCTCATTTCTTATCCTTATGGAAAAGATGAGATTGGATGCCACCTGATGAATGTGCCTATGGAGATTCTGGTGTAATTCTTTTAGGGAATCACCAGCAAAATAATAGAAAGCCTCCTCATTTTACAAGAGAGAAATAATCTCTGGAAAAGGCTATGCAAGACCAAAGACATCAGACAATGTTCTTGCATTCTTTTTTCTTTTTTTTTTTTGACTACCTTTTGTGTGGCCAACTTCTACCTTTGTATATGAAAACCATTACAAATTGCACCCAAATTTTTAAGGTCAAGAATATTATTTTTGTTAAAGCAACTAGAGCCCGAAAAGTACCATCTCTTCATGAAGCCAGCATGCATTGGGCTCTTGGCTCAGATCTTCAGAGTTCTTCAGAGAGACAGGGTCTGCCCTGTCTGACACAAGGAGCAAGCCTTGGCCATGCTATAAAAGGTATTGGTACTGGGCTTGTTAATGAATATATACACAAGTGTAAGCAGCAGTTCTAGTATTTATAACGTGCAAACCATTCTGTCATGGATATCCCGTCATTGTCGCTTGCACTGAGCACTTCTCTCCTAGGTAAGCAGTCTAGATGCATGGAGAGCTGGTGTGAAATTAGAAGGACCTTTGTACAGTGGCAGCAGGATTTTTTTTAACAATGTGCTCACAAAAAGAAGGCTTGCATGGCTCTGTGACACAGCTGGTGTTTAGATTTTCTGGATGCAGTGATGTTGTATACCTGATTTGGTATGGACCTAACTAGACAGCATGTTTGGCTCTACTTTTCTATGAACGCTATCTCTTTACTTGCATGTATTTGCTCTCACAAAATGTGAATTATGTGAATACATTAAAATGTGGTAAAGGGCATTAGCAGATTCCTAGTAGTTTCTTGTCCCTGGTAGAAGACCATTTTGAAAGTTATAAACTTACATTTTTGTCTAGGTAAGTTCTGTAGAGTTTGTAGGCATCTGCACTTGGAATGAGTTTATGAAAAAATGCTTAAATTTGCCATTGATTTATCTTTAATTGCTCATTAGGGCACAGTGCCTCCATGCTTAGAAACATGTATTGATGTCCATGTTAGTACTTCTATGTCTTCATGAACTTATGGGTCTCAGTTACAGTAGGCTGCTGACTTGAGAAATAGTCTGGACACACATGGCCAGATTTCTGGGACAGGATTTTGGTAGGGATACATTGCTTTTGCTTTACTTGTACTTGAAGATCCAGCCCAGAAGGAATACGTGCATTGCCAATTTTGTTCTTAAATCCCATCAACTGAACTCAATGCATTTTTCCCTACATGTTTGTAATGTATTTCTGGCCTTTTATTTAATCTTCAGACATTCAAATGAGTATAGAAATTATATACACGCCAACACTCTGACCTGGCAGAGAACGTTGTTGCTGCTAAAATGCCTGAATTGTCATTAGTGACCTCGCTCAGGTGCCAGCAGTCACTTTGCATCAATTCGTTCTCTGTTATTGCCCAGACAATAGGAGTTGCTTCCGGGTCTGTGTCACTGTCTTTCAACTTATTTACCATATTTCTCGGTGAAGGGGTCATGAGATTGCTTTGACAAATTGCCTAAGCCACTCTTCTGTCATTGCCTGTATGTGTTCTGCTTAGGTCACTTGCTGCTGCAACCCCACGTGCATAAAATCTAGGCCATATCATTTTATGCTGTTTTGTCTTATTGGCTGTCTGACACAGCTTGTGTTTGTCTCCTTTGGGTCACCTTGTTTCAAAAATGACCTGACAGTTTTATAAGACTTTCAGAGAAAGGAAAATTAAGATAAGAGGTGCTGGCTAATTTGAGAACAGGGAGAAGTAGAAAAAGGATTTCTGGCTGAGAATGAAGAATGTAACGTTGTGTTAGTGACACTGAATAACATGAGTGGGGAAGCTTTCATTTCTGCTGGTCTGTACCAGGAGAACAGGAAGATAGGAAGACCAAATAATTGTTCATTATAATCCTGTTTTAGTAGTGGCTTCGTAAACAAGTTGATAATGTGAGATCAAGCTCACTTAAAATCAAGAAAAATGAATTTGTCAAAATATCCGGCTAGTTTCATTCTGCAAAATTGTGCTTTCCTTGGGCAATGATGAGGTATGTGGATAATTAAATTTTCATTTGCAGTGGGATGTTAGCAGAGCTTGGGCTTGCAATGCTAAATTTTCTTGGTGACAAAGAATTAATGTGATCCTGTAAGGCCATCTTCTTGGCATGTCAGTTAATGGCATGTTGGTTCCTTGAGAAGGAAATTCATTTTCTTTCCAAACTCTCCTGCAGTTCTTCTAGCTGAGCAGCTACCTGCCCTAGCTCCCCCTTTAGCTGTCTCTGTTAGTCGCTATGAGAAGTTGTGTACATCTTGTAGGGCCTTCTGAAGCAATAGTCACCTCTCCTGTGTCCCATAATATGCTGGACCAGGTATTTGCTTAAATAATGCATGGTGGTTTTCAGACAGCCTTGGCTGCACGTTCCCCTGTCTTCTTCAGATGTCATCTTCCCCTGTCCTATCACCAATGTTATCATTGAAGAAGACAAGAGTGGTCAGAGAAGGCTGAAGCTGTGTAGGTCATTCCACAGGAGCAACTTCTCTGTTTAGCTTCAACTGGATAGTTGTTAAGATTTAAACAAAATCTAAATGGAAGAGAATGACATCCACGCTAGATTTTCCTTTATCAATTGTGTATGTCTTTTATGCTTCTCTATATCTCCTGATGATGGTGTCTCATTTAAATATCTAAGGGGTTACTAAAAATAATAAAAACAGTAGTGTGTTCTCTCTCAGTACTTTCTCTTCAGGCATTTCTTATTTTTCTTAGAAGAAGGAAATCGATATTCACACCAGTTTCTTTTGAATTGCTTCAATGTGTGTCTTAGTTCTACAGTCACTTAGGGTATGGCACTATTAATTAATCTCCCTGTGTATCTTTTATGTACCATGATAACTATTGATTAACATGAGTGCATTCTTGACCACTTGAAATGTTCTGCTGTCCCTTGCTGTACCCTCCTGGACTTATCCAGCAGCTCTTGTAGTTTAATCAAGGTGTTTTCTACTTAACCATAGGGCTGTGTAGGCAGATGGGATGGTCCGTGTGAGACCCTTGATAGACTGCTGTATAATGCTATACACACTTATGTCAAATGGTTATGGATGCATGACACACAATGAGCTGATGTGCCTTCTGTGTCTATTTATTTATTTATTTTAATTATTATTTTAAATAATAGCTAGCCTCTGTCCTTGGCAAAATAGAAGTTTAAGCTGAGATGAGTGGTTTTAGCCACAATGTCATGCCGGGCTATTCTTACAAATGTACAACAGCTTTTCTATTTCTCCAGTTAAGTATCCAGCTTCTGGCTCAAAACAGCTGATGTAACAGGAGGTATGCACCCTTGAACTGAAGTGGCCAAGGCATGAATGCACACCTTGTTAGTGGCTGTTAACAGAATGCTGCAATATGATGGTTAATGAGCAGAGGCAGCTCTGCTTCTCCTGCAGCCCTTCTGTCCTTCTGATGGGGAGACACAGCAAGTGTGTGATCATTCCTAACTGCTTTAGTTAAACGGGATGGAGCCTGTCTGTCAGAGCTCACAAGCGCCTAACATATGGATTTGGGAAGTGGTAACCCCAACAAAATGTGGGGTTAAGTGTGGACTTGAATTGCTCATTAAAAAGCAGTGAAATTATCCACATTTTCCTTTTTCCAGATAATATGATCAAAGGTGATGCTTTATCACAGAATATTTGGTACTTTGCAGGTGTGCATTAATTACAGTAATTGGGCTGCAAAGAAGCTATAGGAGCAGGTTATGTGTTGAGGTTGTAGCTGCAGCTCCTTACACTTAGTAATAAAATCTTTATAACTTAAGCAATTGATGAGCTGTCGTGTTTTAGGTTTAATGTTGTTTAATCTGTTCTTGATCTTTCATGTTTAAAACATTCCATGCTGCTCATTTCATAATTTAAAATGAATATCTTACATTCTGTTTGTATGGGTAAGTAAATGCTTATTGAATTGACACTCTTCTCTCTTCTGGAGAAAAAGCAGGTAGTCTATTTGGAGCCTTAAAATGATCTATAATGTCACAGCATTGAAGTGTTCTGAAGTTAGGAATGCATTTGTCTTGCCTGCACCCCAGGCAGAGCACGTTAAAGACGAGCAGCTTGGATATAGAGGAGAGTGCAAAAAGGAAGTTGGTAGGAAGTAACGAGGTATGAAACTTGAGCTGGTCCCCTAGAGGCCACAGAGAGATTGATGCTCTGTTGAGGACTGCCTCATTGTCACAAAACTGAGTCTGGAGTCAGAATCTTCTGATTCCCACCCGTTGCCTTGATGTGCTGGCGTGGTTACAGTGTATTCTGGAAACTGAGTGGAGGTTGTCTTGGTCCTTTGCAGATTACTGCTGGAGCTGCTGGAGCTTCTCTTTGACAAATTCAATGCTGTGGCTGCTGCACACTCTGTAGTCCTTGGACATCTTCAGCAAACGGTGGCCTCTCCTTGCAGCCAGTATGATGGTGATATCAAGCTCTACGACATGGTTGATGTGTGGGTGAAGATCCAAGATGTCTTACAGGTAAGAATCCTTCAGATGGGCATGGTTTCAGTTTGGAACAGCTTTTTAAGCCAGAATACCAGAGAACACAGTTCTATTATGCTCAAAGGACAGCCCCACTTCAAGTTGTCTTGACTTTTGATGAGAGAACACATTTCTAGCAGACTTCTAGATTCCAAAGAGCTTAAATACCAGTGAAACAAAAGCTATGGATTCACCCTTACGGTGCATGGAGAAGTTGATTCCTTTTGTCTACTGAGTGATTTAGCAGAAGCTTTCAAATAGTGACACTTCTGTTCCATGTTCCCATGCCATGCCTGTCTTATAAAGTGTCACTGCTCTAATCGCTTGTCTTCCCTTGTCATTATGCCTTGGTTGTAGTCAGCTGAGACAGTAGCTGCCAGCATGTTTTCAGGGAAGCCTTATTAGATTCATATTCTAAACCACAGCATGCTAAAGCTGAACCTTGCTTAGACTTTGTTTTGGTACCACGCCTATTACCGTAGTGTCTGAGCAGCAGAGCTGTCTGTCACATGTCTTTTCTCTCATTTTTGATGTGAGGTTAACACATGCTCAGTAGATCTTTCTTTTTTTCCACTTCTTAAATTTTGAATCCTCTTCACGTACAGGAGTGTACAACTCACCCATTGTTTGCTTGAGGAGGTCAAAGAAATTAACCTGGCATTGTTTACGAGAGATTTCTGTTGGTCATTTCACCTCTGTCCTGTTCTTGAAAAATACTGTCTCCAACACTTAACACGCATTTTCATTGTAGGGCACAGGTCTATTGCAGTTTCTCTAAAGGCTTGTTTGACTGTGTGTATGGTAGCTGCTGAGTCATGGCCTGAACCACTGATTGGGCACCTGGGGAAAGGACCTGGTCAGCCCTGGAAGCACAGGTGAAGGCAATTCACCTGTGCAACTGGAAGGGGTGGAGCCTGGCTGCACCTCTTTTAGACCCCATTTAAGGGCTGACTGCCACTGGGGAAGGATCTCTTCCTGGAGGTTCCTCCTTGGTGAAGATTTCCCCTGCAAACCTGGAATCTTCTGATATGGGTGAGCAATCTTCTTTCCTTCCTTCATAACACCTTTCTATTGTACCAGTCCTGTTGTCATCACACCTTTGTTGTAATACCTTTCCCATTGTACGGATCTAATTTTTATGCTATGGAATGATGCCCATGGGATTTTTACTTACACAGATATGGCCAACTGTGTGTGTGCTGTGAATTTAGGCACTTCTTGGACTTGGTAAACGTATTTTTTGGTCACACCCACTGTCGTCTTATCCACTTATATGTCTTTGTAAAGGATTTTCTCCTTCCTTCAGTGATCTTAGAAAAATTTGATTGGGAATATCCAGACAGAGGTTAATGATAGATTTTCTAAACAAGAGTGTCATAAAATTGAAGCTGTCTGTCCCCATCAAAGCAAAGAATTAGGCTTCAGGACATGAGGAAGGGGTTTGGCAGTATCTCTAGCCATCTTACTGTCATACACAAGGTCGAGAAATCCTTTAAGAGCTTTGAATTGTGCAAACTTTGCTGTAGCAGGACAAGACCTGGGACTAAAAATCCTCCAAGATTTTATCTCCAGTGAAGCAGAATGACAAGGCTGGTAATACCCCCTTATCAGTGAGGGCTTGTGATGGTTTCATTCCTCATGAGTGGTTAAGTGAGGAGTGAGTTACGCTGGCTATTACAAAATAATATTGATAAAACTTTTATACAGAAACATATGTAGGTGTGCGCATCCAGAGAGTGATTGAGTTTTCTTTATTAGGGAGAAAATATGTAACCAAGCTTTCTACAATTAAAAAAAAAAAAATGTCAAGGAAAATGTAGCAGCCCAACTGTGAAGATCTCATTGCTATTGGTGTGACAGCACAGGTGTCAGAAGGCGCCTGAAAAACTTCTAGAAGAGCCACAGATTGTGCACTCGCAAAACTAAAGCTGCACTTAAAAATTTCATAATCTCTTGCAGTTTTAGGGTAAGAGATGAGCATTGGCTGACTTGGAAAGGAGGAAATTTTCTATTTCTCTGTTCAAAACCTTGTGGGTTGGTTTTTTTGTGTGTGTGTGTGTGTGTGTGTTCATAGGAATGGATTTTTTTTTTTTACCTTACAATTTAAAAAAAATCTCTGAGCCCAAGACAAAGGTATTTCCTTGCCGTGTTTTCAATTAGGGGTAATTTTGTGATGGGAGACCTTACATTTGTGGCAAGAGGGGAAGCAGAAAACTCTTGTACAAGTACTCATTTTAAATGCTGTTGGGGGAAGGTGAAAACATGGAGGAAGTAGGTTAGAGGTGGGGTGTATCAGGGAAACGATGCAATTCCTGCAGATCATAATGAATGAAACTTATTCATAGTGCTGGAGCAGTACTACATGGTTCTGTAATTCACACAGATAATCTGTTCCACGCACGCATTGTGCATCTCTGCATGTGAGATATGTTACGGCAAGGTTATGTCTTTATAGCTCTGTACCAGAGTCATAATGTGTGCTCACAGTGGGCTGGAAATTGTCCTTTTTTTCTTTTTTTTTTTTTTTTTTTGTTTAGCTGGATTTCTGAGTGCTGCCTAATAACAGCACAAATCACTGTGGTATAGTATTAGTGAGGTGGTTCGAAGTCATGCAGCGTTCGGATACTGAGCATGTAGATATATTTTTGACCTTCTCTGTGAATAATAGGAGAATAATACTGAAGTCATCAGTAGAAAGGCAGAGTGACCTTTTAGAGCCGGCTTCCAGAAAACAAACAAACAAAAAAATCAGTTTGTCAAAATATTACAGCAGCCTTGTTTGGTAAAACACAGCTTGAAGTTATTTGTACCAGAGCCAGCCTTGCCTGTAGTTGTATTGCCATACCAACAAGAGAGAGGTGTAGAAGTTGTTTCAGTTTTAATGTGCTATTTTATGTATGGAGTTAACTTAGCTCTTCACTGTGGAAATGGATGGGATTATAGAATCACAGAGTAGTCTGGATTGAAAAGGACTACAATGATCATCGAGTTTCAACCCCCCTGCTATGTGCAGGATCACCAACCACCAGACCAGGCTACACAGAGCCACATCCAGCCTGGCCTTGAATGCCTTCAGGGATGGGGCATCCACAACCTCCTTGGGCAACCTGTTCCAGTGTGTCACCATCCTCTGGGTGAAAAACCTCCTCCTAAAAATATCCTTCTGAGGAGCATGATTGTTGTAGGACTAAGTACTTGGTTGGAGAGAGAGCTGTGAGCTGTGTTAGAATGGCGCTCAGAGCTGTACTGGTGTAAGTAGTTCCTTCAGGGCTGCACAGGAAAGCGATTCTGAGTGTTCTGCCACAGTTTAGTGTGTGTATGTGGTGTCCTCCCATCTCAAATTGTGAAGTGTAGCATTGCATGAGAGGCAAAGTCATATACCTAGGTCGCTATGAAAGTAATACCTCTTGTTTATTTTCAAGGAAAATACAACAGATGCAAAGAGCTGTATAATACTGTTTGAAAGAGCAAATTTTCATCTGCAAAACACTATCTTACAACAAAGTCACCCCTATTAGTTGTATATTTTCACCAGCAATGAACAAGAACCTGCATGCCGTGCTTGTAAAAATCTGTACCAGTGGAGGCGACCCACAGTTAGCACTGCTGAAACTCACCACCTACCCCCTCACTGTGCAGCATCCACTCTTTGTTCTCAGTGTAAGACATCATTTTGTCAGACTGCCCCTCTGCTGCCATCTGACACACAGCAACAAATTATAACAGAAATATCAGTAGGAAAGTTCAACCTCTACTTCCATACCACCAACATCCACCTGTGATGCTGTGGGCCAACATAATAAAATGGGAGGTATTTCTTTTGGAGCGGCCCTCGTACGTCCTTGGGCTAAAGGTAGGTATGCCTTCTGTCCTGTTGTGTTAAGAGTCGGGGGTGCTGACAGTGGACAAACTACAGCAGCAACTGGTACTTGGTGTGCTGGTTCTCTGCAATGGGTAACAGCAAGAAAGAACACTTAACAGCTCATTCACCTTTTTCTTTACTTTTTTTTTTTTAGCACTGTCTTTTGATACCAAGATGAGAGAGAGGCATCTGTCCCTGCTGAATAATACCAGCTTTCATTCAGCTTCTTCAGAAATGTCACCTTCCTGGTGACAGGGTGATCATCCTGTCAGCTTTTGTATGAGTGCAGTACCCTGCTGCTGTAGAAAATGCCCACAAAACGTGACATCTCCATGCATCCTCAGTATCCTGTTATTAGCTTATGCCAGTGCTGTTTGCCTCCAAGGAAGAGATCTTTTCTTTTGTAGTAGTGGTGTTTGTAGTTGACAGTTCTCAGCCTTTTAAGGAGACGGCCAATCTCTGATTTCTTTCGGCTGCAGAAGAGAAGGAAATTCACATCGGTGCTGTGGGATGCACGTCACATCTTCAGCAGCACCAGGGGGACAGAACACAAACATTCAGGCTACTGCTGTCCCTGTTTTGTGGTCTTCTGTTTAATTCTGTCAGGTGTTTTTCAAAAACAGTGTTATTTAGCAGCCTAAGCGTTGCTGACATCATAAGAAAATTGTGACAGGAGAAACTGAAGCCTGTCCTCTGTCAGTGTGCTTCTGTTCTGCTACTGCAGAGTTGAAACTCTTGAATGATGCACCCTTTTCCTTTGTGTATTACACTCCTCTGCCCAGAAGGTTGTGTGGCATTTTTCTGTAAAGGGAAACAGTGCATTTCCATGGTTCAAGCAGAGAGATGGAGCAGTTCTGCAGTATGCAGCTAAGTCTGGTGGCCAGCAATGTGACATCTCACTGAGAAGCTGGGCTTCACTTATAGTTGCCGTGCCACGCTTCTCAGGGAATAGTTAATATATCACCACGCAGAACAGCAAAAGATATTAGTCCTTAAAGCAGGGTAAGGCAGTGGGGTTCATCAGTCACTTGATTTACTGTATTGAATCCTCCTGGAAAAGGTGTAGAGGGGGTTCGACTCCATGACAGGCCTTGCAGGTCTGTCAGCTCTGCTGCAATGGCATTTCTTCCACCTCTGCATCTGAGGATGCTTCTCTTCCTCTGGTGTTGCTGTTCATTTTCCTAGCAGGCATCTGATTTGAGGGAGTTGGTTTTGCTAGATGTTTTCTGCTGGCTGCATATTCTGCTTGCTCAGGTCCCTGAACTATGTCAGTGTTGGCATAGGGGAGGAGAGAGAAGCAAAGAAGGGAAGCAAATGGTTGATCCTGGCATCTCCATAGCAGGAGATGCCAAAGCTGCTATGTGGAGCAGCACCTCAGAGCACTCATGCAAAAACCAGGTGGCTTATTGCTCAACCAAGGTGGATCAGCACAGTCCTGGCAGCAGTGTAAAAAGCTTACTGGGATGGGTGGTAGCCTGTCGTGAGCCCTGAATCTCTGCAGTACTGATTTCATTCAGTTAAGAAGTGTGTGCCCAAGAATAGGAAATCAGATCTTTCTTTGCTGAAGCTTTGCATTTAAAGGATAAATTAACTGTTTATGGCACGGCTAATACTAATAAAGTAAGACTCTTGTATGAGAAGTGTTAGTGTTAATATATCATAAATACTAGTTGAAATGTCAGAGCAACGCGTGACATAGCCATCAGGTCTGGGAAGTTCACCAGGTAATATCCTGAACCTACAGTGGCATTATTTTTCAGAATGTTGTCTTGGGGAAATTAATGGCTTCATGGTTGTCCTCAAAATAATGTACCTGACAGTTTTTCTGATTCCCTTTAAATGGTCTTAAATATGTGAAACTGATGCCCTCGGACTCCTGCCTGGTTTGTCTCATTAATGCTCGTCTCTCATTTAGCTGAGAGGATGATGGCTGTGAAAGTGATTTTTGTGCAGCTTTTGAAAAATACCGTTTCAATCTTGGGTGCACAAAGGAGGGAGGGAGAGCATTATGCTCTCCAGGATGCTGATATTGAAAATTGGAATTTAAATAATTACAGAGCAGGCAACTTGGCATGTTTTTTTTCCCCATTTCTTATTGGAAGTGAACTCATAGCATGCATTATTTAGTAAGAAATCCAGCACAGTGAGTGTTACATGACTTTCTCCCCCCTACCCCCTCTGCCAATATCTCCTAGGAGCATGAAAAACTTTCACTGAAAGTGTATGGGCCAGGACAAATGTAATCTATTTGAATCCAAGAAGGGACAAGATAACATTGCAGGAAGGTGCTCCCTTAAACTTTGGTCACACTGAGTATACTTCAGGAAGATGTGTGATGTCTTTTGAGCTAAAGCGTTTGATAGACTTGTTCCAACTTATCTAATGATTCAAGTTATCTCCTTATGCTTTGAAACAGGAAGTAATTGAGTACTTTAGCTCCCGAGGGGATGTGTTGTGAATTCAGGATGGCTAAAATTGCTCAGGTAAAGGTGACAAAGTTGTCAAGTGCAAAGTGTCACAGTGTAGGGTGTATTATGCAATTGGAAGGGCAAAGAATGAGGTAGCAATGGCACACTTTGCTGTCAAAAGCAAAGAATGTGAAGCAGAAATGCACATCGATCTGTTTTCCTTTTCACTGAATGATTCTTGCTGAAGTGTGTTTAAAACTGACTGAATGGCTTTGGTAACAGATAGCTGGAAGAGGTCCAGAGCTGAACTATGAATGCTTGGTTATTGTTTTTCCCAGGAATGGTCCTCGTTAGCTGAACTGTGCTGTATTAGCATGGTGACAGAGCAGAAATAGGTGTGCATAATTCTATGCTCCAGCTTTTATTTCGGCAGTCATATGTATCCCAGAGCTGTTGATCCAATTTATTTGATAAACACTAACGTTTACTTTAAAGTTCAAAGAGATAAAGCCCTGCATAAGAATGAGATATTTGAACAGTGTACAAACACTTGTGCATTTTATTGCAGAAGGGTCACTGAGCTCATGCTTTGGGAGATTTAAAAAGATGAGCTCATGTAATGAAATGCTTGCTGGTACGTGAGCAAGGGAAAGAATAACCCTCTTCTGGTCACACTGTTGAGTCTCAAGCTGCAGTGAACTTGAGGGGCTCTTCAGTTTGGGTGGATTTCCCATCTAGTAGTTGAGGATGGCTATGAAGTTATAAAGTCTTGGCAGGAATTTATAAATATTTAAGTAACTAGATGCATATAAGTGAATTACAAGCATATACCTATTTTTTTCCCCCTTAAAGACTGTATTTTACAGGAGGAAAAAGGTGCAAAACTTCTTGCGAAGAGCCTCATCAGTAAATGATTTCTGAAGACTGTTTTATGTAGTTGTTAAAGCAGAAGTCAGCTCTGCTAGGTTGTAAGAAAGTGTGCTCTGAGGACAGGGGGAAATGGTTTCATACTGAAACAAGAAAGATTTAGACTGGATATTAGGAAGAAGTTGCTTAAGGTAGGGGGCTAGTGAGGCACTGGCTCAGGTTGCCCAGAGAGGTGGTGGGTGCCCCATTCCTGAACACACTCAAGGTCAGGCTGGATGGGGCTTCAAGCATCTGGTCCAGCTGTAGGTGTCCCTGTTCATTACAGGGTAGTTGGAGTAGATGGCCTTTAATGGTCCCTTCCAACTCAAATGATTCTATGAAAAGATCAGGAATATAGAATGAGGTGAAGCATTGTTTCCTACTTCGGTTTTTGGCAGTTTGAATGGAACCTGTGCATTCTGAATCCTTGTCAGCTGTCAAGTGCTCTCTGATGTGTACAATTTGAGAGCACAGAAATTTCTTTAGTTGGAAGTTCTCAGAAGATGAGTATGAAGGTTGTTGAGTGGCCACCACACCTGGTATAAAGGCTTTGTTTCAAATCACCAGCAACAATATGGGTATTCTGTACAAAAAGGTACAAAATTCCCAGCCCATAATTTGCTCCTTAGCCTTCATGATTTGCAGTTGTTAAATATTGGGATAATACAGAAGAAACAGAAGATACAGAAGAAACCTGGAGAAGACGAGGCTGTGGGGTGACCTCATTGCAGCCTTCTGGTTCCTAAAGGAGCCTACAAACAAGAGGGGAGTCAACAGTTTGAAAGAGTAGATAATAGCAGGACAACGGGAAAGGTTTGAAGTTGTGGGAGGGAAGATTTAGGTTGGATATCAGGGGGAAATTCTTTACTCTGAGAGTGGTGAGGTGCTGGAACAGGCTGCCCAGAGAGGCTGTGGATGCCACATCCCTGGAGACATTCAAGGCCAGGTTGGATGTGCCTCTGGGCAGCCTGGTCTGGTATTAAATGTGGAGGTTGGTGGCCCTGCCTGTGGCTTGGGGGGGTTGGAGCTTCATGATCCTTGAGGTCCCTTCCAACCCAAGCCATTCTGTGATTCTCTGATATAGAAAGAATAGTAACATGGCTGTAGATACACAGTGTCTTTAGTTGTAACCATTTCCCTAGATTCTAAAACAGTTTTGTTAGGTCTGATGTGCTTTTTTTTTCCCCAGTTACTATCAGTGTCCGCTGCACTTTATTTCTGCTGTCAGCTAGAATTAGGAGAGACTACAAGTAATTCATCAGCATTTGTAGACATGTTTTATAGGACTATAAAACCACGCTACTTTTGATGTGCTGACGTTATTCACACTCGGTCCCTGTGCGACTAGCTTTAAAGGCAGTGAGACATACTCTTACTAGCATCATAAAAATGCTGTGAACGGGAAAAGGCCAAACGCTCATCATGTCCTCTCTGCAAGGCGTCTAATCTGACAGCAGTGCATGAGGGATTCATGCAGGCAAATTCCTGCTAATGTTACAGACTAGCTGAGATCCTAGGGAAATGTTTGGAAACTGTTGTGCTTAAAAGCCTTTCCACTCCTGCGCTGTGCGCTTGTTGTGTTTAACATGCATGACATTTACAAAATGCTAAGGTAGAATCTTATTTTTTTCCTGAAGTTTACTAGCTCCTGCTGTTTCTTTCCTGATATCAAATCTCAACTTTTGTTTTTCTGGAGGCCTGCGTGATTTTCTTCAGTAATTTGGTGACGTGGGAAGCTGTGGAATTGTGTTAGGTAAAGTTTTCTGAAATTTCTCCTCCTGTTAGCTTTTCTTTGTTTTCTTGCTCGTAGGTAGGAGTGTTTGCAGGTGAGCCCTTAGCAATTGACTCCTAGGACTGAGAGCAAAGTGAGTGAAGATGCTCAGTTCTCCTCACTTGGAAATTGCCACACTTAAATGCATCATATTCAGAAAAGGGCTGCAGGAATATTAATTTTTTTCTTCTGCACAACCATTGCTGCTTCATGCACACACATGCACACTTTTCTTCTACTTCTTCCCAGATCTTTTCTCCTTCTTTTACCAGTATCACACTCTTTCTGAGCCTTGCTTCAGATCTCAAGCCAAAATCACAGGATGATTTGGGTTGGAAGGGACCTTTCAGATATCTAGTTCCAACCCCCTGCCATAGGCAGGGACACCTCCCTCTGGACCAGGTTGTTCACAGCCCCATCCAGCCTGGCCTTGAATGCTTCCAGGGAGGGGGCATTCAAAGCCTCTATGCGCAGAAGATCCATCGTTTATGGGGATACGTATGCAAAGACCTAACACTAGGGCTGGGAAAACAACAGCTCCTTTCCATTTATGAAGGCAGCTGTGAGTCTGTGCACATACGCTTGGGAAGGTGTTGCTGCTGCAGCTTTCAGGCACGTATGCACTACTTTGAAACGTGCTGTGGATCTATAGTAGTATGCATAAGATGTTTTAGGAACATCTATTTCACAGCATGCTTCTGATCATCAAAGTGACTTAAGTCATCTGATCTCACCAGGGTGGTGCCATTCTGTGTTTTGCACGTGGGGAAACCAATGTTTGAATGAGTGAAAAAAAAAAAAAAAATTGAAAGGTTTGGAAATGCTTATTAGTTTTGGTGTGCATTTTGATACTGCAGAAGGAGGGAGTCTATCGTGTGAGCTTTTTGGTTGGTTTTATTGAGAGTTTTTGAGCTTTTTGTTCCTCTTGACATTATGGAAGATCTGTACTGCTGAGGATCAGGCCATGAATATGCATAACACCCAACACTTAAAATTTGGTGTTTCAATTAATGCTTTGATGACAATCCACAGGCTCCAATATTGTGCTTATTTTGTGCTTTCTTTCATGGTCTCGCTGACCAGCTGCCTTTTCAAGTGGCTTTATTTAGCAAGTCTGCAAGTAGTTCTCAGTGATTTTTGAGTAATATGTCACTGGGTTTATATATGCGTTATTTTTTCAATGGATAGTGTGAACTCTGGTTATAGAAACTGAAGACTTGAGTCTGAAGTGGGTAGAGCAAGGGTACGTGCATGAGTGGGATCCATGATGAGAAAGTATTAAAACACAGAATCAACCTTGTTATTTTCTCATAATTAGCTCACATATATTCTTTGGCTTGAGCAACTTCTGCTGTGCCAGGTTTTCACCATCTTTTACCCCAAGCGCTCAGCGAACGTAGTCTCTGCTTCTATATATATTGTGTAATTGCGTATGTACAAACCAGCAGCAAGTGGCTGATGACTCACCAGTGATTTCTGGACTGACAGAGTCTGAAGAGCTCAAAGCCTGTGTGCTTTGCTGGGAATGACGAACTCCCAACTTGCACTGAGAACAAACAACTCTCCTCCACCTCCAAATCCTTCTGTCGCTCTCCTCAGTGTTCTGATAATGGCAGTTGCTGACATCTAACCACGAGTTTAAAAAAAATTAAGAGCAACTCAGGATTGATTGGAACAAATCACCGTGGGGGATACTGATGTGACGCAGGGTCTGAAATAGGCTGATATGTATTTTTTCCATTATAAACTTTTCTGTTTTTTAGCAAATTGGATGGGGAGGCTATTTTAAAAATAAGAACTAAAATAAAAATATAACGTTGCTTCATGTGGTTAACAGTCCGCCTTTATTTTTTTGTTGGTTTAACATTTTAGATTCTTTGCAGGTGATGAGTTTGAAAATCAGTAGATCCAGTCTTAACTCCTGGTGCTATAGACCCATTGTGCCTGCTGATTGGACTTGTGTGATTGGTGACACCAAAAAACAAGTTTTAAAGGTGAAGTGTGCACTTCCTTTTGCCTTACAAAACAGCATATCGATTTGCATAATAACTTAATGAGTATTTCTCTAGTCATACAGTGTGCCAATCTCTGTGTTTTGATTGGCCAAGAGCCAGCAGTAGCTAATGGAAGTTCATGCAGGGATTTACATAAATTCTGAATAACTCTACAGTGCTTCTGGAAATCCATCTTCCCTGTCAAACTGTGCTTAGTGGAACTCCCAACCCATATTCCTTCAGCAAACAGCCACCAAAATAGGATTTGCAGAGATGAGGAGAAAATGAGCTTAATGGTAACAGAAGAGCCCATATCCTGAACTTGTGGAAGCAGGAGAAGGGAATTGGTTTAGTCAGTAGTGCTCCATTTCAAGGTACATGATTATTTTAATTCTGCATTTGCTCCATGCCAGTTTGCCTGGTACAGCAGAGGATGTGGAAGGGGAGAAGTAAACCTGATGGTTTTCTGATGTCAGTGCCCTGCACATTTGGTAGGTCACAGGTGAGTGGTTTTTCTGAGTTGGAAGAAGATTTCAGTACTGGTTATGTGCAAAAGAAAGAAGAGAATCGCTGTAACCACCCATCTTAACTCAAAAGTAATAGAAATCGTGACGATGCTTATTTTTGTGGACACTCTGACTTCTGTCTACAGAAAATATTTTACATCTTCCAAGGAGGAACAGTTTGAAAACGTTCTATTTGTACCAGATCTGTATTTCTTACTAGTACTCCTTCCCTTCTCTCTTAGCATTCCTGTTGTCTTGGTGTGCAAACTTCAGAGCAAGGATGAGTCTCATTTTGGTTTCATATGCAGGTTTGTTCTGCTGCAGTGCTCATCTAACTTGAACTTCTAAGCTTGGTGAGACAGCTCCTCAATTCCATATAACAAAATTAGTCTGTTGTGTTAACTGGCCAATCAGTCATCAACATATTTGCTAAGAATGGATGTTGAATCCAGGTCTGGGACCCCAGCAGAAGAAAGATATGGAACTCTTGGAACGGGTCTAGAGGAGAGTCACTAAAATGATCAGAGGGCTGGAGCACCTCTCCTATGAAGAGAGGTGGAGGGAACTGGGATTGTTTAGCTTGGAGGAGAAAAGGCTGCAGGGACACCTCATTGTGGCCTTCCAATACTTGAAGGGAGCATATAAACAGGAGGGGGAACAGCTGTTTATGAGGGTGGATAGTGATAGGACAAGGGGGAATGGCTTTAAACTAAGACAGGGGAGGCTTGAGTTAGATATTAGAAGGAAAGTTTTCACACAGAGGGTGGCGGTGCACTAAACAGGTTGTCTAAGGCGGCTGTGGGTGCCCCATTCCTGGAAGCATTGAAGGCCAGGCTGGATGTGGCTCTGGGCAGCCTGGTCTTGTGGTTGGTGATGCTGTACATAGCAGGGGGTTGAAACTAGATGATCGCTGTGGTCCTTTTCAACCCAGGCCATTCTATGATTTCATGCAACAAATACAAGTGGTGGAAGCCCTCTGTAGGGCTTGTTGGTGAACTGTGGGCAAATCCTCTATTTTTCTCTTCCCTTTTCTTTGAATATGGCCCGCATCTATCAAAATATAGGCTACATATGCAAAAATAATAGGATTATTAAATCAAGAATCTGCATGTTAATTGTTGTTCATAGACAAATGTAAAAGACAGTAACCATGTCCATGCTAGGAACCATGGAAACCTATTTTCACCTGAGAAAAGGGGGAGATGAGGGAACTGGTTAATTAAATGTGACCTGTATGCAGTCATTCTACACCTAGAATGTAATTAAATGCCTTGCATAGCTCTTTGGGGTCCTCGTTCGCTGGAAAGAGACTAAGAAATATGTGATTGTTGGTGTACCCTGAGTAAAGCTGTGAGCTGGAAACTGATTAAAATAATAATAAAATGTGTTGCATTGTTAATTCATTCTTTCCAGTAATAATAACTGGACTCCCTCTGCTTTACGTTTATAGCATAGGCTTGAAAAAACATCAAAGAGCAGTGTTAAAAGAGGAGAATGAAAAATACGTGTGCTTAGCTTAGATGCTGTGGTTTGAGTGATGTGGGTCTGGTGCTTTTATTTACCGGAGCATTGCTTTTTATTTTTAGTAATACAATGAGACTTAGTGTCACTGATCACTTGGTGGTGATGCTATTATTCGCAGTGTTGTAGTCGTTGAGGAGCCCTGTAAAATTCTTCAAAAATAGCTCTGAAACTCCACTCAGCTCATTACTTGTTTTTCCTATAGTTGTTATTGAGCCATCCTATGAGTTTCTTTGATGGATGGGGTTTTCCAGAAGAGCCAAAGGCGTGTAGGATCTAACTCCCTTGGTGATCCAGTGGGACTTGAACAACTAATTGCTTTAGATTCATTTGAAAATCCCACATCTAATTTTGCATTATAATAACCACTTAGAAAAATAAGTTTGTGACTTTTTTTTTTAAGAAGGCTTGTTGATGGCCAGGTCTCTTGTGTCAAGCCTCCTATCTCAATGGCTCATGGCAGGAGATAGAGAATGGGGAGCTGGTTGTTGTCCTGAGGGCTGTCCTACAGCCTTTGTGCAAAACCTCAGATGAAGGCGAGAAACAGGACTTGTCTGCATGGCAGATTCATTTCAACTGCAGAAAGGTTAATCGTGTCATTAATTTTCCCTCCCAGGCTTAAACATTCAGCAGTTGTTGCGTATGACCAGGAGAACAACCCAAATCAGTTAGACCTCCCAGCAGGTCAGTAAATCAGAATGGTTCCTTAAGCATAATATCAAAAATCATTCCCTTTTTATTCACAAAGGACAATGAAATAAAACAAGCAGACTTGCTCATGATCAGCTAGGATGCAGTAAAAGGGTGATCTCACTTTATTACAGTGATTTGGTGCTATGTTCTCTTGCAGTTTAATCAGCATGTCACATGCCTGATGCCCTGTTAGAAAAACTGCGTTTCTCAACCACGTTACCTGCCAGAGTGATAAATGATGATGCCTTTGAATTGTTCTCTCATTCTAACCTCTCTTGATAATTTACTTTAATTCATGATGATGTCTTTTCTTTAGAGCCTGTCTTGATCCTAATGGTGGAAAAATTAAGACATTACCAAAGATCTTTGGATGTGGTGACTGGTGGAGAGTTCCTAAAACTTTTGTGATGTAGCAGTGAAAGTGCTGCTCATCTCTACAGATTCCTTGCATTTGACAAAGCTAGCATCCACCTTCAGTGTGGTACCTGGGATGCAGTTCAACTATTGCAGTTCCATCCATGATGAGCAGTAGAGTATATGTTTCTGCTGGTGTGCTGTTATTAAAGCTGCATGGCTTAGAGCTCTTTGGTGTTGTGTAAGACAAGCAGCTGTATGCACACGTGTGTGTTTATATATTATTTTCTTTTTATATTTGCCATATTTTCACTCTGAAAGCATCATCTTCCTTCTGTGTTCCAAGGCAAATGTAGTTGAGTAACTTGTTGTGAAGGACACATTTCCAATAGGACAGGTGATACGTCTTTCTTAGAGGCTTTCATCTCAACAAAGCCAACACGTTTCATGGCTTTTCAGTCCTTAACATCCATGGCTCAGACAATTAGGAAATACGTTCACAAATACGCTTCAGATCTTCGCTTTTGCATTCCTTCTTGGAGGAATACTAAGAAATAAGCATTCCAGGGGATGAAACACTTGTAGCTGCAGTTAAACTGTGAAAATAATTGTAACTACGTAGTTAGGCTTTGTTTCTGCTGCTGTTAAGTGGAAAACTTCATGTTGCGGGCCAAACTTGGGCAACCTTCATATGCAGCTTTGTGGGAAGTGGTAGTATTGAAGGAGAGAGGCACTCTCATGCAATGTTCTTCTGAGACAGAGTTTGAGAAGTGTTCTTTGTTTCTTAGTCTGTCTATCTACTGCTACATTTGTGTTCTCTGTACCTTATGATTTTTGTGTGTGTGTGTGTGTATATATATAGCATTTTCTGAAAAGCTGGGTATTAATCTGAATTTTTGCACTGATGGGCTTAAGTGTATTCTGTTGTCAAACATGAGAAGAACCAAAATGATTTCCTACTTCTTATAGTCCACCTAAACATGTATTGACATTCTCTGCAAAGTCGTCTGAATGAAAATCCAAACATCAAATACCCAAATGAAGGAAAGCAGGTGCAGATGAGAATGAGATTATGAGATTTATCTCCAAGGTCACAAAAAGTGTGTTCTGCCTTTTGAGAAGTGTGTATTGTAATGTTGAGTGGATGGTTGTTCTGTACCTGGCGTTGTGTTCCCAACAGTTCAGCATTCGGTGATTAACAGGAAGTGCTTGCCTTGTATTTTGTTAGCACTTATTTAATGCCAGGGGTTCAGGTTGAAGGTTCTGTTAAACATTCTTTTCTTTTGCATTTAGTTTTGCTGTGAGCTTTATAATTAACAATTTCTTTAAAGATAGAGTTATAGGTTTGCATAATAATTGGTGGTATAGAAACACAGTCTCTTGCACAAGCTGTAATAGTTCTTCATGGTCTGTGTAAGATTATTACATGATCAATTAGGGTTTTGTTCACCTGGATGCATAATATTGTGTTAATGATCGTGAGAGACTTTTGCTTTGTTCTGAAATGTGGCACAGAATGAGTGTGAATCCCTTCAACTTTGCTCAGGAGCAGCACCCTCAGAACTGTAAGTCAGTGTCTGCTAGAGGGGTAAGTGCTCAAAAATACAGCAGTCAGGGTGGAGCAATATTGTTAACTTGAGGGAACTTAATTTTGATATATTTTTTTTTCTGGCTGAGAAACAGATTAATATGTAGCTTCTGCAGCCTGAAATAAAGACAAAACAGTAGCTTTATTGAGAAAAAGCAGAGGAACTCAGCTAGGTGCATTTAATGACCACTATTACACCAGCTGCATTGTAGGACACAAGTTCATATCCAGCTGGAGATGAGCACTTTCAGGTACCAGCTGTCCTTATGTTCAACATAGTCCCAGTTCTTCAATACCTAAATAACTCATATCTGCAAACCAATCTGCAGTGCAGACTTTGGATAGTTACGTGCAACCGTGTCTGTGTTGGGCAAGGGAAGAACCAAGGAGCAGGTGGTATTTAAGTGGTAGTTGGTTTTATTGTTGGTTTGGGTTTTTTGGTTTGTTATTTAGAATCATAGAATCATAAAATCATGAACGTTGGAAAAGACCCACCGGATCATCCAGTCCAACCATTCACCTCTCACCAATGGTCCTCACTAAACCATGTCCCTCAGCACAACGTCCAACCGTTCCTTGAACACCTCCAGGGTCGGTGACTCCACTGCCTCTCTGGGCAGCCCATTCCAGTGTCTGATCACCCTTTCAGCATTTATTTTGATGCCTTTATTCTTAGAATATCTGGTGCTTGAATGGTGTAACCACTTCTGTATGGTGCAGTTTGCAAGTCGTCTGACTCAATGCAGAGGTAATTTAGTAGAAGCACAATTGTAATCCTCCTTCAGTGTAACTCTCCATAGTGGAGTGGGAGTGGAGAAACAAACTTTTTGAAGAATGTTGTACAATCTTTGCTGCTCTGTGGTTGAAAGATGTTTTGAAGAGCTGCTCTTCTCCCATTCTTTTTTGACTTTAACAGGCCTCTCTCGCTTCCCCAGCTCTCCTGTTACCTTGCATCTGTGCATTCCACTTGCTAAAATTTTTCTTCTCAGTAGTCCAGGCTAAAATACTGGAAAGACAAGATTTCTTGAACGTGTCTAGGGTACTTGAAATACCTTTATGAGTACAGAATCGAAACTTCTGGAACGTGGCTTATTTTATGTTGTGTGAAAAGACTGTGTGCTGTTGAAGGAGCTGCAGTGGCCCTGTAAAAATGCTTCTGTTGCACTGCCAGTGGTTGCAAAGGCTATTGCTCTTTTAGAGCTTCACAGTGCCAAACTTGAGTATTCTGGAAGTGGGGGTTGAGGGGGTTTTGTCTGTGTAGTGCTAAGGAAGGTTAAGAAAGGTAAGAAAGTTAAATAAAACCAAACAAAAGCAAAACATAAAAACCCCAACAACCACAAAGCAACAACAAAACAACAGAAGATAACACATTGGCTAGTCTATCCAAGGAAGAAAATAGGGTATTTGCAGGTGAATGTGAACTTTTTTTATATGCTGTAGGCTGTAACTGAGTTCATAGTTGTTGTGTTTTGCTGTACTAAACTTGTTATGGTTATATTAAAATGGCAGTTGGTCTTGGTGTTCTTGGAGTTCTTTTCCAAACTTCATGATTCTCTGATATCAGTCCCAGCACCTTAGGAAGATCGTGATGATGCTGGCATTTATGCACCTGCTAAATTTGGCTGGTGCAAGTAATCCAACCAGCTGAACTGCCTGTGAGACTTCATTTAAAACATGTGCTGGCTTAGCAGAATAAAGCTGACTTGGTGTTCTTAACGAGTC
Organism: Gallus gallus; assembly: GCF_016699485.2. Lineage (NCBI taxonomy): Eukaryota > Metazoa > Chordata > Aves > Galliformes > Phasianidae > Gallus > Gallus gallus. The sequence continues at coordinate 2,311,789 of NC_052532.1, read as the reverse complement.
TAAAAAGGTTTCTGTGAAGTCTTTGCTAAGCCTCAGTTTATTTTTGCAGTCTTGAGAACAGCCCATCCATTAGTTGGTGGAGGACCATCCGCTTGCACAAAAGTTATGCCCAAAATTCTGGTTTCTCTTAAGCACAACTACCCAGTCTTGATTGCGTATTCCTAGAGGGTATGGTCATACTCTTAACGGTTCACACATGTTGTATACACAGTTGTGCAGTAAGCAACCTTTGTTGTTGCCTTCTTCCGTTCAAGGAGATGGATGATCTTGTATGTATATGCAAGGTACATATATATGTAAAGCCTGTAAATGACCTCATTTTCCATGGCAATAATTGATATTTTTAGAGCCCTCTGGTCTGAAGAGGGATTTACTGCAGCAGATTGAGGATCAGCTTGGAGAACAGTGGGCATGAGTCAGTCCTGCTTCTGCATTTGGTTTTCTGTTCAACCTTGGACAAGTTGCTTATTTGAAGTAAACTTTGCCTTACGATAATGTGTGCTGAATCAAAGGCTGTAAAGGGTAATATGCCAATGCCACACCAGTGTATTGGCTGGTGTGGTTTGATGTTTGAATTCTCCAGTACACGATTCATAGAGATCCGTCGCTTTGTTTTGGGGAATTATTCAGCTAATAACCTTTCATATCTTTATTTTCCTGTGATCTGATTGATTAAACAAATGGCCATGTTTTTGAGTCGGAGGTGGATGCAGAGGCTGTTCAGTAGCTGTTGTGTTGTTTAGCTCACTTGTTTTCTTCATTCTCCAACCTCCTATCTGCCCTGAATTTACTGTTCTGGTCCATCTTAGTGCTGCCTTATTGTCTGGAACATTTCCTATTGATTTTCTGTGTTGGTGACTATTTCCTCTATGAACACAGTTGTGAAGAATTGAAAGTAATTTGGTCCGAGAAGGTTTTGTGCTTCCTAAGATCTAGAGGACCATTTAAAACCTTTTCTGTAACCTGATTTGAAGAGGCTTGATATTCTGGTTAATTGAATTCTTATTTCATTGAGGTCACTTTGTGCATTCCTTTCTCTTTGGAAAGCTTTGTTTTCAGCACAGCGTGAAAAGCTGGTGTTTATTTTTTTGTTGTTGTTTGTTTTGTATTTTTTTTACTTAGAAAAGTTCTTAAATATGAAATTAGTGTAATATTCCACTCTGGGGTTCCTCTCCAAGCCATATGCCGAAAGCAGAACAGCAGGAGATTCACTTTCACAGAACAAATTGTTTATAATTTCATCATTGTCAGTGAAACCCTTCTTGTGCAGAATTGAAGGAAAATGGAGCGCTTTGAGGTGGAAGGATATTTATTAGCGAATATTGATCTGCAGGTTCTGAATTGCAGAGATAAGTGATTAATCTGTCACGTAATCTGTCAAAGTTTGAATGCGTTCTTGTTAAACGATTCATTCATACACTAGAACTAACAGGATGGAAATTATCTGTTATTATCTGGTGTGCAGACTGATAGAGGAGCAGTTGGGAGCAGGCTTTAAGGATGCTACTGGATCTTTTTATTTTTTTTTTTGCCCGAGATTTGCATGCATGGGGATATTGGTGTTGTCAGTGAGGTCTTGATCTACAGTGTGTTGAGTGCGTTGGCCCTCATCCAGAAAAGCAATTAGGTGTATGGTTTGATTGGGACCATTCACATGTTGTAAGTTGTGTGCGTGCTTAAGTGCTTTGCTGGCTCATGGCCAGGCTGCCCAGCACCTGGCAGGGTGAAGATATTTCTGTAATGAGCTAAGGTAGAACCTCTTGTCAGAAGGTGATGGAAGCTTATTTCTATGTTGTTACTGGGAAGTAACCCAGCTTGAATCTCCAAGGCTCAGAGCAGCTGTGGGGAGTTCTGTGTGTTTCCTGGATGTCACCTGTGGGACTTGCAGGTTATGAGAACAAAGTGGTCGTTTTCACTCATTTTGTCAATGTGTGAGTGATCTGTGGCTGCCAGTTCATTATCCACTTAACAAAATCTGTCGTGCTGGGGATTAAAAAACATTATTTCTCAGAAAGTGAAGGCTTTGATATACTAACAATTATAAACATAACACCTGTGTCAATGTGATATCGTTTCTATATATAAATGGATAAAAACATTTTCTCCCACACTTTCAGCTGTAGCATTATTAGTATGTATTAAGTAGGGGGGGACTGGTTGGTAAGACATGAGCATCTAATTGCCTCAAGAATTTGAGTGTTCATGTCCTCATCAAAAGCAGACTGTGTAGATGTACCACATTCCTATCCTGCTGGACAGGTTCCCAAGAGACCACAGATCTACTTGATGCCACAGGATTCTAGAATGGCTTCGATTGGAAGGGCCTTCAAAGATCAACCAGTTCCAAACCCCTGCCGTGGACAAGGTTGCCAACCACTACACCAGGTCTAGATCAGGTTGCCCAGGGCCCAACCAACATGGCCTTGATCACCTCCAGGGATTATAGAATCATAGAATTGCTCAAGTTGGAAAAGACCTTAAAGATCATCGAGTCCAACCACAACATAACTAAACTACCCGAACTCTAACAACCCTCTGCTAAATCATGTCCCTGAGCACCACATCCAAACAGCTTTTAAACACATCCAGGGATGGTGACTCAACCACCTCCCTGAGGAGCCTATTCCAGTGCTTAACAACCCTTTCTGTAAAGAAGTGTTTCCTGATATCCAACCTAAACTTACCCGGGAGCAACTTAACGCCATTTCCCCTTGACCTGTCGCCAGTGAGAAGAGATCAGCCCTGCTCTCACTGTAAGCACCTTTCAGATATTGGAAGAGAGCAATAAGGTTTCCCTTCAGCCTCCTTTTCCCCAGACTAAGCAGCCCCAGTTCCTTCAGCCTCTCCTCATGGGGCATATTCTCCAAGACCTTCTCCAGCCTTGTTGCCCTTCTTTGGACCTGCTCCATCACCTCAGTGTCCTTTCTGTACTGAGGTGCCCAAAACTGAACACGGTACTGGTGGCGAGGCCTCACCAGTGCTGAGTACAGGGGCAGGGTGGGGCATCTACAACTTCTCAGGACAGCCTGTTCTATCACCTCACTGCTTTCTCAGTGAAAATTTCTCCTGACATTAATCCAGATCGCCTCTTCTAATTTAAAATCATTTCCCCTTGTCGTGTCACTATCTACACCTGTAACGAAGACTAGGAAGAAGACTAGGATGGCAAGCATCTAAGTTGATATTTAACAAGAACTCAAGGTAAAGAATGTTGTCTGAGAAAAGAAGTAAGGAAGTGTTTTTTTTTTTTAAGTCTGACTTCCAAACTAGTGGGCTCTTCCCAGAACAAGAGAAGACTTTCTCAGCCCAAAGGTTATTTGGCTGATGACAGTCATTTCAAATGCTCTTCAGAAGTACTTGTCTGTAAAAGCTGACTTGGAGTGTAGTATGGGTTGAGACAATTAGATTGAAATGGAACATTTTGCAGAAAGCTTGTGATGGAATGCAAGTAGCAATTAAAGAAAATGTACGAAATCTGTCTAGTAATATCTGAGACAAGACGACTCAGTGATCAGACATTAAGGGCACAGAATAAAAAGTATTTTTTGCTTGTTTCTTAGAGAGAACCAATGTTCTTTTAAAAGGGAAAAGTGAATAGCAATCCCTCATAGCAAACTTAAGTATATGATCTTAAAAATAATGACAAAGAAAACATTGAATTCTAACATCTTCTTTTTTTTCTTTACAAATGTCTAAAATGCATGATAGCTTTTCAGTCAGAGGTGAATGAATGAATACTATGTTGGATGCATCTAGTTGTCATGATAATTCAGTAGGGACTGTTTTCTTATCTGTATGAAAATTGGGTGATGATGGATGTCAAAAAAATTTGTCTTCAGTAGTAAGGTAAATATTTACTGTCTAAGTATCCCCATCAGTGAACAAATCACTTACAAACAGCGACATATTGCAAGAAGGAGAATGCATGAAATTACATAAAAATTAAAGATGAATCAACTGAATGAAAAACAGATACCAGATAGAACTAAAAACCAAGTTAAATAAAAATTAGGTGGTTGTGGGTTCCCTAGTGATCGAGAAAACCAAGATATGGAGTCTATTATGGAAAGGTGGTGAGATGACAAATGTCAGTGGAAGTCTGTAAAGCAGTTTGCAGTGTGTGCATGGAAGACAGACTTCTTGTAGGAGGTGGAGGAACATGGCTTTATTTAAAGAATGCCTCTGTCTAGTGACATAAAAATTCAGAGTATGCGGGAGATCACATATAGGGATGAAAATATTATGCTGTAAGAATTGAAGTGTATTAGCAGGTTTTTTTAATCTGGATTGAGAAATGGGAATGGGGTGTGTTTTTTGAGAGTGTTCTGAGAGCAGCACAAAATAATGGTGGCTGCTATCTCTGTTATTGATGTTGTAGTTGAGTAAGTGGAAGAGTCAGACCTAGCTGATGCTGTTCTTCGATGGTTCTCATAATGGCTGCTTCAAGAGCCCACCATAGGTGAGAAGTGATTTTAATGCTGAATCTTGGGTTGCTGAATGGTTCAAAATGAGTAACTTGAGCCACCTGGTAGTTATTCCTAGAGTGTCATTGCGTGAAGCATCCAGAGAAGCAAGCTGTACATCAAAGAATAAAATTGACAGCAAAGGAGGTGAATAAAGGTTAAATTGCAAAGTCCTATATAAGGAAAAGAAGCAATTCTTTCTTTGCTGCTTTTCAGTTGTCCAGTTGCGGAATTATGTCTCTTCAAACAGTAAGAAAAGCAGTGGATGGATGAACAGTATGGCAGCCAAGATTGGAGATGGGTTTGTTTGTTACAAATAAGTTTAGAAATCAAAGCTCAGGAGAGCATATGTTTAGATTAGGCAATGGAAAGGAAGATGACCATTGTGGATCTGGGGGATAAAATGTTTGATATATCTTTAGGCCATTAAAGGTAAGCTGCCTGCAGAAGATGTGATTTTGTTAAATTGTCCACGATTATGTTAATATCAAACAGGGAAACTAAATGACTTATCTGAAACCAGTCTTGGTTTTGAAATTGTAGATGAAGAAGCTATCCTGAAGTTCTTCTGATGATAAAGATGCACAGGCAGAGCTCAAGGCTCTGAAATTGAAATTAAATTAAACTCAAAAGCAGTTTGTCCAAAGAGACTTTTTAGGGAGAAAAAGTATGAAGTCACTGAGATGTCTTAAGATAAGTAACTTTCCCTCAAAGCCTGCAGTTGAGGATAGGAGGAGAAGTGTCACTTTTACTGTCTTTATTTATATGTACAGAAGGCTCTGGAAATTATTTCTTTTGGGGAAAAAAAAAAAGGCTTTTATAAGTCTTCTAGAGTTTACACAGGGCACTTGTAAGGGATAAAGAACTTTCCAACAACTCAAAGTAGGCGTTGGATTTGGTGTTTTTTATTTTTGTGTGTGTTTTATTTTTCTTACAGTTGATTAAAAAGCCTGAGCTGGAGGCATAAAACAAGAATTGGTGAGAAATGATCAGAAAGAAAAGAACAATCATAGAATCATAGACTGGCTTGGGTTGGAAGGGACCCCATGCTCCAGCCCCTCTACCACAGGCAGGGCCACCAACCTCCACACTTAATGTGGAGGTTGCCCAGGGTCCCCATCCAACCTGGCCTTGAACACCTCCAGGGATGGACAGGGCATCCTCAGCCTCTCTGGGTAGCCTGTTCCAGTACCTCACCGCTCTCTCTGTGAAGAACGTAAGGGCAAACTCTTTTTCTGAGAACACGCACAATGGACAAAATGTAGAGGAAGTTGGACTTGTCTTCAAGGAATGTGATAAAGTGATGAATGATATAGGAAACTTGGATGGCAGTTCCTGTTTTATTTCTGCTTCAGAAACATGTAAGAATGGTCTTCAGCTCAGCAAAGAGAGAATGCAGAATGAATGCAAAGTAATAGGTTTGTCATGTGACTAAGGTTAACCTAAAACTTGCTTTGCTAATGTTATGATCACCTTGGTTCAATATCTCTTTAGGGGTTTTGGTTTGAAAAAGAGAAAAGACCTAAGGAATGTGGGTACTTGAATAGGTCTTTGGCCATGAAATGTATTACAACAGTCAGTTTTTCCCACAAACGTGTTATGTGCAGATTTGCACATGAAGGAAGTATAAAGAAACTCCCTGTCTGTTCTACTTGACAGAGATGAAATTTAAATGGAGAAATGAAATCTAAATTTCTAGGTCTGTTTCTCCATGGATTCCATTTCTGGGGTACCATTTACAGAGGACTTCAGCAGGGTCTATGTTGGCCTATTGTCTGTCTTTCTTATTTCCATTAATTGGTCTGACAAAGCCAGTAGTGGACTGAAGAATGGGACAAATCAGAAGAAAATACTGTGAAATCCAGTGGTGGAAGACATGTGTAATTTAATGACAAAACATTTATAATATTTATTTTGTGTATACTTTCTGAAGTGCTACTTGACTTGCCCAGGATGAATGAAGATAGATTGATGGGGGCAAAGGGAATATTCTCCTCCTTATAGTCTTATTTCTGGAAGGCTCTGAGCAACCTGATGGAGCTGTGGATGTCACTGTTCGTTGCAGGGGAGTTGGACTCGAAGACTTTTAAGGGTCCCATCCAACTCAAACAATTCTCTGATTCTGTGATTTTATAAGGTTAATACTGGATTAAATGTTGGAGAAGTTGTCAGAGTAAATCTGGACCACGTAGAGAAAACAAAGACCAAATTTTAAAGAAAACAAAAATGCAATAAATTCCAGTGAGAGCTGAGAACAGGAAGAATAGTAATTAAGATGTGGTGTCATTTTTTAGCCTGGTAGTCCAAGTGAGATATTTGCTTTTGTGTTGTCCAAAGTTCCTTTTCCTAATACCTTAAGCCTGCTCATCAGTTACATTTGACTGACAGATATAAAAAAAAAAAATTTTGGACACTTTTACAGGTTTGGTGGAGATACGTGACCTGGTTAGTGCTGCCTCTGAGCGAAAGACTGTGTGATAATAAATGTATAGAAGTCTTCAGAGGAGTGTGATGCTGTGAATGACCTTGCAGTGGGAAGAGCTTCCACCAGAGCTTATGCTTCGTGATAAAGATGAGATGAATCAACTGTGTTAACCAATGCTGCAGAAAACCAGGCTTCTCATATGCTGTCTGCTAAGCAGCTGGAAAAGAAATGAATTCTGTATTGTAGAGAAATGTAAGAATTCATTCTGTTGTTAATGAACAAAAATACGAGGAGCCCCAGATACAAAATGCAAAATCCCAGGTAAAATGCATAGCAATTATGGGATAACTTCTTTCTGCAATTCACCAGCTTAAAGGTGGGATACACGTTACAATGTGAAAATGAACAGTGCCTCCAAAATTCACTGACCTGCTTTTTTCAACGTCCAGATGGGTTTCTTACTTGTTTTAACCCCTTTTTTTCTTAGATACAGTGTCCTTAGACTCCTATTGTTCAAAATCTGACCAATGGCTGAGTTGCAGGAAGGCTTTTCTGAGCTCTCTCACTGGGTCTTGTCCAGTCTCCCATTTCTTTAATAACCCTGTTGAATTTATGTTTTAGGGGGTTAGAAGATCATGTTTCTATTTTTCTTTCCTTTCTCCCCTCTTGTAAGCCCTCAGTCATTGTCATTATTCTCCCTTCTGCTTTGTGCTAATCACGGCACGAGCAGCACCTTCATCCAAGGAGAATAAGGACTTCCAAAATCCCAGGAGATCTGAAAAGCCAGAAGAAGGAAATGAGAAGCAGTCTTTCAAAAGAGACAGGGACAGAACCCAGACTTCAGGAGCATTTATTTTAACTCTGACTTCTAGGAAAAACGTAGAAACCCATGAACCACCCAAATATATACAGTCAGAGGAGAGTACGGCTGTTGACTGTATGTCTAGCGTACACTTGATCTAGTTTCCTTCCAAGAGTTGGTGGCAGGGATTGTGGAGCAGGGAGGAGCAGTGGGTGGCCCATGTCCTGGTGATTGCAAGCAATCCGTAAGCAGGTCGTACACTTTTTCTCATCGCTGAGTTGGGGAACTGTGATGTAGATAAAACTGTAATGAGGTGGGGTAAACAGTTGTCTGAGAAAGAAGTTATGAAGGGTTTGCTATTAAGGGATTTATCTAATGGCTCTGTTGAGTGCTTTGTCTGGGACTTGGTGCTATCCAATATTTCTGTTAATGGCTTGAATAATGCAGTAGAGAATCGTTAAGCTTGCAAATACCATACTGGAAGGAGGGCTTTGGAAGCACTTTGAAGGACATGATTAGTATTTAGAGGGTCTTAATATACTGAATTTTAAAATAGAAATATGCTTGGTGGTGTTTCTGTGTAGGTGTGAGGGGAGTAGCTGGGGGAGTAGCTCTCACATTCAGACAAGGGCTTGTGTGGTACAGAGGATCATAAATGGGCTGTGAGTATGTCACAAAAAACAAGCAAACAACTGAAAGAAACAACTAAAAACTTACCCCTGCGGAGTACCAGAGGAACATGGCCTGCAGGATGTTGGGAAATAATCCTGTTCTAGTCACTGTTGAAAAGATTTCGGCTGCAGTCCTATATCCTCTTAGGCTTTTGTCTCTGAGGGAGGAAGCCAAACGATCAGAGGGAATTCAAAGGAGATCAGCTGGAATGATCAGATGTCTAGGGAAAAATGACTTAAGAAAGGAACAATCTGCTTAGAGATGAGAAAGCTTAAGGGGCGGAGGGAGTCTTTTGCTTTCAAATATATCAAGAGTTGAAAAGAAGAGGGGGCTTGTGTGTTTTCCAGGGTATGATAGGGGAGGAAGTGCTGAGCTTGAAGACTGGCAAGGGAGACAAACATTTCTTGGCTTTATGTCTAACCTAATGGCCAGTGTATGTAAGCAGTGAATGATTTAGGGGTGTTATATTGTTGTGTAGCATCCTTAAAATCTTCCAAGCATCTGTCAGGCATGACAACTGAACGCATTCTTCAGGGCGTGAAGATGGACTGGGTGATCTCCTGAGGTGTTTTCCAATTTTCTGTGATTCCAGGAAAATCGCTGGGATTATAGTCCTGCCATCCTCAATGATGGATGAAATGCTGGAGAACCAATCCACCAGCTCACTGGTTAGCAAAGCTTTGAAACTTCACTTGTTTGATTTAGCTCTAAATACTGCCTTGCAAGTTGGGATTTGGAAGAACAAGACATTGCAATTAAATGTAGAATTAACAAAAGAGGGATGATATGTACTGCATTTAACTTCACACTTCTGATTTAAGTGCCAGAATTAAAATCATCAGCTCTCTGTGTGGTCCCCTTATTTATAAGAATTCAAGTGACATTAAAATTGGATTAGTAATGAGCTTTTGGCTGAAGAACCAATATTAAAATCAAGGGAATCTGAAGGAGGAGGGAGGGGGAGTGGTGGTTTCCTTGTGAAATCTTTATTGGCAGTGGCAAACTGTGTGTGTTTGTTTATATGGATGTGCATACGTCTCTATCTTCCTCTACTTAAAAGCTTTATCTTTGCTTCAGCAACACACTAGAATCTTACTTGCCTCTTGATTTATAAATTATTTACACTTGGACTGTGATGCATTCAAACTTTTTGAAAATAAAAGTATATATTAGGGCTCCATTTATGAGTGATAGGATCGGGGGAAAGCAACAGACTAATGGAAGGGAACGAGGAAGCACTCGGGAGCTGCTGGCTCTCGCTTGACAGTGATTTGTCTGTCTGTAGGTTGTTGAAGTGCAGAGTGTATTGTAAAATCGTGCCTGTTGCCTTTTCTTTGTATGACTGTAGCCTGCTGTCACCTACTTGAAAGGGATTTAGGGCTAGCAGTGGTCCTGGATTTTTTTTAGCCCTTCTTTGGGTCCGTGTTAATTGCGTCTGTGTCATGTCACAAGGCTACAGCACAGATCAGACCCTTGTATAATTGACACTGAACAGGTAGTGAATTTTCTCTGCTGAATGTTGCTGGAGACAAAGGCTATTGGTTGTGAAAGAGAAGAAACGGAGGTAGTGCTGCAAACTGCTACATGCATTGAAGAGATGCTCTGTATCTCTCTGATTCCTGGTCCTGTAGCTTTGTTCCATGTGTGTGATCTCTTCTGGGACTCCCTGTTGCATCAATGGTAAATAAAAGTGACAAATCTCCCTCCAGTGTTGTCCAGTTCAGTAGCATAACCTCTTCCATCTCCTCTCATTTGTATCAGCTTGGTTTGTTTTACACTTGAAAAATTCTGTTGGCCAGAAATTGTGCATTCTATAAAGGAGACGAAGAACCCTTAAGTAACAGCTTTTTTTATCCATTGATGATAGATTGGTGTCACACATCAATAAATAGGTAATTCTCAGAGCTGCCAACATTATTAGATTGCAAAAGATGGTAAATTTGCAGTCTCCCTTGTGAGTCACAATGTCTTAAAAAACCTCACAAGTAATTATCTGAAATTGAGACAAGTTAATGCAGGTTTTGTATACTCATTTCTTCTAGCCCTTGTTCATGGTTAGAAGCCATTCAGTGCTTTATTTTTACAGTTACATGTACGTATGTTAAATGTCCCATAGCATAACCAGACCCGTGGACGTCCTTATCTGTGATAACATTACTGAGTCAGGTTTGCGTGTCCAACTGCAGTCGTGTGCCGTGAAGGGTGAGCTTTGCAGATTGCAACATAATACATTTTAAAGTGATTGCACAGAAGCTGGCAATGGTAAATAGTGCCTTCAGCACCTGAGATGAATTTGATGGTCCTCTGTCTTTTTTTTTTTTATGGCGTTACAGGGGATGCAAGAAGGCTGTTGTAATTATTCCAGTAGCACAAAGTGATGGTCTGTCTGTGCAGCATGGTGGTTGAATAAATTCATTCTTAATTGCCAAAATTGAGTGAGCTGATGGGATGTCTCAGGTTATACCTCAGAGGACAGAGTTTGCCATGGCCGTGTCAGCTTTTCTTTTGAGAAAGCCGGCACTTCAATGGTAGCAACGTTGGTCGAGATCTGAAATTTATGTTGCAGCCATCTGCTTTATCTTGGCTCCACCCAGTGGCACGAGCCTGCCAGTTTCACACACTGCAACTTCTGCATAAACCTGGGATGTTATATGGGTGAGCATTGACTTCTGTAACAATTAAGGTGCTGTCCAGATGCACTCTGCCTTCATGTTCCTGACCTGGACAGCAGAGCTTGTGGTTGGACTTCAGTTGTCCTGGTTCCTGTACTTGATGTTGTTCAGGCTAAAATGAATCATTCACTCCTAAAATGAACCATTCATCACTGAAATGTGTATTTGAATATGTGCAGGGTCACCAACCGCCAGACCATGCTGCCCAGAGCCACATCCAGCCTGGCCTTGAATGCCTCCAGGGATGGGGCATCCACAACCTCCTTGGGCAACCTGATCGAGTGCATCACCACCCTCTATGTGGAAAAACTTTCTCTCAGTATCTAACCTAAACCTCCCCTGTCTCAGTTTAAAACCATTCCTCCTTGTCCTATTACTATCCACCCTTGTGAACAGTCGTACCCCCTCCTGTTTGTATGCAGAGTGCAGCCAAAGCTGGAACATGTTGGCAAAGGTCCAGCCCTCTGGATCAGCATACTTACTGACCTGACACACTGCACTGTTTTTCTTCCAGACTTTGGAATAAATCTCTGCTTGAATCATGCAATTGCAGTGCGAATGACAAGTATCAAAAATTCACTGTATGGCTGTAGCCTGACGATGTTCCTGCAAGCTGGAATTCCACTGGGAGGGACCAGGCTCATAGGGGTTCCTGCTGAGGAAAATAGAGATGGATTCCCGCTGCATCTCAAAGAGCAAGGGAAGTGTTTTGCAGTAAGGTAGTAAAAAGCTGGATGGAGATGCCATGGCGTGTGTAGGAGGAGGTCCTTTCTGAGCAGTAGTGTTGTTTGCTTTAGAGCTTACACAAATGGTAAAAATAGAAAGTGTTGTTTTTATTGGTGGTGTGTTTTTTGTGTTGTTTTTTTTTTCTCTCAGGCTTTTAGCTGTAAAATGGATTCCTGTTGCTATTGCATTTACACTTCCTTTTGGCAATCTAAAGAAATGTTTTTACTGAAGGAAACAATGACATGCATGATTGGTTTGGATATTGGAAACCACACAGTTATTCCAGAAGCACTTAGGCTTTTCTGAGTAAACAAAAGCAATGGTTGCAGGTCTTGATGGAGAAATTTTATCTAAAATAATTTCACTCTGATGAATGCTTTCCAAATCAGGTATGTTTCAGTGGGGTGCAGAGCATTCTCAGTGCAGAGAAGTGCTTTGGAAATGAGCTTGGGGGTCTGCACTTCACCACTGGAGACCATAGATGGGATCGCAGGGAGTTGTCGCTGTGTGCACTTGTCAAAAGATCCCATAGGAGCAGCTGAAGGATGCTTACTGGTGGGGTTGTGGAAGAAGAGAGCTTAGGAGATGTTGATGCTGTGCGCTGAGACCCACCAGGACTTTGTTGTTGCATAGGGAAGGAGAATCATGGGCCAAGGGTGCCAGGGAAGAAGCTATGATATGAGTGTTGGCCTTTGCTTGTCTGAAGTATGATGCTTAAAAAATGCTTTTGATAGGCAAATAGCCTCTCAAAAACTTGCTTTGGAAAAGGTCTGTCTTTTCCTTCTATGGTCCAGGACATGATGTGGTTATCAGTTTCTTTCTGTACACTGTATTAGTATGGGAGAGTACAGGATCTACTTGGGAAGAGAAGGTCCCTTGCTTCTCCCTATCCATTCCTTATCTCTCTTTAGGAATCTGTTTCACTGTTCCTGCTGCATTCGCTTAAAATGTGAAGTAAGAAATCTCTTCAAGGTCACATTCCTCCTCAAAACTAATGATGGTGTTTTTCCTAATCCCATTACAAGGTCCCTAGTATCATTAGATGCAAGCGTTACTGTTTAAGCTTCATTTGATAAGCTGATGAAAGGGGGAGGAAAAGGCTCCCTGATGCAGAAAGACATTCAAGTGTCTACTGTAATGGTACACGATCAGAAATGGTATAATCTGCTTAACGTCGGCGTTTTGGTGGCCCGGTGCAGTACCTTTTGTAGAGCAACATAAAAGGCAAAGTAGTAGCGGTCCTGATGGGTACTTCAAAAGGAAGGAATGGCTCATACAGGAGAGCTTTGAGCTGCTTCAAATTATTATTGTTTTACCCCCAAAGCCTGAAAGCAAGAATCTTGCCAATGCTATGAGCTCCCCCCTCTGGCATCAGAATATTTGTGATAACATCAAAGACCCTGAAGCATTAGGGAAACTTGTATTTCTGGAGTAAGGTCAGTGGTAATTTCTTACTGAAGTGTGATACTCAGCTTCCAAACCCAGACCGCAGAGTGCACCACACTGATACACACTTCCATCTGTCTGGGGATGGGAGGAAAATCAGACTCTACTTATTGTAAGTTTGACAAAGCAGGTCTCCAGTTCTGATGTCATTTCAAAGATGTCAGTAGCCTTATAAGCTGGCCTTGAAATGGTGGCTGCTGGGTTGGTGTCAAAGGGGACCGTGCCCTTTTGTCAATGTCTTGGAGTCTCTAGGCTTGTTCATACAGAAGCCTAAATTTGCTGCTGTAGCATTTTGCTGTTCCTTTGTATAAACCCTTCGTGTGTCTAATTTCATGGGCCGTTTCTCTCTGTTAGGTGCTTTGCCTCTGGGCCACAGTTGTAGATTCAGATGTGGTTGAATCTTCAAGGATTTGGGCAATTAGAAAATGCCAATGTGTATTTAAAGAGTCTGGGAAACGTTTCTTTATAAGTGTGGTGCTGGCTATACAGAACTGCTTGTAATGATCTTATTATTAAGGCGCTTTGAGAAAGGAGTGAGATCTAAAAGTCTTCCAGTTAATTTGGACAAATGCTGGAGATTACGCTTGCTAAGTTCCTCGATAGGCTTTTCTAAGTGCAACGTCATAGCTGTTCCTCCTAGATCTGTTTAAAAGCCTTTTATGTATAATGAATCAACAATACTGGGCTTAACTACAGCAGATATTTTTAAGCCTCTTTCAGTTCACGTGCCCAATGCTTGTCGGTAAGTCACTTGTGGGTAATGCCCCCTACTACAGCAGTGTGCTGTGGGTGGAAGTTTCCTTACTCTTCCTCCTTTTTTCAAGTCACTGTCATGAAGTTTTTAATTGATCTCCGTGAAAATAAAGGATTTATTGGTCAGCGCAGATCTTTCCCTCACTTTTATTGAATTTCATAGGTGCTTACGTTACTTCTTTCCCACTATGTTGTACTGTTTGAAGGCAGAGTCTGCCTCTGCAGCTTCCATTGCTAAATTTCTTCTATGCTTTCAGTTGCAAGTATAATAGTCATCTCCATTGTGCAGGTTTTCCTGGACTTATATTTCCATACAGTGCTGTTGTTGCAGACCAGCAGTTAACTGCAGCTGCTATGTGGCTTATTGGAAAAATCACAGAATCATAAAGTGGTCTGGATTGAAAAGGACCTCAAAGATCATCCAGTTTCAACTGCCCTGCCATGTGCAGGGTCGCCAACCACCAGAGCAGGCTGCCCAGAGCCATATCCAGCCTTGATAAAAATATATTCTGTGTATTCTCCTAGGATTAGGTGGAGTTTGTAATTAAAAAAATAATAATAATAAAATAAATGCTGCAGGCTTGTAGTTAATTATGGAAATATGTGGTAGTTTGCAATTTAGTCAAATCATTGCATATGTGAAACACATGGGTCAGTCTATGACTGAGTCCCAGTGTGTGTAGGACCTAAGGCAGAGGTCTTGAAGTCCTTTGCTCAGTCACTGGGATAACCTTGGGTGCAGTTACTCTTCACAAGTATTATAATTTAAACTCTGAGCTGTACGAAGTTCTCACTTTGTAATACTTTGGCATAAAGTCTCTGTTTGTGGATCCTATTCATGTTGATTTGTCTCTGCTGTGCGTAACTGCAGGACACGTACTGCTAACAGAACTGATGTCTTTGCAAATGAATGGAAATCGGAGGCTGGAATCGTAGTTAATTGAAATACACTCAAGTCAGTGTGAGTATTCAGCACCAAAACCCAGAGCAAACAGCACTCACAGAGCAGACAGACTAAATTTACTCCCACCAAAGAAGTTTTTATACTCTTTGCCGGTGATAACTGATGGACTGTACCCTGGAGGGAAATAAATCTATGCAAAGTCAGATTTATGGAGAGCCCTTATGTTTATTTGTCAGCATGACACTGTTGTTACAGGGATAAACCGAGCAAACAGAAGAAAAGCTGATATGTTGAAAAATGTTGCCTCCTATTTCTGAACTGGACTCCTGCAGCTTTAGGGCCATAAAACTTTCCGTCTTGTTGTTTGGGATGAGTGGCTTGGAGAGCTGGAATTTGCTAAGGAGCTGAGGGCTGTGAGACGTGCAGGTGTTTTGTCAGGAAAGGATCCCAAGGCATTTTTGTTCTGTGCTGTGGGGATATCGCACGTTTTTGTCAAGTGCCTGATTAAGTTTGACATTTGAAAATAGAACTTCACGCAGAAATAAGTACTGTACTTCTGAGTATTTAATTAAGATGTTTAGTTCCTGTCAAGCCTGGTAGTTTCTCTTCCCTGTTAAGGGCAATACGTCTTCAACTGCTGAAATTTCAGAAACCTGTACTTAACCTTTAATCGTCATTCCATTTACATAGAAATCTGATTAACAACTTTTAAAGTTCAGGAGCTCCAAGTAAATGCAATTAAAGCCCTTTTGGAGTCTGTTATTAAGAGCTGGCATTTAATGAAGACTGAGGGCACACTACTGTTACCATCTACACTGTAGCAGGATGTCTTGAGCAATTAGTTGAAAGCATGAAATACACGAAGTGTGCTGTATTATCCGTGAGTTAACACGGATGGTATTTAAACAGCATGTTGCCTTTTCCTCTCTTTGCTGCTGCTGTGTTGTATGTGCCAGTTTGAGTAGCAGAAGCTCGTGTGAGATGGGTTAAATGTCGCACTGTTTCTCACATGCATTACAATTGCACATCTCTTCCATGGGAAGGAGGATGCTCTGTAAGGTGAGTGTGCAGCAGGCACTAAACATGAGTGACTATATCCTCTTTCATAGAATCATTAAGGTTGGAAAAGATCACTTAAGATCATCTATTCCAACCATCAACCCATCCCCACCGCATGCCCACTAACCTTGTCCCTCAGTGCCACATCAGCCCTTTTCTTGATTTAAAGATGCTTAGCCTTGCTTCAGTTATAAACAAGTTTCCATCTGTAACTTCCTCCTCTGCAAAATGTGCAGAAGCAGTGAAGTTTCACTAAATTATAATTGCACAGCAGTAATCTGCACTCAATTACCTGTTCAACTCTTACACTCCTCCTTGACCTTTTTATATGCTACATGAACAAAATAGAATCCAGTCAAACTGAAAGACAGCGGTTTTAAATGTGCAGGGAAATACTTCATTTTGTACAGTCTGTGAGGCAGGTGGTAATTATGCCTTTTGGATTAACTTTATTGCTTTTTGGACCATTTTAGAGTACAGTTGGCTACTTACCCATGCTCTGCATCGCACTGAACCATATGAATTTTACAACTTCTCATCAGTCACATCAAAAGGGCCATGCACTAAAGATACATGTGTGTATATATACATGTATATAAAATATACATTTATACACATATACCTTCCCACGTATTTTTATGTAGTCATTAAACAGTCTTAGGAATTGCAAATTACTGCCTAGAGGCCAATGGGGTTTACTTCTCAGAATTTACAGTTGGATTCCCCTGGCTCCCAAGTATTTTTCAGTCTCTACCCAAGCTGTGTAAATGTGTAGGTCTCACTGACTCCAGTTGTAGTCTTGGCAGATGACACGTCTGCTTTACTATGGAAACGTACATCAGCATTGCTTTTCTCTGGGGGAAATGAATAATCTGACTCCTTGTGCCAGCCACCTTCGTTCTATTGTTGTATTTCTTTGTGTGCGTGTGTGTTTTGCTTTGGTGTGGAGGTCTTGACACCGAAGTGAGGAAGCAGCCTCATTCCTTGGGTCATTTCTGTGAGTTCAGTCTATATTTGCAGAACAGCTGATGTGCCTGGAAAAAACTAAGTGCTGTCCATTTGTTTTATGACCCAGCTATTCAAGTTGACTGTTGGTTGCTGGAACAAATACCAACAGCAAATTTATTTCTCTTGTATTTAAATAAATAAATGAGCAGAACTACTGGGAGGGCTGTTAAAAAAAAAAAATATATATATATATATATATGGCAGTCCAGATGCTGTTCTTTTTGTGTAGGCCAAATGACTGCATTTCAAAGCAAACATCTTAAAACTTTATGCATCAGGAAACTGAAGATGACCTTCACCATGTACCTTTGTGTCAGCTGGTAGCGGATTGGTGGTTATTTGGATATTAAAGCAACTGAAGTTGGGAAGTAATTGCAAAACCACCCTTGAGGACATGGAAGCAGGAGCTCTGTTTCAGCATCATGCACCTTGTAGAAAATAATTTACCTTCTGTAACATGTTTCTCATCAGCTTCTTTTAGCTGCTTATTTTCAGAGCCACAAATGTAAGCTAGGATGAACCTCCTACTATTGGTGCAGTAGGTGAGTAGGGGTGGAGGTAAGATCTGCAAACCCTGTGCAACTTGGTGATATTTTTCTTGGTGCCTGTAGTAGGAACAGGGTTTCACTTTAAATCTTTTTGATTGGATAATGATATGTCATAGTGCTGTTGATGCATCAGAGGGTTAATTAGCAGAAAACACTGCAGTTTGAGTCATTATGCTGCGTGTTTGCTGCTGAACCCAAGTCCCTTTCCTGCTAGCTGCATAAGCTGTTGTGACGGCTTTACGTGGAGTGGGAAGATAAAATGAGTGCTGGTCAGCATTGGTTCATTTGAGTGACCTATAGCCTGGTGATGGTGGTTGCTCTGAAACATACATCAGTATATATGTCTCAAGTGACTTCAACTCATCTGCGCACCAAGTGCAGTCAGAGCCTGTGCTGCTCCTGGGTTGGGTGTGAAGTCCTCACACGTTGTCAGAAGCATATGAAATGCAAAGGTTCTGGCTTTAAACAACCCACAGCAATCCAGGAAGGTGTGCAATCCGTTGCCAATTAAAACAGCTTTTAAGAAGTTCTGTTTTTAGAGTAGTTATGAGGTTTGTTCACTTGCTCCCTGGAGGTAGATGCACGTTCACAGGTCTACAGCAATAGCTGTGCTAATTGACAATTAGCATTGATAATGACTCTAGTAGCACT
The DNA here is from genome assembly GCF_016699485.2 of Gallus gallus. Lineage (NCBI taxonomy): Eukaryota > Metazoa > Chordata > Aves > Galliformes > Phasianidae > Gallus > Gallus gallus. The sequence goes on along the minus strand of NC_052532.1, from coordinate 2,293,660 downwards.
GGCGGTGATAGTATTATCTAAATAGTTCTGGGGTTATTTTTTACTTTTTTTTCCTAAAATGAACAACAGAAAGAATTTTTACTTCTTGTTCACTAGTGGAATTGGGCAATGCCTTGAGAGAATTAATTCTTGAAGGATTTTTATTATTATGTTTCAGTTAAATTAATTTCATGGGCAACAAGAGGATTAGATAAATCAGGTTGTGCAGCATTAAATGGTATTCTTGGCACCTGCAAAGTCATTTTATTCTTTCTGACTTACCTTCCTGCTTTGCCCTTTGTTGTGTTTGCCATACGTTGCTCCTGTTCTCAGCATGGTACAACTTAAGCAAAAAGCTCAGTGCTCATAGAATTCAGTCAACCTATTGTTTGGTGAGTTTTCTTGGTTAAATTCCACATTTACTGCAGCATTTTAATTATTAATAGTTTTCTTTCTGCAAATTACTGTGTAATTAGCTATAGACTACTCACACTGTGCGCCACAGCTTTTCTTGCCTTCTTCTGGTACTTTGCTGGTAGTTACATCGACTCTCCATAGCTTCAGTAATGACACCATTTTTTGTGTTTACCAAGAAGCAGAGTCACAGAATCATAGAATAAAATCACAGAATGGCTTAGAATGGCTTTGGTTAGAAGGGACCTCAAGGACCATGAAGCTCCAAGCCCCCTGCCACAGGCAGGGCCACCAACCTCCCCATTTAATGCCAGACCAGGCTGCCCAGGGCCCCATCCAGCCTGGCCTTGTACACCTCCAGGGATGGATGGGGCATCCACAATCTTCTCTGGGCAGCTGTTCCAGCACCTCACCACTCTCATATTAAAGAACTTCCCCCTGGCATCCAACCTAAATCTTCCCTCCTTGAGCTTAAAACCATTTCCCCTTGTCCTGTCACTATCTGTCCTTGTAAAAAGTTGATTCTCCTCCTTTTTATAATCCCTTTTTAGGGAAAAGAGACTTCAAAGGCCATCAAGCTCTAACCAACAGTAAGTTCACTTCACAGCAGTGCATCCTACTGGTTCTGCTTCTACTACCCATGACGTTGTGTAATGCTCCATATCATCATCTCAGGGATGTTTCGGCCAATGCATGCACTGTGGTTTGCTGTCACCAGGCATCTCTGTGCCTCCACAATGATCTGGGGGGTGTCTTATAATTTGAGTGCTGTTCTCTTTGTAACCAGCTTCCCTCACTGGATTCCCGTTAGGAAATCTGTCTTCCACTTTATAATCTCAGCTTCTTGTTCTTCCTGCTAGATCCAACTAAAATGTAACTCCAAAGCATTCTCAGAGGCTGATGTGATGCAGGAGGAGCGCAGTGTGTGTCAGTACAGCTGAAATGCCGGTGTTTCTGCAGGTGCCCACTGTGACAGAGCAAGAAGCTGTAAATAGATCTCATTTTGTTGTGTGGTGCTGGCAATTGCAAACAGGAGATACAGTCTCGATGCTGAGAGTGTTATTTCTGGGATTTATTTTGTTTTGATTTTTTTTTACAGCTTCCTCAAAGCAGAAGCGATGTTTGCAGTTCTGTGCCCAAAGAAAGGCGTGGGCAGAAACTTCCTCCAGTGCAAACCTGCTCACAAACACAAACATTAGCAGCGGCTGCTTTAATTTCCTGTATCAATGGAGATAGTAATTAAAGGTGCCGTGTAAGAGCAGCACTTTGAACATCAGTGGCTCCGTCATGGAGAAGCTGGAGAGCTGGCACTGAGTGCTGCAGTGCCGTTATTAAGATTCCCAGGCTATAAGGCCAAATGGAGCTACTGTGATCCTCTTGTCTGACCTCTGCGTAAAACAAGCCATGGTACTTTCTGGAGTTAATTCCTGTTTGAAAGAGGGCACATCCTTTAGAAAGCTGTCCAGCTTGACTGGGGGAGAGCTTAAAAAAAATGTAAAATTAAAAAAATCAATGACAGAGACTACAATGTAACCTTTGATGTAAGTGGTTAATTATGCTCTGGAAGTGTATGCCTAACTGCTAGTGGAAGCCTGTCCAGCTTCAACTTTCCAACCTTTCAATTTTTGTTAAAGAAATTCATTAGTGAAGATTTTTCTCATCAGTTCTGTGCTGCGTGTTACATGTTGCAGGCTGATCTGGTAACCTCTCAGCCTTCCCTTTGCAAAGCTAACAAGGCTGAGGTTGTGATTTCTCGGTGTGTTCCTGCAAGTTGAGCCTTGCATCCATTTAATAACTTCTAGGCTTCTTTTGTGCACCCCTGCCCCATTTTTTCCTGTTCTCCTTTGTAGGAGTGCCTTGGTTTTGTGTGGTCTTCCAAATGTGTGACCTGATATGGAGAGAGAGTGTAAACTTTTACTTCTGACAAAGCTCCGTGCTCTGTACATCCACTTCCAATTTGCTAATTAGTTTCCATTGTCACAATGGGAACATCTCTGCTGCTGTATATCTTCATTACCAAATTTTCTACAGTCATTGCTTTACACAATAGTCCTGTAGGTCAAGACTTTCATTCTTTTTCTGTAGGTGCAGAGCTTCTAATTGTTTCTGTTTTAAAAATGAAGGCATTCTGAGCTTAGTCTGTAAGTTAGAAGATTTCTAACCAGATGAAAGAGGTTCTGGAACTGTTATATTTTGCTTAGAATACAGAAGACAAAAGGAAATGAGAAATTAAGATTTCTGGTACTTTGCTAAAGTCACTGTTGGTGACTTCCTCCTATTTTTGCTAAGATATTAGGTTGCTTCACTAAGCTGCTGGTTTCTACTGTAGTGGATGCTGTGTTTTCTTCCATTGTTTTGGCTTTTCTGTCACGTCCTCAGTGAAAATAACTTCATCTGTCTGGGTTTATTTCAAACCAAATTAGTCATCCCTGAGGAATGCTGGATAGCCAAGGTCTGGTTTCTGCGAGTCGTTTTTGCTGGACATGAATTCTGCTATTCTTCCTTAATTCTTTTTTAATGGAGTCTTCTGTCATCTCTTCTTTAATTATGTCCCTGATCAATATGAGGTGGAGAGGCCAGTAATTACCTGCTCATTCAGTTTACCCTTGTAAAATTCACGGTATGGTGTTAGTTTTCATTAGATCTTCAAGATCCCCCAAATACATGAAGGCATAAAGTGTGTTGATAGTGTAGAAAGCTTTTCAGGCAGGTTTAAAGCTTATTTCAGTGTATCAGAATTCCAGTCCCAGTCTTCTGTTAGATCATTCTGGTTGAAGTCTGAGTACATTGTAGCATCCAAAGGAGGGCTGCAAAGATGGGGAAGGGGTCTGGAGGGCAATGTATATGAGGGGCAGCTGAGCTAGGAGTTGGACTCTATGATCCTTATGGGTCCCCTCCAACTTGGTATGTTCTGTGATTTGGTGGCTACTCTTCAATGACTTCATGCATCAGTGTTATACTGAATTGCTGTCTTATGGGAATTACCTACAAGGAACATAGCGAAACAGAGCTTTGAGTGTTATGTTTTTTTCCAAAATTTATCAAAATACAGAAGGGTTGTTCTTAGTGTAAATGTCTTGGGATTTGGTTACCTAAAATATCTGTTTCATGAAGGTCCCATTGCTGCTGTGCTAGCCAGGGCTGCTCCAGAGTCAACCTGTGAGAGAACAGTGATGTTTTAGGGATCTAGTTCTGAAGCATGATTTTTCAACTGCTCATCCGACATCATCCATCTTAATTCAGAGTTGGTGAGGATAGTTAATACCTATGTACAGCTTTTAATTAATGCAATAGCACTTATACCAAGCTGGGGCCTCCTATGTAAACCCTCAGAAGAGGCACAAACGAATCATAGAATCACAGAATCACAAGGTTGGAAAGGACCTCCAAGAGCATCTAATCCAACTGTCCTCCTATCACCATTACTACTCTCTAAGCTACTGAACCATATCTTGTAGCTCGTCGTCCAGACGCCTCTTTGAACACCACCAGGGATGGTGACTCCACCACCTGCCTGGGCAGGCCATTCCAGTGTCTGACCACTCTTTAAGAGAGAAAGTATGTCCTTTAATCTAATGTCCCCTAGCACAACTTGTGGCCATTTCTTCTGTCACTCTCTGGCCAACCATGTTTTATTGCCTGTGTTTTGTTCATTGACTTGTTCAGCTTCTCACTAGGCTCAACCAAAAATTGAAGTCATGGATCTGGATAGGTATAGCACGTGCAGTCAGTGATCAGACGTAGGAGCAAACTCTTCCCCCATTGTAGTTCAAAGACACAATGTAAGTGCAAGCTGTTACCAGATTGACATGATAGACAGGCTACATGTACTGATGTGACCTTTTGAAATTGGAGAATTTAATTATGCCTCCAAATCCATAAATATTGTCTTTTTAATACAACATTTATATTAATTTTCTTTTCCAAAGAGCAGCTGGATGAAGAATGCTTTGTTCTCTTGCTTTATGTATAGCTTTATTTGTTTGACATCGATATAAATACAGTACAAGGATGACAGAATTCGACCACTGAACAAAAAGTCAAAAGTCCTTGTTATAGATGAATAGGATGTTGCAAGCTTTACGGTCACTCATACATCTTGCTGTACGTCCACGTGATTAATGCCTAACAAGGTTTTTGATTGATGGCTTAGCAACTGCTAACCAGGTATTTGGGGACAAAATGCTGACATCCCTTATTTCATTGTTAAGGAAGGCTCTTGTTCACTTGGATAGACAGGAAGATGTCTTTTTTTTCAATGTGGATTTTTAAGTAGCTAGCTGTGCCTTTTAATAAGTACACGGCTATGCTACAGCTGCCATTGGAACATGACACTTAGTAAATTCATCTGTTAGCACTAACTTGGATAACTTGGACTGCCCACGTGGAAGGAGTAAAGTGAAGCTGATGACGTTGGGCGAAGGCCATGTAGGGTACAAAGAAACGAGAAATAAATCTTCAGGCTATTTTTGAGGCAAGGAGCCGGCAAAATTATAAGACTGTCCCACATATGAATAGGACTGCTTAAATTATGAGGGTTTTAATCTTTGTGCTGGAGTTATAAGCCAAATGCACTGCACGCTGTAGATGTCTCCTGTCTTAACTTCTCTCCCGCTTGGCTGTGCATTGTAACCGCTCAGCCATGCTTACACTTAATTACTTCGTTCTGAAGAATTTATGTAACTGTTGAACATGGGGCACTGGAGCAGAAAGAGCTTTGATCTGTCTAGCACGGTTTTGCTACTGTTGGATTTTATAACTTAAAGCTGAACTTTGAGAATAGTTACCAAACCCAGCAATTTTCGCTGTTCTTACAGCCTTTAGCTTTTTAGAGGCTGACAGTGTCTTGCTCTGCCTGCCCAGCTATGCCATAAATGAATCAGTTTTCTCTTTTTCCTAATGTGTGGTGTTACCAGAACTGTTCCGAGCATCTCACCATGACTGATCTTTTGTTTCCCTTTTAACTAATGGGCAATTCTTTATGTTCCTCACTCCAACTTCTCTTAGCTTGTTGTAACTTTTAAGTACTGTATTGCACATTTCATACCTCCTAGACATGGTTATAAAGCAACATCAGAGTCAGAGAACCCATTATCATAGAATCATAGAATGGTTTGGGTTGGAAGGGACCTTTCAGATCATCAAGTTCCAACCCCCTGCTATAGGCAGGGACGCCTCCCACCAGACCAGGTTGCTAAATAAGCTTCATCCCTAACATGAGAACAAATTGCGAAATGTTTTTCTTCTTTTTTTTTTTTAACTTGATTAAGTTTGAGGGTTTAATTACATTTCTGTGGTGATTTTAAGGTTGTTAATTCAAGTAGAGGAGATGAAATGCAAATATGCGAGTACAAACGGATTTGGTAAATTACTGTTAAAAATTAGCACAGTGATTATTTTTCCTCCTAACAATAAGCGTACCTTTTAAAAGCTTGTGCTCAAGTAAAGTTTTAATTGAGATGTTTTAGGAGTTGAACTTTCTTTGCATTGGTATTTTTTCTTTTTTTTTTTTTTTTAAGCAATCCTGAATTATTTCTAATTAGGGGAATGATACCATTTGCCTAGATATTTATTACCAGGCAATTTGTATAGATGTAGCACTGCACTGATGCATTCCTTTCATTACAAACAAGTCCCTTTGAAGGGCTCTGACTTGCTAGTTATTAAAATGGAACACTTTACTAATAGCCTCCACGTAGGTAAAGTTTTCTCAACACAAATAGCAAATTTCTTCACGCAGTGCCAAAAGTTAATTAAAAGGCGTTTCTTTCTGTGTTCACACTCAGACATTAAAAGTGAATGACTTGGAATCTATTTCTGCTTCTGCACCATGGAGTTGCCTAAACCACACCAAATATCAGGCCATGATTTAAGGCAGAGGCTTCACAAAAGGACCCTGCTCACAAACAGACCCCACACCCCCATACTGGATCTATTGGGCTAGAAGAAAATCAGTTTTAAACTGAAGTTAGCAGAACTAATAGCTGTGGGTATTTATATTTTCAGTGACTAAAAAAAGACGTGTGGTTCATTTGGGAGCAAATAAAGGGCAATTTTTGCAGCGCTTCCAGATTTTTTTCCTAATGGCATACATGACCCATACATCCACACAAACCCACACGTGCATGTTTTATATTAAGATGTACAAATGTGCATAAGTATAGCTATTAATTTTCTACAGATATAAAAAGAGTTTTTGTAACAGAACATATCAATATTGCTGACCTTTATGTTTGTAAAGAGCTGTGGTATGTAATCAGTCTATAAAGGCCAGCCAGCAGCCCACCCACCATCTCCCTGCTGCTGCTGGGAAACAGTTTGGGGTGGGGTGAGGAATTCACAGAATCATCTAGTTTGGAAAGACCTTCAAGATCATCAAGCCCAACCATCAACCTGACCTACCCAGTCCCACTGCAAGCTGTGTCCCTTAGTGTCACATCCACGCGTCTCTTAAATAACTCCAGGGATGGGGACTCCCCCACTTCCTTGGGCAGCCCATTGCAGTGCTTCATAGAATCATAGAATGATTTGGGTTGGAAAGGACTGCAGGGATCATCAGGTTCCAACCCCACCATGCTGCATGCAGGGCCACCAACCTCCACGTTTAATAGCAGACCAGGTTGCCCAGGGCCCCATCCAACCTGGCCTTGAACACCTCCAGGGATGGACGGGGCATCCACAACCTCTCTGGGCAGCCTGCTTCAGCACCTCACCAGTCTCTTTGTAAAGAACTTCCCCCAAATAGAATCAACAGAATCATGCTTGACCACTCTATGTGAAGAGATTGTTCCTGATACCCAATAAACTCCCCTGGTGCACAGTTTTCTTATGTCCTATCACTTGTCACGTGAGAAAAGAGGCGATCACCTCAGGTTGGTCAGGGTTTCATAGCAGATTCAGTTGGTCAAGTAATGCAAGGTGGGCTTTTATCAAAACAGTGGCATACAGGTCACTAGGATCTCATTTCTGAAAATAAAGCTGGTTTTCTGTTAACTAGAATTCTTGAGATTTTTCATTATTTTTCCAGTCCTGCAGAGTACTTAAAGATCTTGGCTGTTCACATTGCATTATAATGCTGCTTTATCTCAATCAATGTGGTTCTCTCTCTTTTGTTTGCAGATGCTCTTGACAGAATACCTGGATATGAAGAATACCCGCACTGCCTCAGAGCCATCCACTCAGCTCAGCTATGCCAGCTCTGGGAGAGAATTTGCAGCATTCTTTGCAAAGAAGAAGCCACAAAGGCCTAAAAACCCTTTGTTCAAGTAAGTGCTGGGATGATGTTGAAGCTGTGTAATCTTCCTCTGTTGCCTTGAATATTGCACAAGCTGGCTGATAATTGCAGTTTCACAGGGTAAGTAGGGTGTAAGTTTGGAGATGGAGATTTGATACTCAGTGCTGGAGTCTCAGTAAGGTCTCTGTTATGGATTCATTGCTTATTTTTAGAGCTCAACTCTTTCAGGTGCTCATCACAGTGTTGGGATCCCTTTACACAAGCTGCTGCAAAGCATACTGCAATGTATTCTGCCTATCTTTGTGCATAGTATGTTCAAGGCCTGTTAAAGGCAGTGATAATGGAGACCGGACAAAGAGAATTAAGATAACTGTGTAATTACTAGGTGGACTAAGTGGTTAATCCTATCACTAGCTCCTTTAATTCAGAGTTCAAAGTGGAAAGAAAGAAGTGACTGAGGGGAGACCGTAAGAGGATGAAAGGATAGGTGGACAAGGGAAGGATTTAGGGAACTGAATTTGATGTGCACGGATGAGGAGTGAGGAGGAACTGTTGGTGAGCAGCACTGTTGGCAGAGGAGAAGCCACCTTGTTAACACACTGAGCTTCAGGTGAGCTTTGCTGAATTTTCATCTCATTTACTGACATCCTGTGCTGGTCATTTTCTTTGGCCTCTCGAGGGTTTTGAGGAATTATCAAAATGTGCTGTTTTGACAGCAGGGGCTCTGCTGAAACATCATGGTTTTGATCTGATGCTGCAGCTCTGCTAGCATAACCATGTGTGTGGCTGCTCCTGAACTCTGCACTGCCAAAATAATCTTTTTAATGACTTTTTTTTTTTTCCACAATGATACTGTTCTAAAGCAGTTGTTAAGGAAGCATGCAAGTTTAATGGTACTTCTGAGGGAATGGCAGTAAAGGGAGTGGTGTTAGGGAATACCAGTAGCTTGGGGCAGTAATCTTTCCCCCATGCTCAACTGCAGCAGAAACAGTGTATCTGGTAGGTAGAGTCTAGACTACAAGCTGCTGCAGGGCTGTGAGCTGTCTTTCACTGCTCATTAGTTCAGTAGTGAGCCTTATGAGGCTTTGCTCTCCCACGTAGAGAGAGTCTAAGTATAAATTAAAAAAAATTATATCTACTGACATGTTTGCATGAAGGAGGAAGAATTGGAAGTGAGAGCTTGTGGTTTCCCCATTTAGTTTTCTGGAGATGGGCACCTGGGTGACTTTCAATATACAAAATCCCATTTGTAAGTTGGAGTAGGTCATTAACATGATGGAGTGTTAATGCTCCATCATGAAGTTCCTAAAGAGGAACTGCAGTAATGGGAAAGGCTGAGAGTGATTGGAAATGGTAGTAATTGGGAACTTTTCATTCTGTGATCTATTTACGGATTGTCCATTGTTTTGTTTTGTTTTTCCATCTAAAACTTATATCTATCTTGGTTATCCAGAAATTGCTGGAACTCTTTTGCTTTCTGTGCATAGGTATACAGCAGCTGCATTCTCGTAGTATCTCCAGGCTTCAGTTAGAAACCAGTCTTTTGCACATCCCTCTCATAGGATTAGCTGTCTATATAATCTCACGTTATTAGAAGGTTAAATGTTGCCTGGAGGATGTCAGAGGTGTCTCCTGCCACCCTCTCAACCCATGGTTAATTCTCTCCACCTGTTTTTTAACACTCTCATTGTTATTTGGGTTGAAATTATGCTCTTTGAATTTACCCTGTCTTACAGATCTCTACTGGAGCAAAGTAGGGCTGTTCACCTTTTCATTTTGTGTCTGTTCTTGGGTGTACTTGGGCCATTTAAGCTTGAGGAATAAGGATGCTCTGTTTCACCTACGGCAATTTAAGCCTGTATATTAGTTTGTCAGCAGAGAGTGAAGGTAGGTGTAATTGTTTAAAGTGAAGGTGACTAACCTCATAGGAACAGAATGTCTCTTACTCCTCGTGGTCCTGTCACCAAGTCATTGCCGGCACTGTGGTGACAGCAGCACTTATTGGGATCTCTTATTTGGTTATCTGTCTTCTGTCAGCTGTCACTATATCTATGGAAATCTCAGTTGAAATGGAATTTCTCAGTCCACTGAGGGATGTACATGTTTGATGGAGTGTTATTCTTGTCTCCTCTCTCATCTTCAGTGCTTTTCACATTGGCTGCAAGGTTCTTTTTGTGCCTTTCCATTAGCTCTGTCCAAATCAGACGAGCCATCCACTTGTCATCAGAATATCTGCGTTTAATTCCTCCCTTCAGAAGTCTCTTAGGGCAGAGCTCCACCTTGTGTTTTCCTTGCAGCTTGATGCAGGTGTTTGTGCTGTGCCCTGTGATAGCTTGTTAGAAGCTAATTTTGTAAATACTGAGTACTTTTGCTAGTTGTTTGCTTACGTGTATGTGTGTGATGTAGCAATAGTGGAAAGAGTGAGGACTCTTGAATTGGGTCTTGCAGTCTGGAAATCAGTAGTTGGCATTTGGAAGAGACTTTGAATGATTCCTTATTTTGAAAATAGGTACCATTCTTGGGGTGGGGAGTCTTGATGTGTTTAGTTGTTTAATGTTGAGTGAGAAAAGAGAACTCCAGGTGCAGAGTACTTTGGCAGTCCAGATTGTTTCAGTCATCGTTAGCCTGACTTTCTTCTTTTCCAAAAGGGTGCCAAGTACATTTTTGGAATCATAGAATTGCAGAATCATTTGAATGGAAGGGGCATTCAAAAGTCATTTAGTCCAACTCCCTTGCAATCAGCAGGGGCACCTACAGCTTGGTCAAGTTGCTCAGAGCCTGCTCCATGCTGACCTTGAGTGTCTCCAGGGATGGGACATCCACCTGCTTTCTGGGCAGTGTGTTCCACTGTAAAAAACTTTTTCCATGTATGCAGTCTAATCTCCCCTTTTATAGTTTGAAACCATTTCCCCTTGTCCTGTCACAACAGACCCTGCTGAAGAGTCTATCCCCTTCTTTCTTATAGCCCACTAGCCTTGTATTTGGGTTGCCATCTGTCTTGCAGATCAGATTGGCAAGACCGAGATTGTGCATTCTTGGGAAAGGAATGGATTGTAGAAGCAGTTGTTGGATACCCAACATACTAGTCTCATGCTAGGTTATAATTATGTGTAACTCTGGAGGTTGGTGGCCCTGCCTGTGGCAGAGGGTTTGATTTTGATGATCCTTGGGATCCCTTCCAATCCAAGCCATTCTGTGATTCTTTGTTTTAAAGAATAGTGTGTGCAAGTTTTGCCACTGGAGGATCAACATGAGAATAGGAAGGGATTACGAGAGTAGAGATGTCGAGCGGAAATAGGAGCATGGGAGAAGAATGGATCCAGGAAAGAACAGAAAAGAGAAAATAAGAGACTGAAACTGAATGGTTGAGGGAAAGAAGTGAATGTGATGGATGAGATCTGTCAGCACATGCCACTGTAGTGGTTCTGAGGAGTAATCTAAGTTACTGTTGTCTCAAAGCTAAGTCTCTGAGAAGCTGAGGGTTATTGCTGTAGCTGGCCCTAACCTGAAGCTTCTGGTTTCAGTGCCTGGAGAAGACCTCTGGGTCATGGTGACAATGTTATGCTTAATACTCCACTATGGGAGAAAGGGAGCACATCACACATATGTTGCCAAGAGTTTATCGCTCATTTAAAGTTTTATGTGTTTGTTGTATTTTGATTAATTGGTAGTAGTTCATTTGCAGTAGTACTGACACTTGTAGTATAAATTAAAGTAGAAAAGTCTCATTAATAATAATAACCTTACAACTGTTATATAGGAGTGCTTATAAATGCTCACCGTCTGGGAGCATTTGAAAATGTGAGCTTCACACCGTCTATGGGGTATGATACCTTTTGAGTGTCCATCTGCTTGGTACTGAGGCTGATTAATTCTTCCTTGGCAGAAGCACCTCAACATCTTGAGGTCTTCACCATGAGTTCTTGAGTTCACTTTGACAGTTTGAAAATGCTTTGTTCCCACTGACAGTGGCAGAACTGCCCAACCTGGATACAGAGAGCTGGTGCTGACCTCAGGCTCCTTGGGTTCTGTGGCCATGGGACATCAGGCCATGGGAACATGGGCTCAAATCATGGCAAGCCCAGAGCTGTCCTGAAATGCTGCAGTGTCATTTTTACTCTCAGTGACAAACATTGTGTTAATGGGGCTCTGTTGGTTGAAAAGTGTCTCTTCTCAGGTTGATCCTTGCAGAGTACTGGAGCCATACAATAAATAATAACTAATTTCTAGTTTCAATGGAAGTATTAGTTATTAATTCGTGGCTTTACATATATGTCTGTTAACAACTTATACTAACTTATCACTTTTTGGTTTGGATTTTACCAGTGTTTTGGGGCCATACAGAAATAATTGAGTGTTTCCAGCTGCTGGATCGGAGGAGCCATCTCCATGCGATGCAGGCAGCTCTGTGTCATTTTCCAGCAATTGCCAGAAATTGGTGCAACAGTGATCAAATTTTATAGGGAAAGAGTGGTTTTGTCTGCCTTGATCATTTTGCTCAGATATGCAGGGAGGTGCATTTTGTTTAGAGCTGACCGGTGCTTACAAGAAGGCTGACTGGATTTATATATTTTTTTAATTACAGGTTTGAGTCCTCCTCCCATGCTATTAGCATGAGTGCCTATTTGCGTGAGCAGAGAAGGGAGCTGTACAGCAGAAGTGGAGAACTTCAAGGTATGAAAATAAATACTGTGAAAGTTTGGATAACTCTGTTTTGTAGAAACTGAGCATCTCATCCATGCTATGTCAAAGAATATCCCTCTAGTTTGCCATTGAACTTGTCTAAATTACTCCAGCTTGGTTTATTCTTGCTCTACAAAGCACCTGGGCTTCTATTTATGCCCTTTGCACTTCCAGCTAAAGGTTCTTGTCATAAAACAATAGGTGAAATATGAACAGTCTCACTGTGAGCATTGCGTTTGGGTACTTGGAGTTAACGTTTGCTTCTTTATCTGCAATTTATTTCCCTGTGTCATGCACTGAATGTTATATTTCTCTTGGATTACTTTGGGAGCTAAACTCAATCGTCTCACGTTTGAAGCATGAATTTCCATTGGATGGACTGAAGTGACCAATTCTTCTTTTATAAGCACTTAAAGATGAAGAGTTAAAGTGTTTGAAAATGGTGAATGTGAGGCACTGGACTACTCGTGCTGGTTTATATTGCTTGTCACAAATGTTCTGTATACACAGGAAAGTGTTCTCTGGGCATGGTGTCATTTCACGTATTTTTTCCTGGTTGTCTTAATTCACTGTGAGGTCTTATTTCCCTGCTGTTGCTCTCAAAAATATCTCAAGGCTGCCATATATTGTATTATTTTTTTTTCTGTATTGTCCATTGGGGTTTCCTATTGGACTAATTAAAAAAAGAATATACTGTAGTCTCTGAAGGGTCTATATCGATGGACAGGGGTAGAATTTCTCCCTAATATATTGCACACGGTAATTGTCAGATGGCTTTTATTTGAGGATGATTTGTGTTTTACAGTGGAAATATTGGATACCCTTGTGTTCCCTTCTTCCTTTGGTAACTTAGTTGTGCTCAGCAGGAAGAGAAACCCAAAAGAGTGGGTTAAGAAGCACTCAGAGATGTACAGTGTTTTTGTGGACCAATTGTTTTGCTTAGGTGCCTATAGAAAAGGGATCTTCATATCCGTGCTCAAGTACGTAGTGACACTGGCTAATATTCAGACACTTTTCCATTTACCGGAAGAAAGAATCTGAGATAAAAAGATGTGGGCAGCAACTGTCAACTTCAGGATGCTATAATCTGACAGCATATAAAAATGAAATAAAGTGAAGATACTTGTCTTGCAAATTATGATATCATCTCTTATGCATGCTTGGAAGGTGTTCATCTTACACCTCTCCATCTTCAGAGACTCAGATTCTCACCTTCAAAATCTGTCACCTGTACTTGAACTTGGGGTCATCTGAAAGAAGTGATCCAGTCCAGCAGGGTCCTAAGTGTGAGCTATTGTATGGCACAGATGCTGGGTCTTCTGATGGTGCAGTTACCATTACTGTTAAGCACCAAGCTGAGGATGTGTTTTTAAACAGTTCCTTTGGGTTTAGAACTTGTTACTGCTGTAGGGCATAGCCATATTTCTTAAGAGGGTAACTCTTCATTGATAGAAGACAAATCTTGAAGCAGCATTTGCCATGAGCTGAATATTGTGAGCGTTTTCAAGAGAAGAGTGTGTGAAAGAGATGTATGCAGACTTCCAGCCTTGGAGCTAGTGTGGGGTTGGGAAGAACAAAGCTTATGAGTTTACAAAAGAGGAAAGGACAAAATAGAGAAATTAGCATGGATAGGGACAAGATGGTATTGCCTTTATGGATGAATTGGAAGAGCTGGAACGTGATGCAATAGGTGACAAAAAGTCAATGTAGGGAGTCAATAGGGACAATGGATGAGATGACTTTGCTAAGAAATCTTTGCTGTTTAACCATCAAGAAAAGTTTCCCTTTGAACTTTATGTTAAAAATGTACTATCTTCTCTTTCTATTATAAGCTGCTGTTCCCTTTTAGGTAGCTCATTAATCTTCCTGAATCCCAGACCTCAGCAAGATCTGCATTTTGATTTTTATCCCTTTTAAAGAGGAATACAATTTAATTGTTCAGTCAGGTTACTGGAAGGCAGGCGTGTGACACACTCTATTCTGTGAATGCTATGCAGTTTCTCTTCCTGACAGCCTTATCCACAGGGATGATGTATCAGTGGCAGCAGGAGGAGGGTGGCTTGTTAGGACATCTTTTTCCTGAAAAGATCTTCAAAAAAACATATGCATTAAATTAAAAAAAAAAAAAAAAAAAAGCTTATAAAAGTTTGGCTCGTGCCAACTTTTTGAAGTAAGAATTTAATTTAAATAGCCTTAAAATGTGCCAAGATCTGAGCAATGCTTTGTCATTAACCTCTTCCATTTGGAGTGAAATAATGCAGTGCGTAAGGCAGACATTATTCCTCAGTGGGAGAAAGGGAACTGCGGGAAGTGGTTCAGGGATGGAAGGAATAGTTCTGGCACCTTACTCCCCTGGAATGGGAGGAGGATGACTTAGGCCATGTATTTTTCCCTTTAAGTTGGACACATAAGTCATTTGACAGCTGTCATTAAGAGAAGAAAACAGAAGCAAGTACATAACTGCAATATCTCCTTATAGACTGACGCAGATGTGCTGCCCTGGGATGCTGGCAGAAGTACAATGTCATTAAAAAAAATTACAGACAAAAAATGATCATTATAAAGCTTCTCTTTTTTTTTTTTTCCTTGTTATTTTTTGCAAGGGTACATCTTAGCCATGTGCTAGCAGGGCAATTTACATTTTCCTTCTTTGAGTCCTTCTGCCCATTGTCAAATATGATGTTCTTTTTATCATAGAATCATAGGATAGCCTGGGTTGAAAAGGACCACAATGATCGTCCAGTTTCAACCCCCCTCTATGGGCATGGTCGCCAACCACCAGACCAGGCTGCCCAGAGCCACATCCAGCCTGGCCTTGAATGCCTCCAGGGATGGGGCATCCACAACCTTCTTGGGCAACCTGTTCCAGTGCGTCACCACCCTTTGGATGAAAAAATTCCTCCTAAGATCTAACCTAAACCTCCCCTGTCTTAGTTTAAAACCATTCCCCCTTGTTTATGGGCAGTCTTAAAGAATAGGGGTATATTCAAAAAGCAAATAAATTTATTGCAGGAGCAGCTGAATGGCTGCAGCCCAGTTCATTGCAGATGTGTTCTTTTCTCCCTTAATAGTTCTCCTTTGTTAGCCACACCTCTCACCATGTCTGACCACCCAATTCATCCCCCTCACTTCTTTGCTCCCAGCACACGCTTGTGTCCCCAAACTGCCCTCTGAGCAAAAAGCAGCCTATGCCATGGCTGGATCCAGCACAGTATGCGTCAGGCAAGCATCCCCGTGCCATGGAAGCAATTGTGCTGGTAGGTCCAACAGCATGGAGGGCTAATGAGTACTCACTGAAGCTCTTGTTTCTTTGGAGGCACACATTTATCCCTCTGACAGCTGCAGGGCTGTCTGTTTCCACATAACCTCTAAGAATTTACTACTTTGAAGATCTATTTCTCTGTCACGTTTGGCTGAAATTGGCTCTCCAGCTCAGTTGTTGTGAGGGTGGGACAGACAAAAGATCAGATAACTCTTCTTTTTGTAGGAAACTTGGCTAAAATGTTGCTGTATTTCATTGCAGAGGTGGTTGCTTGTCACTGACTGTTGGAATGAATCCCGTGCGCGCTCCTTATTTCATTCCACCACTGTCTTCAATTACCAACAAATCCTTGGGAACAGAAGAAAAATATAGTTTCTCTATGTGGATGGGGGAGTCAGGGACTGCAAGAGGGACAGTAGATGGTAGGAGGTTATCACTGGGGCTGGAGGTGGTCTGCAAGGGCCTTGTTTTTTTCCTCATTAAGTTGGATGTGATTGATATCGGAGATATGTGGCTTCAAGAAAAAATTAAGAGGAAAAGGCACTTGTAGTCTGGATAACATCCGTGCATGTCTGGTTTTCTGAATTGGTATTCTGACAATGTTTAAAGGCACCAACCCTAGTTTTAATTTCATTGTGCTGAGCATGATACACACCTGTTGTGCCTACCTGAAAGGCTTTCACATGACCCAGCAGCCTTCACCAGCACAGCTCCACTGTATAAGGATCTGGAAATCTGTCTTTCAGTCATTTACATGTCTAAATTTTGCAAAGCCGTGGCTGAAGCTGTGGCAGGAGCACTTTTTATGCTTTCTAGATACGTCAGGTATTGTTTCAGAGTCCCATGGCCATAGGGAATTAATGTAGCTATGCTCACTGTGGCTTCAGTTGAATTTATCAGCAGAAATGGTAAAATATGTTTTTATACCCTGTGAAAATCTGAACAGCTTTGAGGGTGCTGATCAGCATGGAAATAGCATCCGGCTTCTGTTATCTCTTCGAGTGCAAGCCCTGATAATTCCTATCGAGGTCAGCTCTGCTTGTGTTGTACATCTGGGACGTTTTTAAGAATGAAATGTGAAGTGCTCCTGAGCAGCTGTTGTTCCCATGGATGTTAATGGACTCCACAGCTGCTCATCACCTCTTAAAATTTGGGCTTCTTATTGCTTTCACCCCAGAAGCTCAGCACAATTCAAAATTAATTAAGCCTCTCCAGGCCTTTGTGAAGTAGGATTTTACTTTGATTGTGTAGCTGTGCAAGCTGAAGGATGAATCGAATCATCCTGGGAGGGGTGGTGAAGTAGAATTAGTCTGAATTCCAGACTCAATCTTCGGTTGGATTATACTGATTGAAGTCTGAATACATTATGACATCCAAAGGAGGGCGGCAAAGATGGGGAAGGGTCTGGAGGGCAATGTGTATGAGCCAGGAGTTGGACTCTGTGATCCTTATGGGTCCCCTCCAACTTGGAATATCCTGTGATTCTATGCTCCCTTGCAGTGCCCCATGAGAAATCACTGCCTGCATGTACTTTTGTGTGGTGGTTTTCCAGGATGGTATACAACTCTGTATGAGAACTGTTTCATAATCTCTACAAGGCCAAGTGCGGGGTGTTGCACTTGGATGAGCACAGTCCCAGGTATCTCTACAGACGGGGAGAAAGACTCATTGAAAGCAGTCCTGCAGAGAAGGACTTGGTTCTGGTAGATGAAAAGCTTACTATGAGCTAGCAGTGTGATCTTGCAGCCTGGAAGGCCAACTGTATCCTGAGCTGCATCAACAGAGATGTGGCAGCAGGGAGGGAGGTGACTGTCCCCTCCACTCTGCCCTCATGAGACCCCATTTGGTGTACTGCACGTGGGTCTGTGGCCCCAGTCACAAGAAAGACACCGAGCTGTTGGAGCGGGTCCAGAGCAGGCCATGAAGATACTCGGAGAGCTGGAGCTCCTTTCCTATGAAGAAAGGCTGAGGGAGTTGGTGGTGAGAAGGCTCCATGGAGACCTCATGGTGGCATTCCAGTACTTGAAGGGAGCCTACAAGCAGGATGGGGACCGACTTTTTACATGATCTGATGGCGACAGGACAAGGGGGATTGGCTGTAAACTAAGAGTGGGAAAATTTAGTTTGGATGCTAGGAAGATGTTTTTTATTCAGAGGGTGGTGAGGAACTGGAACAGGTTGTCCAGAGTGGTTGTGGATGCCCCATCTCTCTGGAGGTGC
This sequence comes from Gallus gallus, assembly GCF_016699485.2. NCBI lineage: Eukaryota > Metazoa > Chordata > Aves > Galliformes > Phasianidae > Gallus > Gallus gallus. The sequence goes on along the minus strand of NC_052532.1, from coordinate 2,275,868 downwards.
TCAAGGCCAGGTTGTATGGGTCCCTGTGCAGCCTGATCTGCTGGGTGGCAACCCTGCCAATGACACTGGGTTGGATCTTTAAGTTCCCTCCAGCCCAAGCCATTCAGTGATTCTGTGATTTGTGCTCTCACTGTCTCTGAAGGTAGGGCAGTGCTGGCTGTACAAGGCAGGCAGGAAGAAGTTGACTTCATAGAGAAAGTGTTTAATAGAGCACAGAATGAAATTCATGCCCCCAAGTTGTATTCCCCCAACTAACAGACAGAAGTTGTGTGCTGAACTGAAACAGGAAAAATTCTGTGTTTCTTTTGAAGCTATGTAGCAGTTTCTGTCTAGGATCCCCTGTGATGTAACACCGTTCTTGCTGTTTCCTAAAAGTTTCGTTCAGTTTCAGTTGGATCCTGCTAGGAGTTTGGACTGTGTGTGAATGGTTCAGGCATAACTAACATGACCTGCTTTCTGCACATTGGAAGTCTCAAGCATGCTCCAAGTGAATCAGTAGGAGGGCTACAGGGCTGAAGGTGTGTCATGCCCTAAGGATGGCAAAATGTGCTGGGAAACAAAGGTCTCTTGTAACGAGACTGTAGGTACTGATTTATTTATTTTTTTAAGCTTATTTCTTGTAAGTAGAACCCCTGAAGATTTTTTTTTTTCTTGTTGGCCAAGAGGAAAAGGGAAAGCATTGAACATCCCTGTGCTATGAATTGGAGATGGGGAATGGGGCTGGATTACTCACTGCTATGCTGTTTTTAAGTATTCTTGGTCTAAGGCTGAACATTTCTTAGCAGAAGGTTTCAAGTAATTAAGGAAATCAAAGAGAAACTCAGCTAATTAAGACTTTGACGCCAAGAAATAGCAGTGGAGCCAAATGCTATCTGGTATGACAAGGGCACAGTGTAAGGCCAGGTCCAGGGAAAATGCAGTTATTTGTAGGTGCCTTGTTCCATTTGAATTCACCAAAGGGCTGCTGGAGGGAGCCAGCTGTGTGTGCCGCTGACAAAAATGACTCTTGACACTTTGGATAATGAAAATTCAGTTCAGCACCTTTCAGAGATGTGTATGATAATACGTTGTCAGTCGGAGGCAATGAGGAGGGGGGAAGCGATATCACTCTTGTCTGCTTAAAGGAGATGTTGTGACAAGTGGACAGTCCTAGTTAAAAAATCCCCTTTAGGAAGAAAAAAAAAATAGAGGGATAACCCATTGAAGAACCCAAAGTTGGCGATGGGAGGGAGGGGGAGGTGGTTTGATGTCAGGCTCTTCCTGCTATGCAGCTGCTTTGGTCTCCCCATGCTGCGGAGGATCACAGTTCCCTTTGAGCTGGGGTGGGGGGGAGGAGAGGGGAGAGAATCGCTTTTTTGTGGTTTGACAGTATTAATGCAATCATCTCGTTCAGACCTTGTAAGCCCACTTATTATTTCCTCTGCGTGTGTTTTTTCTGGTTTAGCGGATTAGCTGCACTGTCTCTTCAAAGGCTATCCAATCAAGAAGGGGTTATTAAAACCGGGGTGCTTTATGACTGAGAATTAATTAGAGCAGCATTTTCATGCAAAACATCCAATTTTTTGATTAGCAATGGAGCAGGGCCGCAATTAACACTCTAGGAAGCTTAAATTTCCAGCATTTTGATTCTCAGGAAATGAGATTATCAAACTGGGGTCAGGCACTTGACAGCAGAAGGGAGATTATGTGTAAGAAAATAATTTGTTTCTTGATTTTGCCTCTGAGATTGTTGTTAAAGCTGCACTGAATTCAGAGGGAGGCAAAGAGTGGGAGGAGAAGATTCCAAAAAACGGAAGCAGGAGAAACCCTTTGCTGTGCTGGTGGTGTCCTCCTTGCTGTGTCGAGGGCTGTCCTCGTCCCGGTGTTAGCAGTGTGCTCACTTTGCATTTCGGTGACAGCAACAGGTTTCCGTTGCTTCCTTGGGGTTAGACTGCATCCCTAACTGATGTGTTTTGAGAGTTCTGTGGTGGTTTCTAAATATTCACAATATTTGCATCCTGGGAAAGGAGGCAATGTGTGTTCATTTTAATAGACGAGCTGCTTGCTCTTCTGAGTGTGTGGCTTGTGCATTTTTAAGCTATTTTTTGATCCACTGCAGGTATCTGAAGGCTTGTCATAGAATGATAGAATCACTTGGGTTGGGAGGGACCTCAAGGATCATGAAGCTCCAACCCTGCAACATAGGCAGGGTCACCAACCTTCACATTTAATACCAGATCAGGCTGCCCAGGGCCCCATCCAGCCTGGCCTTGGACACCTCCAGGGACGGGGCATCCACAGCCTCTCTGGGCAGCTGTTCCAGCACCTCACAGCTCTCTTTGTGAAGAGCTTCCCTTGACATCCAGCCTAAATCTTCCCTTCTTCAACTTCAAACTAAACTTAAAAGCTGCCTATGCTCCTACTTCTGCTTTTAGTATGACCATAAAATTCAATGGCTATGATTCACATTACTTGTTGTATTTTTTTTTTGAGTGAAAGTGTTTGTGAAAGCAAATATTATGAAGTTGGCTGTTGCTAGAAGCCATGTTAGCCACGTTCTTGGTTCTGCATCTTACCTAGCAGTGCCCATAGCTGTTGCATCCCTTTCTGCAGCAGTCAGGTTTTTTAAGGATGCCCAGTCCTAGCTTGCACCATCAGTTTATGCTCACAGATCACACCTTAGGATCATAGAATCATTAAGGTTGGAAGAGACTACTGAGATCACCTAGTCCAAGCATCAACACATCACCACCATGCCCACCAAGTCTGAGGCCTTGCACAAGTCTGGCAGTGCACCCCAGTTGTCCTTTGCTCCCTGATGTGCTTTGCTCGCTGATTTGCTCCCTGATTTCCCTCCCTGGGCAGCGCACCTCCATGTCCAGCTCTGGCAGTCTTCAGAATTTTGCTATTGCTCTCCATTTAGGGACACCCCAATAAATCCTCATTCTTGGCTTGAAGCCCTTTTTGCTTTAGTCTTTGGCTTCTGTCACTTGAGAGCCAAAGGATCTCTCGTAACTCTACTTTGCAGCTTACCAGATACCACATTGTCTTTTCTTAATATGAAAACCAAAAAAAACAGGGCATCAAGGTGTAGTGTCAGTTGAGGAGCTTGTCAGATAAAGGCTGGAAATCAAAAGTGATGGAATCAATTATGAATTCCTTAATGAGCTTTGATTTTTCCATTCTCTCTACATCAATTAGCTGGTGCTAAACTTCTGTTCCCTCTTGATATTAGAATCATAGAATGATCATAGAATGGCTTGGGTTGAAAAGGACCACAATGATCATTCAGTTTCAACCCCCTGCTATATGCAGGGTCGCCAACCACCAGACCAGGCTGCCCAGAGCCACATCCAGCCTGGTCTTGAATGCCTCCAGCAACAGGGCATCCACAACCTCCTTGGGCAACCTGTTCCAGTGTGTCACCACCCTCTGTGTGAAAAACTTTCTCCTAATATCTTACCTAAACCTCCCCTGTCTTAGTTTAAAACCATTCCCCCTCCTCCTATCACTATCCACCCTCATAAACAGCCATTCCCCTTCCTGTTTATACGTTCCCTTCAAGTACTGGGAGGCCACAATGATTGCCCCCCCGGAGCCTTCCCTTCTCCAAGCTAAACAAGCCCAGTTCCCTCAACCTTTTCTCATAAAGGAAGGACATAGAAAAAAGTACTCACTGTTTAAAATGAAGTAATATGCCCGCAGATGACTGCTTCAGTATTGCTGGGAGGATGCTCTGGCCAGATATGCTTTGTGGTTTATTGTACCAATTCAGACCAGAAAACCTTTCAGGTTTTCTGGCACTAACTCTGTAACAGCATCCTTTGTTTGGAATGCAATCACTGATTTTCAAGGTACTTATTTACAGCTTCTTTTCAGCTTTGAGTTTTGGATGACTAAAGAGTTTGGGGGCACACGTTTTCATATATTTAATTTCTAATTGAATACAACTTCAACAAAGCGACTGTCAGTCTGAATTTAGGAGTGAACACAGGGGGGAGTAACAGGAGAGGCACAACTCAATAGTGTGACTTTGTCTGAATTGGTGTCTGTTCTCCTTCTCTATCATCATCCAGAGCTGCTCCGTGCCATGGGGCAGGCCATGCTGCATCAGTGGGTGAGATGTGTCCCAGTCTGAAACAGAGAAATCACGCTTTGCTTCTCAGAAGGACGATGGAAACATTTCATCACTACAGCTAGCAATAAAATAACCATGATACAGTTCAACAGGCATTCTTCTTACTGTGATCTGAAGTAATACTTTCTTCTTTTCTCTCCATATGAGAGCTTCATACTCTCCTGGAATATGTGCCTTTGTGTAGAGTTCAGTAGTAAACCATATGTTTTAAATGGTTCTATCTTGCTGTTTAGGATCAGTGTTCTCTCAGTTTGGTCTGAGGAGGTCTGGTTTCTGATCATCTGCTCCACTTTGAACAACAGTCATTGCTGCTTTGGTGGAGGCAGACTGCAACAACCTGAAAGGATGAAAAGGTTTCCATAGTTTAAGTGGTTGGTACTACCATTTTCTCTTCTAAAATTTTAACTCTCTGAAACCAAAATCCTAGTTTTGAGCTCTGGCTTTCCATTGGACGTTATTTACCGAAGTGTCATTTCCTTGGGAAAGCTTCCTTTGGGAGCTGTTGGAGAGGATGCAGAGGAGGGCCACTAAGATGATTTTAGAGCACCTGGAGCACCTCCCCTATGAACACAGGCTGACGGAGCTGGGCTTGTTCAGCCTGGAGAAGAGAAGGCTGTGGGGTAACCTCATTGCAGCCTTCCAGGACCTAAAGGAAGCCTACAAACAGGAGAGGAGTCAACTCTTTGGAAGGGTTGATAACGACAGGACAAGGGGAAATGGTTTTAAGCTGAAGGAGGGTTGCGTTGAAGTTTTTGTTTGTTACCAGGGTATTACAGTGCACCCTTGGTCCCCCAGGCTTAGATTCCTTCCAGTCTTCTGTTAGATGTTGGACTTTAGAGACATGGTTTGGTGGGCATGGCTTGTTGGTTTGACTGAATGGTCTTAATGGTCTTTTGCAACCGTAATGATTCTATGATTCAGTTATGGTTGATGATAATAACATACTTTCATATGAATCAGAATTTGGCAGTTGCTAGGTCCTGTGCAACACCACTGTGTGTAGAGCTAGGCTATAAAATGAACAATACGTTGTCCAGTGGGAAGGTGGATCAGCTGAATACAATTAGCTGGCTTGGAATTCAGTTTGGTCAATGAGAGCCAGTAATCCTGCTCTTCTGAGACTTTTAATGACCAAAGCTGCTATAAATATCCTTCAAAATGACATATACTTTTGGAAGAGATATGTGCATTATCCAGGGGTACTTTCTGGAGCGCTAACTTTGAAATTTTTCTGATGGCATTTTGTGCATGTGTGTACTTATGTGTATGTATTTTTTAGTCTGGCATGTTGAATAGAGTGATGTTCCAAGATGCTCTGAGGTGTTCGTGTTTTTTTTAAGCTTATATAGCTTGGAGAAGAGAAGGCTCCAGGGAGACCTCATTGTGCCCTTCCAATACCTGAAGGGAGCACGTATAAACAGGAGGGGGAATGGCTGTTTACGAGGGTGGATAGCGATAGGTCAAGGGGGAATGGTTTTAAACTAAGAAAGGGGAGGTTTAGGTTGGATATTAGGAGGAAGTTTTTCACCCAGAGGGTGGTGACGCACTGGAACAGGTTGCCCAAGGAGGTTGTGGATGCCCTGTTGCTGGAGGCATTGAAGGCCAGGCTGGATGTGGCTCTGGGCAGCCTGGTCTGGTGGTTGGCATCCCTGCATATAGCAGGGGATTGAAACTGGATGATCATTGTGGTCCTTTTCAACCCAGGCCATTCTATGATTCTATTCTATGATGAAATTTTAGTGACACTTGGATTTTTAAGTAATATCTTTTTTCTTTTACTGAAGTTTGCCCATATCCATTTCTTTATGCGAGTCAAATTCTTAGTTGCCTGTCTGTCATTTGGGGAACTGTTTTGTGTTCCCCAACTTAATTTGGGAGACGTTAAGTACAGTGCTGAAACATTGCTTTCATTTCTCTTGCTTGATAGAGTAGCTAATCCTAATTAAAAAAAATAAGTCTAAGAGTTATCTGGGAGGCCGAACTGTCTTTTCTTCGAGTTGTATATCCTGCAAGCTGAGACAGCTAAAGAAAGCAACCAGCTATCACGAGCTATGGCAAATTACAATACGTGCCTTAAGGGTGAGTGTGGAAGCAGAAGCCGTTGCTCTTGCCTTGTCTTGTACCTGTTCAGTGGTAAAGAAGTGTTTAATCTCTGGCCTTGTCATTCTAATGCTTCTAATCTGTGTTTGAAGTCCCTGAAAAATGTGAAACTGTTGTTTTTCAAGTGGCATAAAAAATGCACCAGGGACAGCTATATTAGCATTTGGATTTTTGGCTTTGACTGATGGATATATAATGTTTTTTTACGCTGAAGAGATTTTTATCTTGATAATGTGGAAATGAAACTTTACAGTGACAAAGTGGTGGGCAGCTTTAGAGAGCCCTGCTTCCAAGTAGGGTTAAAACCATTTAGGTGAGCATGAATTAACATTTCCCTTGTCTGGTAAAGGTCGCCCTTTAATTGAGATTCACCACGTTCAGTCCAAAGCCTGGGATCCAGGAGACCTCGCTATGCAAAGAAGGCACAAATTGGCAGCATAATCTCATCAGTGGCTCAGGTTATATGGTAATAAATCATTCGATTCGAAGCTAAAGAAGCTGCCATGGAGCATAAAACACGCCAGATGCTTGAAAGACTTTCGTGGCTTAGAGTTAGAATAACAGTTGGAGGATCTGTAGATGTCTTGAATTCCTTCTTAATAAGGAAGAAACTGTTGTGAAGAAACTGATTCTTACCTAATTAGGGGATTAAAATATTACATACTTTTATGGTAGTTGCTATTCTTTCTATCCAAGATAAGAATTTTAGGTGCAGCACTGCCATTCTGTTTTGTGCAATAGTTTTGAAATTATGACAAAAAATGACAGCAGCTTTCACGTATACGTTATGTTCTGGTTTTCCTAGAGAGAGAGTTGTTCATTGAGTAGGGGATTCCCTTTTATAGAATAAAAAGCTGATGTTAATCAATGAAGTGATGTGGAGTTTTGAAGATACAAAGGCTACCAGTTTGTGGAGGGCTTTTGGGACTAAGTGCATAAATTGTTGTTAACGTTTTTTTTTCCCTTAATATAACATTCACAGTATTAGAATATTTTATAGTCAGAAGACAAGGAGAATGTAATAGAATGCTTTTTATCAGGTTATAACGGTAGAATATGGATGGTCAGCTGCTACTTTTGTAGAGATTGGAGATGGTGAAAGAACGCCCATGAGAAGCACCAGAAGCTTTGAAGCTTTATGCCAATAGGCTTTTAGGTCTCTCATTTTGTGGCTTTTTGTTGGTGTTCATGGAGCCTGAATGCCATCAGAGTTGTACTCTGCAGTACAGCAGAGCCATATTATCATTTTGATTACGTTACAAGGGACACAAGATTGAGGAGATCACAAAAAGACAATGCTGTGCATGTTAGCTACATCTCCAGTAGCTTGTTTCGTTGTTAGTCCAGTTTGACTTGGCCTCACAAGTCTGAAATTGGACACATGAACGGAAAAATGATGTAATGAATAACATTGTTCTGAGAATGAGTCTCTTCGTCTCAAACCGTACCTGTATTTAGCCATCTCTGGCCAGGTAACAGCAGTGTGATTTGCACAGGCTCCCTAGTAGTGACCTTTGTGGCCAGCTGATGTTTGGGACATGTCCTGGGCAAGGCTGTCACCTGACACAAAGGCAAAAGCAGGACTGTGAGGTCAGAGGTGTCTCTTCTGATTTCCTAGCAGCTTTGCATGTCCTTTTACTGGAGTTATACATAAGTCTAGACTCTTAGACTAAGAGTTCATAAGTCTTAGACTCTAGGTTTAGACTTCTCTGGATAAGCTGTAGATAAACCTGGGCTTGATACGGGATTGTTGAAGTGAGGGATGCCTAGGAAGGGTTCTAAGTCAACTCTTTCTATTTTAACTGTCAAAAATAAAAAAAAAAAAAAAAAAAGAGTTTAAGACAAAATGAAAGACATTTCCTTCATTCTGGGGCATTTTGGAGTGCCAGGACTTTTTGGAGCCCTCCGGCTGTCGTTTCTTGTTGTGGATTCTGTTCTGTGGATACTTTGCGTTCAGTTCCCATCCAGTCTCCTTTTAAAATGGTGATACTTCTGACTGCTGATGACAATTGATCCTTCTTTGTCAGTGGGTTCACAGTTTCAGCAAGTGACTGATGCTGTCAGCATTGGATCTATTGGCTTGTTTCAGGAGAGGAGTGTGTGCTTGAAGCTTTTTTTTTCCAGGAGCAGCCATCTGAATGGACACCAAACACAATTGGCAATGCTTTATCCTTACTAATGTGCCACATCTGTATCTAATTTCATTTATAAGGAAGAAGAAAAAGAAAAAGAGGACAGGGAAGGTAACCAGTCCCCACACTGAGAGTGGATTTTGCAGATCCTTTCATGCACAGGCACACCAGGCTCTGAATTTAAATTCCTGATCTCTGTGTGCATTACCCAAATTGTCACGTATCTGTTGCCACGCGGTCACCCCGAATACAGAGAAGTTGTTAAAACCAGATTTTTCTGTTTGTTTTCTTCATTAAGAAAAACTATTGCAGCTGCTTGAGGGAGATTGTTCCAAGTTTGCCAAAGAAACCCAGATTGTTTCTTTTTCCTCTAAATAGTGGGTACAGCAAATACTCTCTGAAGATCTCATTAGTGTTTTCAAATTTCATTGTAATTACTTAATAGTATAATAATGCTCAGTAGTTGGATTTTTTTTTTTTTTTTACATAATATCAAAAATATTCTAAGTGACTGGGGGCTTAGAGTGCATCTGTGCTCCTCTTTGGGAATTTTAATTGCACTGATCATGTGGCTGTGTTTGACTTAATTGTCATCAGTAGTTATTGGATGAGATCCCTTGCATAAGCACTGTATTCACTGCACCTCAATGGCATCTAGAAATGTGTGAGCAAATGTAGCAAATGGCACTTTCTTTGTCTGCTTAATGAATATGTAAGTGATTTCAAATGGCCTCTTCCCTAGATTATAACTGTGTATTTTTTTATAATAAGAGATGTGTTGATACTCTGCGGAAAAGCTATAATTCCTGTAATAATTGGTTTATAGTGCACTGAGTGCTTTTCTCTCAGCAAGGTAAGACGCCACTTTGGCATGACCTCAGGTTAAGTAAGGAAGCAGCATGTGACCGCCGTGTGCTTGTAGGATCTCATGATGCTCCGGGTCAGTTGCCAACCATGGGAAATAATGCCTTTTTAGCTACTGTTGGAGCGTGAGCATTTCATTATAGTTGACTAAAAGTTATTTGCACCAAGCAGGCAAATTCTAAAGTCTGTGGGAGTTCAGGGGGCAAAGCGTTGAATGTTTTTTGTGGTATGCACAGCCAGGAGGGCGTTACTACGCTTTAAGGATAATTACCATGCAGAAAGCAATCAAATCCCACTTCATCTGAAAATGTGCCAGCTTTTTGTTTGTTTGTTTGTTTTTGGGTTTTTTTTTTTTTTTTTGTTAGTTATTTCAACTCAAGAGAAGCAGGCAGTTTCTCAGTGACCTTACAGAATCATAAAATAGAGAAGTATTTCAGGAATCATGAAATCATAGAACGGCCTGGGTTGAAAAGGACCACAATGATCATCTGGTTCCAACCCCCCTGCTATGTGCAGCATTGCCAACCACCAGACCAGGCTGCCCAGAGCCACATCCAGCCTGGCCTTGAATGCCTCCAGCAACAGGGCATCCACAGCCTCCTTGGGCAACCTGTTCCAGTGCGTCACCACCCTCTGGGTGAAAAACTTCCTCCTAACATCTAACCTAAACCTCCCCTTTCTTAGTTTAAAGCTATTCCCCCTTGTCCTATCACTATCTACCCTCGTAAAGAGCCGTTCCCCTTCCTGTTTATACGCTCCCTTCAAGTATTGGAAGGGCACAATGAGGTCTCCCTGGAGCCTTCTCTTCTCCAAACTAAACAAGCCCAGTTCCCTCCACCTTTCTTCATAGGAGAGGTGCTCCAGCCCTCTGATCATCTTAGTGGCCCTGCTGTTGGAAGATGGGATAGAGCTCAATGAGGAATTTTACAGCAGGGAAAAAGTAGACTGAGTTAGGAGAGACTGTGCTCAGTCTCATACTTTAAATGTCCCAGGCAGGAATTCCTGGACACACTCTGGATCGTTAGAAGGGGTCTCTTCACCTTATGGAGCTGTGGGTGTCCCTGTTCATTGCAGGAGTGTTGGACTAAATAGCCCTTAAGGGTCCCTTCCAAGTCAAATGATCTAAAACAAGATTTTTTGAGAATTGTGGTTTTGTATGCAAAAATCTTTCTTAGTTGTGAGATGTATTGCTTTTGAGGGGGGGAGGAGGAGTGAGGAAAAATGCTCTGACGTCTGAATTAGCTGGCGAGGTACCACTATGGCACATTGCATAGGAAGCAGCCTTCTGTTGCCAGAACAACAAGCTGTATCATTCCAAGCATTGTTTCTATCTCAATTTTATTCTATTTTTTTATTTTTATTTTTTTGTCATTTGAATTAGTTTGTAGGTGAGCAGGGTGATACAGAAAGCAAAAAATAAATAATTCACCAATGGTAATTTCTTTACATGGAGTCTCCTGTCTGACCTAATCAGCCCTCAGATATCCCAAAATGCCACCTTCACCTCACAATCTGTTTTTCTTGAAATCTTTTGCTTTCTAATTAGTTCCCAGGATGAGAAGTGCTTAGGACTCCATTAGTGCTAATAGCTGGTGCGTGTGTATATATAAAGAGGGGAGGATGTATCACAAGGTATGTTTCCACGCATGTATCTGACACTCCTGGCGGTGCTAATACCTATCTCTTATCCCTAATTGATGAGTTCAGTGCTGTGTTGAGTATTCCACGTATCTGGGGGAAAAAAGACTCCACAAAAGACTTTTCCTTCCTCTGTCAGCATGCTTGATAACTGGAGGAAGTCAAATGTTTATTTAGAGGTGCGATAAGGAGGTGTGCTCTGCCTGAATACCCAGCTGCATTACTCTTACAAACACAAATGTCAGCCTATAATTTTTAGTTTCAATAGACCAGTTTAGCATTATTACATTAACCATACCAGTCTGAGCACTTATCTCTGCTTTTATATTGTGTTTGTAATTATACAGTGTCTTCCTACCGGTGTATTCTCTTCGAGCCTGTTTGGAATGTAGAGTAGCATATTAAAGATAAAAGCCAAGGATGGCTTTTACTGACATTATTTATAGCTCTTTTTTCCTCTTGTTGTTTTAGGTATTCATTTCATTTATACAACTTTATATAATTGCTTTTTGGGCTTATCTTGGTTTGTGTTATAGTTAAGTGCTCTATTTTCCTTATTAATAATCATCGGTTACTTGCTTCTTTTTTGGAGCCTACATTTTTCATCCAGAGATAATGACTGGTTCATGCATTTCTGTGTCTGAACTGTTCAGAATCAGACCAAGGCTGCTTTGTGTTCCTACGGGCATGCGGAGTTGGGCCGGGTAACCTGAGCCACCGGCCTATGTGGGAATGGCACTGTGACACTGCACACCTTAATTTCACCTGGTATCCTGCAGGTAGGAGAAATTTGTCTAGCTAAAAGGTCTATTTTAAAGACTGCTTTTGTAACTGGAGGATCCAATTTAGAAATTTAACAAAAAATAGCCCACTGTAGCTTAGCCTTCACCTTTGTATGACAAAAAGCATTTTACCCCATTACAGGTGCTACAACTACAAAGAAAAAAATGGGAGAATAAATGTTATTTTCTCCTATTGAGTGGGGATAGAGATCTGAAATATTGAGAACAAATGTGCCTGAAGTAGGAGAAAAATAAAGCGTCTCTTGTCTGGAAACTAAAAGAATCATAGAATCGTAGAGTCACCAAGGTTGGAAAAGACCTCTAAGATCATCCAGTCCAACTATCCACCTATCACCGGTACTTCCCATTAAACCATGTCCCTCAGTACAACATCTAAATGTTTCTTGAACACCTTCAGGATCGGTGATTCCACCACCTCCCTGGGTAGCCCGTTCCAGCACCTGACTGCTCTCTCCAGGTTTTTCCTAACATCCAACCTGAGTCTCCTCTGGTACAACTTGAGGCCATTCGTTCTCATCCCATCACTAGTTACATGGGAGGAGAGGCCGACCCCCATCTCACCACAACCTCCCTTCAGGCAGTTGTAAGGAGCATTAAGATCACCCTTGATCTTCTCTTCTCCAGACTGTACAATCCCTGCTCCCTCAGCTGGTCTTTATAAGGTTTCAGCATTCCTGAATCCTATTCTTCTTACTCCTTTGGAAAATTACAGTCTATGCACAGAAACCTCGGTGGTGTGTTGGAAAGAGATATTAAGTACTCTGGACATCTAAGACTGTGGATTAGGTAATGGCTGCTGTTATATATATGATGACTGCTCAGAAAGTGATGTTTCCTCTTTTATGATCTTGGCCCATGATATCAGAGGTGGATTTTGGTGGTATGGCAGTAGAGGTTGAACTTTCCCACCAACATACGTTACGTTTTGTTGCTGTAACAGATGGCAGCAATACCTCTAACATCTGTGCTATTTGCCACTGTGTGCTGCCTTTTACATGTATGTGTCTATTTCAGACCTGTTTTGATAAAGTAACAGTTAGCTGCATTAATGGAAAGCTTTATAGTGTCATCATTGGAAGAGTGCAGAAAGCATTGCTTTTACACCTTTGCTATCTGGTCTAGTAAAGCAAAGCTGACCTTCCTGGCTATACAGAGCCAGTCTTTAGGTGAAAAACATGACTGTAGGGAGTCTTTTCTGTTTTTAATGTTGACTCTGTATTTAATAACCAATCCAGTAAATCATGTATTATTAAATCACAAAAGGAGCATACAAATGAATTTTCCTCCTTACCCACTAAAGTAGATGAAATCCACATTAGTCCCAGCTGGTTTCTTTTTCTTGACTGATCTGGTAGATTATGTTAGAAATGTTCTGAGCAGTGTTATGTTGGTTTTAGGTATTGAGTGATACACCCGCCAGTTATTTCTTGGATTGTAGGAAATCAGTTGTCTTGGGGGCTGGGGAGTGTACAACAGTGCAAACCTTATTCACAATACAAAATATGCTATATTTAATCCTTTTTTGTTTTTTTTTTCCATACCTTTTCTTCTTTACTGGATGTTGAACCTTCCAGGTTTGTCTATAACAAGCATAAAGCATGTCTTATGCACTGAGAAGAGTCATTACAAGTAAGTAATGCCATACAATTGAATTAAATGTAGGGGAAGAAGATTAAAACCTCCTTCTCTCCATTTTAATAGGAAGTTGATGCAAATGGCATTGGATAAGCAAATTATAATACATTTTTGATGAAAAAGTGTCAAGCAGGAATGATAAGTTTGATTGTCTGTGTAAGAAGTTAATGATGCAGTTAGGAAGCAGAGTGAGGGGATGGATGTGGTGGATGTAATACCAGTGAAATTAAGCAGGTTAATTCCAGGCCTTGATGCAAGACTCCATTACTCTGCATCCTGAGTGCAGATTATTACAGTTATCTAATGTATTTAACTCACTTAATGCTTTCTGATAGTGCATATGCCAAAGACCAAAAGATAGTAGTATTTTGACTTCATTTTTTCCTTTTTTTTTCTCAGAAACATTGAAAATTACTGGAAAAAAAAACAGAAATTGTGCACTTGGTATCCAGTTGCTGTTGTTCCTAGGGAGCAGCACAGCAGGGATTTGACCTAGAAGATTTACCTAGAAAAGACTGCCATGCTTGACTTCCAAACTATTTTCCTAATATCATTTTCTACTGTTTTTTTCCTTTTTTTTCTTTCTGTTATTTTTTTTTCCTTCTAGCTAGTAGTCTATTGGAGGAACATCTACAATGACTGCTCTGAAAGTAATGCCTCTTATTATGTTGTCCGTGAAGTCAGAGATGGATGTTGGTGGTATGGCAGTAAAAGTTGAACCTTCCCACCAATACTCCATTACATTTTGTTGCCGTATAAGAGATGGGCAATCTGACAAAATTGTGTCTTGACATGAAAGTGTGTATGAAGCAAAGGCATGTCACTGAATTCTTCTGTGCAGGAAAAAATGGCATCCGTTGGCGTTCATTGATGCATGCTGGACATTTATGGAGACCAAACAGTGGATGTGAGCACAATGAGGTGGTGAGTGGTGTTTCAGCAGTGGCAACAGCAACTTGAAAGACAAGCCACATTCGAGATGGCCACATTCAGCTGTCACATCACTAAATGTAGAGTGTCTTGATCACCTCATCCTCACGAGCTGGCAGATTACAACTAGGGAACTGCAAACTGTGCTGAATATCAGCTTCAGTGCTTTGGAAACAGTGGTAGCAATGTTGGAATATTGTGAAGCTTGCAGTGGGTGGGTCCCATGAGCCCTCACACAGAAACAAAAAGAAAACTGTATGCAAGTTTGTCAGGAGCTATAGAGCTAACATGAGGCTGAAGGTGACAGCTTCCTGGGTCGCATCGTTGCCAGCGATGAGATGCTGTGTCACCACTATCAGTTGGGGTCAAAATGGCAGTCCGTGGAGTGGTGGCATGTGAATTCCACATGGAAGAAGACGACGCAGCCTTCAGTGGGTAAAGTGATGAGCACTGTTTTTTTTTTTCTGATGGAAAAGGGCTGATCCTTCTGGATTTTGTGGAACCCAGACAAACTGTCAGCTCTGACCTCTACACTGTGATGTTTGGTAAGCTTGAAGGCTCAAAATTCCCGAGTCAGGCCAGAGGAGAAGGCAACCTTTCTTTTGCAGAGTGATAATGCCAGGCCCCGAAGCAGTTTGAAGTCGGTGGAGTACATTGCCAGTCTTGGCTGGACTGTCCTACTACACCCACCGTATAATTCAGATTTGGTGCCTTCTAACTTCTGTTTGGGCTGTTGAAAGATGGACTCCATGGACAAGATTTTCCTGGAAAAGATTTCATAATAGCTGCTGTGAAACAGTGGGACACCTCCACTGGTGCCTGTTTTTGCGTGCATGGAACGAAGGTTCTTATTGATTGCCGGTGAAATTGCATCACTAATGGTGGTGACTGTGTTGAAAAATAGTGTTTTGTGGCTGAGAATTGACTCTATCAAGCAGTGTTATTGTGCTCTTTGTATCTGTTGTTGTTTCCATGAAAATAAGTAGGAGGCACTACTTTTGGGGTAACTTATGTATATAAAGTAAGAGGAGAGATGTCTGTTTTGCCTTGTAGATTTTAGCCCTTCTATGCACACCCTCTTTGATTAATACCAGATAGTTTCCAGTCTTCTACATCCTGGAAAGTGACAGTGAGAAAGAGTGAGGCTGTATTGATCTTGTCTAAGCCTTCAATTAGGTGCAGGCAAACTTTATTCTGCTGCAGGATCTGATATTGAAGCAGTGTTATGATTTTCTAGGATGGCATGCAACTCTGTACGAGAACTGTTTCATAATCTCTCTGCAGGATGTTGCACGTGGGTCAGGGCAATCCCAGATATGTCTACGCACAGGGAGAAGGACTCATTGAAAGCAGTCCTGCAGAGAAGGACTTGGTTCTGGTAGATGAAAAATCTGGTAGATGCAGCCTGGAAGGCCAACTGTATCCTGAGCTGCATCAACAGAGATGTGGCAGCAGGGAGGGAGGTGACTGTCCCCTCTACTCTGCCCTCATGAGACCCCGTCTGGAGTACTGCATGTGGGTCTGTGGCCCCAGTCACAAGAAAGACACCGAGCTGTTGGAGCGGGTCCAAAGGAGGCCATGAAGATACTCGGAGAGCTGGAGCTCCTTTCCTATGAAGAAAGGCTGAGGGAGTTGGTGGTGAGAAGAGAAGGCTCTGTGGAGACTTCATAGTGGCGTTCCAGTACTTGAAGGGAGCTTACAAGCAGGATGGGGACCGACTTTTTACATGATCTGATGGTGGACAGGACAAGAGGGAATGGCTGTAAACTAAGAGTGGGAAAATTGAGATTGGATGTTAGGAAGAAATTTGGTACTCCAAGGGTGGTGAGGCACTGGAACAGGGTGTCCACAGAGGTTGTGGGTTATGGTTGCTCCATCCCTTAAGATGCCCAAGTCCATGTTGGATGGGTCCCTGGACAGCCTGATCTGCTGGGTGGCAACCTTGTCCAATGTGGGGGGAAAGGGAGGGTGGGGAGGGTTGGAACTGGATCATCTTTAGGTCCCTTCCAACCCATTCCATGATATCCAAAATATCCATTCTGTGATAATTTAATAAGTACTTGGGAAACACGCATGAGTTCTGCTGTTAACCAAACCACTGGAAGGCCATTCTTCTCTGTGCTGTCAGGGGTATGTGCACAGCACCATTGCTCTTGACAGATTTGCCCTGATAAAAAAGATTGGCAGTTAACAGGGGATTGTGCTGCTGTTCAGAAGGAGTAGGAATAGCCTCATTTTCTCTTAGTTGCACTGGCTCAGTGTGACCAAGTGGCAACACCAGTGAAGGTACATCTGTATTCTTAGGCAACATAATCAGAAATTGGATTTAGCAGAGAATAGAACTGGAGAGCTTTGTCAGTTTTCGTGCAAGTACTTCTCAGTGTAGACTTCAATATTGCAAACAGCTTTTCACATTTCAGGTAGCATCAGTCATACTACATGGAGCAACAGCACAGCAGAAAATAACCAATTTCTCTGGAGATCTGAATAAATGAGAAGTCATCTTCTCATTATCTGTTTCTCTTACCTTATTTGGGAAGTTGGCAGGCCTAAATCTCAGTCCATTTCATGTCTTAAAAGACAGTCGTGTTGCTCCTAACCCCAAGTAGGCTTGATGCTAACCTTCTGCTATGTTGCATGTTAATTTTAACTGTTGTAACACCTCTCTAGGCTCTGGTTTCCTTCATTTCCTCACTTGTCTTGCTACCAAGAAACATTCTGAAATGTTCTTCAGAGTACTGTTATAGCTATCCATAATATAAAGAAATAGCATTTGCAAATGCTGTTGGCAATTCTTTGTTTTCTGAATACTGATACAGACATTCATTAGTTTCTGTGTGCTGTTGCTTTTATTATGCAGCTTCTCTTGCTGTGATCAAAAATAGAGTAAGTGCCTCTGGGTGCGTTGTTTTGAGTGCCTGGAAGGCCAAGAGGTTCAAGAGTGATCTCAGCAGAGTTGGGCTTCACCTGAGAGGAACTGTAGTTTCACCTAAGTTAAGCTGTAACCTTTGTATGCTGAAATTATAACGTGCAATGAAAACATAACTAGCATTGAACGCAGGTAGAAAACATTAATTCTGCAAAGGCAAGTTAAATAAGTAGATGGGAATAAACTGTTTTGACATGATTACTGTGCTGTACAAGGAACCCTTTTCTAATGACTGGCTGCAATGGCATTCCCATGGAAAGAATAAATACCCATTTTAATAGTAAGGCAAGCTGCTTGAGTGTTGAGGCTTAAAGGTACCAAATTAGAGTGTCTCTCTTAACTGGATATAGAGCTGTTTTCCATTACTCTGACATCAGGTGGAAAAAGGTCTTTTTGACAAACACCATCATTTAGAATAGTAGGTGTGGATTTGTGGGTGGGAGGTTAGGGCTCAGCGTCTGATGTCTGGTTTATACATGTCTGGTTTATAGTCCTTTGTGTTTTAGATTTGCCAGATGCCAACAAGAAGCAGAACTGGAGCCGAATGTTCCCACTGTCACCACTTATCCCAGTGGCTCCTTGGCTGGGTGTTTGTACCATGGCTGTGTGTGGGCCAGCAGCCAGGAGCATTGATCTCTTGGGGTTGAGCAGAAGCACAGATGGACAGGCATGGGAGGAATATAAAGCAACACAACAGACAGCGTATTGAGAGAAAAGGAAAATGTCTTCAAAGAACATCAGGCATTAGGAAAAAATGCAGCTTTCCTTTAATAGTTATGCTGGCGCAGATATTTTTTGTCACCATTTTTTTTCTCCCTGTTTTGATCAGCCAGTCCCTGGTTGAGAGCTCCTTTTCAAGGCTCTGAAAAGCATCACTTGAAGAAAAACAATGAGCCCTGAAAGTTTGGATGCATAGTTTTTGTATTTTCTTTTATTTAAAAGTAGAACTTGACTTTCAAAGTCAAATAACTGACCTGTTTTGCTTTAAAATACTTCCACTCTTCCTCGGAGTATCAGAAATGTCACAAAACACGCCACAGTGTTTGTGTTCTGGCAAGGCTGAGCCCTTGATTGCTGTAGAGATGAATGGAAAATAGCTTTCCTCTGGTTGTGGTGCCTGACCTTTTAAGAAATCCATGTACAGCTTCTGAATTTCATTGAATGAATTCACTGAGTGGTAAAGGAAAAGCAAAGTTGAATAATTTTCATTTGAATTTCTTGCGTTCATACGTAATTCAAATACATGAGGAGGAGGGGAAACGGTGTACTTTCCTATGATGTTGCAGAAAGATTCCTTCTTAAGGAATACATTGGGTATAAATAAGAGTTTGAGTTATTTGGAGGGTATGTGATGTTGGTGAAACTACTGCTTTTCAACAGCATGGGAGCATTGGCTTACAGCAAAGGTCTTGGAGCCATCGTATTCTTTCTTGTCTCATGGAAAGAAGGGAATGAGTTGAGTTTTTCCTTCAGGTGGGATGTTCATCTGGGGTTTCTTGCCTCCACCTTCCAGTCTTTAATGAACCTTTCAGCAGTGTCGTATTCCAGAGGTCTCTACACCTCTGCTTAATTTCATGACGTCCCAAAAGTCATAGAATCATAGCATATCCCAAGTTGGAAGGGGCCCAGAAGGATCATCAAATCCAACTGCTGGCTCCATGAGGCACCACCCAAAAATCAGACCGTGTGTCTGAGGGCACTGTCCAGATATTTACTGAGCTCTGACAAGCTTGGTGCCGTGATCACTGCCCTGGGAAGCCGGTTCCAGAGCCCGACTATCCTCTGATCCTCCTCTGTCAACAATAGTAATGAATGTCCTATAGCCACACCACAGCAGCACTCCTCAAGCTGTGATGATTAGTTAGAGGGAGAAAGAAATTCTACAAGATTCCTTTCCTATGTAATCTAGCAGCAAAGAGGAATCTTATGCATTTACATTAAAAAAAAAAACCACAGATGTGAGATTCATTGAAGAGTATAGAATCATTTGAGTTGGAAGGGACCCTTTAAGGTCATCTGGTCCAACTCCCCTGCAATGAACAGGGACACGTACAGCTCCATCAGGTGCTCACAGCCTAATCCAGCCTGACCCTGAATGTCTCCAGGGATGGAGAGTCCACCATCTCTCTGGGCAGCCTGTTCCAGTGCTTCATCACCCTTACTGTGAAACACCTTTTTCTTGTATCCAATCTAAATCTCTTCTCTTTTAGTTTGAAACCATTTTCCCTTGTCCTGTTACAACAGACTGCTGAAGAGTCTGTCCCATTTTTTTTCTCATAGCCCCCCTTCAGTTACTGAAAAGGCTAGGATTTACTGTTTTAGGATGAGGAGGCTGGAGAGTCAAGAAAAACAGAAGCATCGACCTTACTTCCCTTAGAAATTTAGGCTACAGTTACAGGCTAATGATGTGATTTTTTTACTTGTTTAAGAAGTTTTATACATAAACATCCATGTGTTTTTTTTCAGCACTCCTAGAAGTGGGAATAGGTATCTTAAGTGCAAAGGAGAATAGGTGGCTGCTGGAGCTGGTCTGGATGCTGAACCAGGCTGCCTACAGAGCAGGTTGGTTGTACACTGTGAGCACTGGGAAGCCTTTACACACCTCCTAAGATCTCTTCTGCTCTTCTCAAGGAAATAGCATCAACAGAGGCAGAGACAGATTTCTTGCAACAAAGTGGTTTTGAGTTAAATTGATCAGATACTGCTGTTAGGGCTTGTTGAGGAAAATATAAATCTTCATACCGAAGAGCAAAACTAGCTTAGGTGGCAGCAGTGCAGGCTGCAGCCATTGCCTATAATTATTTCAGCTAGTGCTGGGCTCTGAACACAGCTGTCAGGAGCACCTTAACTGAGGCATTTAAAAATAACCTGATCCACGTAGGTGGTGGTGGGGAAGTTGTGTGTGTTTCAACCACGCTGTTTTCTGCTCCCAGTCAATACCCCTGAGCTGACACTTTGATTTGCTGCTTGGCCGTGAGCTTAGCTTTTCTCCACTCATCAAATTAGCAGTGGTTTGGGTTTTATAGGCTAACAGAACTTGTCGGTGAGACAGTCAGTGCAATGCTATTTCAGAGAAATCCTCTGCTTTCTGAGCACAGCTGCTGCTGTTGGGTTAATGTTGGCTCAGATCAAATCAGCTGTAGAAAATAATTTCCCTGGTGAGACCAGGACACCTCCGTGTTCTCAGCATTTCTCAACAATTTCTGGGTATCGGAGAGGGGAAAATGATCAGTTATTTGGCAGGACCAGCAAATGTTCATGGTTTCTCAGAAGCAACAACCATATGCATTTGCTTGGACCTTTTCTGTCTGATGCTGCATCTGACATTTTGGACATTCAGGGATGCATTTGCTTTGTCTGACTTTCTAAGAAGGCAGCCATCTGGTACTGTCAGTGTCTTGCATTGCCCTCCCCCAAAGAAGGGGAAACTTAGTTTTTCATCTTCCATTTGAAACAGCTCATTAATTTAAAGACGAGAAATAATCGTAATTGGTTAGATTGCATATGCAGCATATCCTGGAAGATAAGACTGTATGGAGGAAGGCAGGGCCATGTGGAGAAGTGAATGAGAGAAGTTCAAACCTCACTCAGACTACAAAGGCCTGTCAGGCGTTTCACATAAACAGTGCTGGAAAGAGGGGCAAGGAAGGAGAGGAAAAGCTTTCCTTCCAATTCCTTGCACTTAGAATTGTCTGTAGTGCAGCTTGAGCAGTGCATCATTTCTAGCTGAGGGAAAAAGAAACCCAAACCTCTTCATCTTCTGTTTCTCAGTCTTTCTTGATGGGTCATCTTACTCAGCCGATTGCCTTGACAGCTTTTCATCCAGCTGATAAATGAGGGTTGCATTGTTTTTATTATACTCCAATATGTTGTGTACTGTGCTGTTAATGGTTAGTGGCAGGAAAAATTCCTGCTGTATCTAATCCAGGGAATCACTGAAAGATCCGAGAGGCCCCAGAAGCAGATATGGGGTATCTGATATTCTCTGCTTGTTAACTTATCTACGAAATAGAAAAATGAATCTTTTTGCTTCAGAAATTTCTGAGGTTAAAGCTGAGTATTCGTTCTGACAGCTGGCAGAAAGGCTTTGCAAATCATTAATGGAATTGTGAGCCAGGCTCCTCCGGCGTCACTCATCGTGCACCTTCAGAGTCATTTGTAAGGGCACTAAGCATGAAAGTTGGTTGCTCTTTTCCTCCTCTGGGAAAAAGACACTTCTTCAGAGAGATGTTTTATACTTCTCTCTCAGTATTTAGATGAGCAGCAGAGACACGTTTTCATCGTAAGGCACAAGTCATGCATTTCTCTACACTTGTCTTCATTTCCTTCAAGAGAACAGCTTATTCTGAGAATCTTAGGGTTCAGAGTGGTTCATGTAAACAATACCTTTCCACTGCCATCTTTCCTTTTGCTCTTGATATTCATTGGTCTTCTATGAATTACGATATGTGATGATTTTCAGCAAAGTTCATTATAAAGTGGGTCCTTTGCTGCAAGAAAGACATCAAGGCCCTGCAGCATGTCCAGAGAAGGGCAATGAAGCTGGTGAGGAGTCTGGAGCACAAGTCTTACGAGGAGCAGCCAACCCTGGAGGTGTTCAAGAAGAGTTTAGATGTTGTACTGAGGGATGTGGCTTAGTGGGGAAATATTGGTGATAAGTAGATAGTTGGACTGGATGACCTTGGGGGTCTTTTCCAACCCTGCTGATTTTACAATAAAGATTTGCCAAGGCAAGGTGACATCTGACCTGCTTTACAGATGGAAAAAATGAGTATCTTAGCATAGAATCATAGAATGGCTTGCGTTGGAAGGGACCTCAAGGATCATCAAACTCCAACCCTCCCTGCTGCAGGTAGGGCCACAAACCTCCATAATCATAGAATCAAAGTAGATCCTCTATCACAGAACCAAAGAAGATAAAATTTAGTAGTCATAATTTAAGCAATTTTAGTATCAACTAAGTGCTAATATTCATTCAGTCAAAGCACTGATAATTAACAAGTGCTGATAACGTGAGCCTTAGCAAGGCTTCTTCCAGCTGGGTTTTGTAACCTGGGGAAGTTCTCTGCTTCCAGCTGATCTTCCGCTGATGGTTGGTTGAAAGTCCAGTTTCTAAACCTGTTGTTACTGCAGCAATGTAGGCATTGGATTTAAACAAGAAGGATTTGGTAGGTCAAGAAATAACTGTGTCTCTATCCTTCTGATTTTCTGTTCTTTTCTTTGGGGGGGAGGATGGGGAAAGGAAAATCATGTGATATGCTTTATTTTATCTAGCAGTAGATGTAAAAGAATATCGACCTGTCCATTGCTGAAGTCATGTTCGGTCTACCATTGGCCATTTGCCTTTTGTTTTTCCCTGTGTACCTTTCTGTAGTGTTGATGTGGGTTGCAGGGCATAATTCCTCTTAGATGCTGAACATCCAATGATGATGAGGTACCCCTGTCCATTTTATCTTTCAGTCACTTGCTGTAAGAAGTACAGAGATGTTATTTAGTTCCACTTCATCTCCTTTGTCAAAAAGGACTCATGGAGTCCAGTGTTTGAGTCACAAAGGTATTAAGAGGTGTGTTTTCTACATAACTTCAAGCTCATCGTAAGGCATGCTTGGAAATGCATGCTCTTAGGGCAATGAATGCATAAGGAGCCTCACTGGTAAGCTCTGTTTTATTCATTGATACTGTTCATTGCAGAGAAATAACTGTGTTGTACATACCAGAGATTTTAAAATGGATTAATCTTTGCCCCAGGCTTGTTCGGATGGGCTGGATCCATAAACATCTGCATCACAAATTGCCATTTTGACTCCATTCACCCCCATCCATTCTGGTCTGCTTTTAGTAACTGCTATTGCAAGGAGCACTAGAGCTTGGGATCAGTGATTTATATCACCTGAAAATGGCTGGGAAGCTCTGTTTTGACATATTATAAAGCATTAGCCTCTGACCCTGCGGATTTGTGATGTATTAGCTGCTGAAAGCATGCTAGAGCTGACACATATATGGGAAGGAATGTAGGAAAGTAGTCGGAGTGATAGAATGATCATATTTCATACATGGGGTGTCAAGTGATTTCCAAGTTCAGCAGATTACTGAGAGATTTTCAAAGCTAATAATAATCAAATAAATGGAAAGGGATAAGTGACAGCGATGTATATGGTTGTGTGTATTTGGGTGAGAGTTCCACGTCCGATTTTTGGAGAGACCAAGAGAGCAAAGGAATCCCTAAGTCTTGTAAAAACGTCAACATCAACAGAGAATAGCTTCTTCCTGAATCACATGTTATATCTCCTACACACCCAAACATCTGAAAAAGAAATGCTAAGCGTTGATGAGGTGGGAAAGTTGGTTGCTGGGGTGAAACACTGGATTAATTCTGTTTCCACATGATGCCAATGTCACGTATGGCTTCAGGGTAAGTAGTGCACCCCTCACACTGCTGGCTGGTGTTGTAAGGATGTTGAATGCTGGAGCTTGGAACTTCAGGAATACCCATCCAGGCAGATACTACGTGCAGTTGCTTGATTTAACAACCTCCTGTAAGTTTAAGATCTCATTCTGATTTTGTAAAGGATATTTTAGCCCAGGAAAGCATTAGTTGTATTTCATTGTGATGTGAAGCCTGAAAATAGCAGTTCTGTACTGAACCATTTTTATGAATACTGTAGTAAAAATAGAAACCTGGGGGCCTACTGACAAAACCACCGTTCATAGAAAGAGAAGATAACAGGGTTTTGGAGGAAAGTTTTAAATGATTCTAATTCTGCATTCTCTACTATGAATGTAGCTTAAAATCTGGTGCACTAAAAAACCTGTCCTGTCCCCAACCCCTAGAAAAGAACTCTTTCTCTGAAAGAATGATGAGGCATTGGAAGAGGCTGCCCAGGGAGGTGGTGGAATCACCAATTATGGAGGTGTTCAAGGACCATTTCGATGTTGTACTGAGGGATGTGGTTTAATGGGGAAATATTGGTGATAGGTGGATGGTTGGACTGGATGATCTTGGAGGTCTTTTCCAACCTTGGTGATGCTGTGATTTCCTATCTGCAAGCAGTGTTTTATCTTTGTGATTCCATGGTATAGAATTGACAAGATGTCAGTGGAGGGAGACGTTCTGACTTTGGTTTTGGAGAACCAAATCTGATCAGGTTCTTTGCTGACTGATGAGTGGAGTTTGAATTTTTGTTTTTCACTGCACACTCTTAATACATGTGTGTATACAGACACTAAGAACCATCCTATTCATTTAAAGAACGGTATTCAGGAGAAAAAGGCTGCTCCTTTTGCTTGTTTTGTACAGATGTATATGTTTGTGTCTTTTTGCATTATGTACTTCTGTGTTCAGGGGCTGTGACTACACTGGAACTGCTGCAGAAGATCTCGAATGCAGTGAGCACAAGTCTAATTATTTTGTTCACTAGAGGCAATAACTGGCTTGTTCAGAAGTAATGAGATAATTCAGATGTAAATTCATTTTCGAGAGGGGAATTTTAATAATGGATAATCTAGGAAATTATATCATGAATGAAAGAATATTTTGTATATAAAAGGGACAAGTAATGTAACTACAGAAGGTTAGGGCCATTTCAACTAATTCACAGCTGGAAACAAAATCTGGGAGATTGCTTTTAACTGCAGTGTAAATGCTGTACGTTCTGAGATATTAGCACTGAGTTGTTAACAAGGCTATTATCCTGCAAATACGTAACTCCAGTGCTCCCAGAACTTTGTTGTGGATGGGGTTGGTGTTTATGGAGTGTATGGAGCTGAACTTGTTGATGAAAGTACATGAGCGGCCTTATTAAATGTAGGCTTTATCACAGAAAGGTTCAGGTTGGAGGAACTTTGGGTCAGCCTGTCCCATCTTGGAGCCTAGAACTGGACACTGTTCCAGGTGCCTACCCACCCACCCTCAGTTTCTCCTCTGTTCCCAGTCTTCTGATTGCTTTTTTCCCAGTCTTCAGAACTTGCCCATCCTCAATGATTCACGTAGATTAATCTGTGCACTCTCCTAGGGATTTTACTATTGATTATATACCCAGTGTGCCATGGCATCTCTGATACTGGGAGCCCAGCACTGGCTCCAGTTCTCCACATGCAGCCCCACCAGTGCTGGACAGAGGGGCAGGATCACCTCTCTTTTCCTGCTGGCAATACTTTGCCTAATGAAGCTAAGAACACCACTGGCCTTCTTAGCAGCAGGACCCACTGCTGGCTCATGCTCAGCTCAGTACCCCCAGGCCCTTCCTGCAGAGTTGCTTTCAACTGGATGCTGCAGCTTTTTTGGTGCTGGGGTTGTTCTTCCCTGGGGGCAGCACTCTGCACTTCCCCATGTTTATGGCAGCGAGCAGAATGCAGTCCTGAGCTCATCTGTGTTTTAATCTTTTCTTTAGCATTTTTCTGAATATCCTTAAGGCAGTTTTGATGAGCTGGTATGCATTACCCATTCAAAACAGTTTTATAGAATCATAGAATGGCTTAGTTTGTAAGGGACATTAAAGACCATCTAGTTCCAACCCCCTGCCATGGGCAGTGTTGCCAAGGACCGGATCAGGCTGTCCAGGATCCCATCCACCCTGGGCTTCAGCACCTCCAGTGGGGAATCCACAGCTTCTCTGGACAACCTGTTCCAGTGCTTTTAGGAGTCTTGATTTTTAAGGTTGGGATCAGCTTATCTAACTTTATAATTTTATTTTTCTAATTCTCAGTCAGAACTGTTCTGCCCTGTTTTCACATCTAGTGCTGAGTTGCTTTGGAGCTTCTGATAAGTCTTCCTGCCTTGTGCTTTCAGTCCTGGGGTGCTAAAGCCAAGTCTCTAGGAGCTTTAATTATGAGGTATTGTGTGTAGGTGCCCCAGGATTTTGTTTGAGAACCCCCTTTGTTGGTTACCTTTACTGCTTTCCCCCAGTGTTATCCTTTGCCTCGTGCTCTTCTTGCTTTGAAAGTATTTCAGCTGCAAGTGCTATGTTAAGCCCTTCTTTTTTTTTTTCTGTCCTGTGCTGAAGAGCTGCGGCTAATTTTAATCAAGCCTGAACTGTCATTCTGGTTCATCAATGTCACATTAGCGTCATTCCTGTTCATCAATGTCACTTTAACCGTAAATCTGAGCTCTCTGATTATTAAAGTGGATGGAAATCACTGCTCTGTGTGTAGCCAAATAGCGTCTCATCAGCTGGATTTTTCATGGGGCCTTGATAGTTTAATGCAGGCCTTGTCATGGGCTTCTAACTGTTTGCTGGTTGTTATCCTCATGCTTTTGAATTGTGTTAACGCATCTATTCCCTATTTTTCTTAAACACACTGTATCACAGGTTGAGTAGAAACCTGGTTTAAGTTGATGAATTGCTCATATTAACACTTAGGCCCACTGTGAGATTGGAAGTATTTAAGAATTGCTGTATAAGACTGTGAAGATTGGGAAAGTGGGAAATCATTTCACTGGGAGGGGATGTGAACTGGTGGTTAGTGCAGAGAACCATGAGTGCAATGAACATTCAGTTTTGGGCCCCTCAGTGTAAGAAAGACGTTGAGGCCCTGAAGCATGTCCAGAGAAGGGTGATGAAGCTATGAAGAGTCTGGAGCACAGGTCTGATGGGGAGCAGCTGAGGGAACTGGGATTGCTCAGTCTGGAGAAGAGGAGGCTCAGGGGGAGACCTCATCACTCTCTCCAGCTCTCTGAAATGTTGTGGTGAGATGAGGTTGGCCTGTTCTCCCAGGTTACAGTGACAGGATGAGAGGGAATGGGCTCAAGTTGCACCAGGGGGGGTTCATGCTGGATATTAGGAAAACAACTTCTCAAAAAGAGTGGTGAGACATTGGTATAGGCTGCCCAGGGAGGTGGTGGAGTCACCTGAAGGCATTCAAGAAAAGGGCAGATGTGTCTCTGAGGGACATGGTAAGTGGGTAGCATTGGCGATGGATTGATGGTTGGACTAGATGATTTTAGAGGTCTTTTCCAGCTTTAATAATGCTGTGATTCTAAATACACCTAACTTTGCCCTTTCCCACAGTAGCCAGTGAATGGCCTCAGACTCAATATTGTGTAGAACGTAAAGCCAAACACATTTGTTGGTTGGTATGGTTGTTTTTCTTGTGGATTACAAGCATAAGTAGAAACTATGAGCATTAAGTATTGCTACTGCTATTATTCATCAAATCTGTCAGTGCACTGCTGAATTTGAAGGAGGCTCATTGCCTACCTGGAGGCTGACCATGTGTCCTTTAAAGAATAATTTGCTTTTCCCAGATTGACGTTTTATTTGTTTAACTGTGAGCACAAAAGGTTCCAGTCCAGTGCTAGGAGTAATTTATTAGCAATTAGCTGGAATTGCAAGTTAACCAGCAGTGGAGCCCACTGGCATTACAGGAGTCCGAAGTGACAGAATGAAGCTGGTCAGACACTAATTTAACTGCCTATGTAAATCTCAATGTTACCACGCTAAGAAAATATATTTATATCCATCCATCCATCCATCCATCCGTGTGTGTGTGTGCATTTAACGCTCAGTGCTGGAACAAGCATCATGCTAAGAGGTTTGTAATGCATTTTTTGCACTGGAGACCAGGCTCTTTCTTGGTGATGCTGTATGAGCAAGGCCCTACCAAGCTGCTTTGCACTGCATACAGGAAAGGACACCCAAAGGATTTGATTTGGTAAGGCATGTTTCCTCCCTCAGCA
Organism: Gallus gallus; assembly: GCF_016699485.2. Lineage (NCBI taxonomy): Eukaryota > Metazoa > Chordata > Aves > Galliformes > Phasianidae > Gallus > Gallus gallus. The sequence goes on along the minus strand of NC_052532.1, from coordinate 2,248,045 downwards.
TAGTGCTTTCTCAAAGGGTTTTGTCCAGCTGTTAGTGTTATGATGGAGTCAGGACTGCCATAGGGTTCACTGGCATTAGACTTAATTAGTGATGGAGCATACAAGCCTTGTTAAAGTGAAGAAGAAAGACTGCCTTACAATATTTGTCAGTGGCAGATCTGCCCTGTCGTCGAGAGTTATAGTTAACCTTTAGCCGGTTATGATGGTGGCTAAAAGGTGCTTCCATGCTCTTTGGCTGCCATCGGACCTGGTTAAAGGTTAACATTTTGCTTCTGGCACCAGGGTCCTGCCAGGGCTCTGCTGTTTCAGCATAACCTTCCCAAGAGCCCAACTGACCCCAGAGCTGATTTCCTAGCCAGCTCCTCAAAAGACTACATGAAAGTAATAATAAACATAGAAAAACTTGAAGAAAAAAAAAAAAGTAGAAAGAAAATGCAGGCTTTTTCTTAACAAAGAAACAACAAACTGTGATTGCAGGTATTGGAAATGACCAGTCCCTCTGGGTGTTCTTCATTAGTGAGTCCTGGATTTAATTGGAGTCTTTAAACCAGAATGCCCTGGTGGCTTCCATCCCCTGCTAGTTTTCTTGCAGTACTGCTGACTTAGTGAGTTTCAAAGAAACATTCTTTGGGAGTAATCTCGGTTTTTCTTTTTTTATTTGTTTGTAACATATATTCAAAATGACGCTCGAATGGATGTGTTTTTGTGGGCACTGCAGTGATGGGTTGATGGTTAGACTTGGGTGATGGCATTGGTCTTTTCCAACCTTAATGATTCCATGATTATAACTCAACCAGAACTTCCATATGACCACAGTAGCATCTGCAGGTGAAAGCTTCATACTGGAACTCAGCAACTACAAGGCAGGTTGAAAAATAAGCTTAAATTTGGTTTTATTAGCTACTGTCCTGAAGTTTTAAGGCTGTAGTGGAGCCTGGAAAGCAAAAAAATGAATGTAAGTCCATCCTAGCTCAGAAGGACCGCCTGAGGACAGACGTATTTTATATCTTCCATGTTGTGAGGTCTTATGGAGGGAGGTGTAGCTATATGGAAATCACTAGTACCAAAGTAATGCTATTTTTATGTATTTATGGATAAATAACGTGTTGACAGCTGTTTGTCTAAGGCTTTAATTGAACCCACAGTCCCCATACAAATTTTCTTCTGTCTTAGCTTTACAGAAGTGGCATTTTGGTGCACTAGATTTTTGCAAGCTGGATTACACTTAGGATACAGCCAACAACTACAACCTTTTTCTTATTACATCCACATATGGTATAAGTAGCATTGGGTTTCAGGGTGTATTATTTCTCAACAAATTGTTGCTGAAACTTTCCTAGAACTGCCACGTGGGAAATGAAAACCATGGCACAATTTACAAACAAGAGTAATTTCAGCTTTTCGTACACAATTACATCTCTGCTCCCAAAAGAAACTGCTGGAGGAACATTGTGAGTTTAAGAACAGCTTTATTTTTATCAATGCTTTTTTTTTTTTTTAATTGCTAAGTTGAAGTTGTGTTTATTACCAAAAATTCCCAAGGCTTCTCCTGCGCACAGTTCAATCTCCTTAACACAGCACCATTTAGCTGTGTTTTCCACCTCCTGGTTATATTCTGTTTCTCTTTTCAGATTCATTTAGTCTGAGTTCACATACACAATGCTAACTGTCCCTTCTCTGGACCATTGACAGCTTTATAAGTTTTAAAACACCTGCAAGCTCACAAAACACCTTTCTCTTATTTGTTCTCATCTTGTAAGGGCTCTTGAAATATTTTGCAAGTGTTGCTAATTAGTCAGTGTGTATCTTGGAATGTTAAATCCATTTTACAGAATATTAAAAGAAAAGCAAGGAGGATTTTTTTCCTACATTTAAGTGCAGGACCAGAGGCTGTGTGTATAACCTGAATGTTCCAGCTGTCTTCGTTAAGGAAAAACAACTTCTCACAGAGAGTGGTCAGGCACTGGGATGGCCTGCCCAGGGAGGTGGTGCAGTCTGTCCCTGGCAGTGTTCAGTAGGCGTCTGGATGAGGAGCTATGAGATATGGTTGAGTGGCTTGTGGTAGCAATGGTGATGGGAGGACGGTTGGACTGGATGATCTTGTAGGTCCTTTCCAACCCTGTGATTCTGTTACGTACTGATCCACAATTCATGATGAACCTTCAAAACCCACAGCTTCTCTGCATGTGTTTCTATGCTTTGTTGGATGGAGTATCCTTCATTTCATGTTGGATTACAGTGCATCTGTGGATAATTCTGTTTCTCTGTCTCTTGCTTCATTTTTCTTTGTAAAATTTCTTGCCTTCACCTTTTTTCTTTTTTTGGTAGATTTTTTGCCTGCACAGTTGAAGAGAGCTGAACTGAAAGAAGACTGTTTTCTTCCTTCCACCTTGCAGCCAGCAGCCTTCCCCTCTCTAGCTCCAATATTTGGCCATTCATTCATGTCCGAGTTTGCCATGCAAGAATTAACCTTTACCCCAGGTTGGCAGCAGAGGAGGAGAAGGAGGGCTGGAAGGGACTTTTCAGACCATCTCGTTCCAACCTCCTGCTATAGGCAAGGATACCTCCCACCAGACCAGGCTGCTCACAGCTCCATCCAGCCTGGCCTTGAATGCTTCCAGGGAGGCGGCTTCCACAACCTTGCTGGGCAACCTGTTGCAGTGTCTCACCACCCTCACAGTATAGAACTTCTTCCTAATATCTAGTCTAAATCTACCGTCTTCCAGTTTAAAGTTCCTCTCATCCTGTCACAACATGCCCTTATAAAAATCCCTCCCCCTGCTTTCATGTAGGTCCCCTTCAGGTGCTGGAAGTCATGATGTATTTTTGACATTACTGTCTTGAAAGATCCAAATGTTGCTACCCATCATTAATCTGGGAGGTGTTCTATATGTAGGAAAAGCCAGCAGCAATGACGTGCTTTTTTTCCCCTCATTTTTGTTCTCTTGCCCCAGATATGGTCCTTGGAGAAGAGTTGACTTCCAACTCATATCTGCATCCAGGTAAGAGCATAGGGTATCACTGAGTATTCAGTTCATTTCAGGACCAGTGGCCATTTCTTAAATCTAGAATGACCTGAAAAAGCATTCACTTTGTATTCTTTTTTCACCCTGGTCTCTGCAATCCTTTCAACATGAGCACAAAATGGATTTCCTGCACAGTGCTATTTGGTGCATTGACCTGCGTTGCAGATTTCCACCAATTGCTCATTGCCCCTTTGTGCAATGGCTATTTCCCTAAATTCTCTTATTCCAACATCATGATTTTTGAGTGCCTGTTTCATTTTTTTTCTTTCTTTTTTTTTTTTTTTTCCATTACCATTAACAGGGATTTCTGAATACATCTCCTTGCAACAAATTAAATGAGGTTACAGCTTGGTGTCCCATCTGTACAAGAGCTTCAGCTCTGCTTTGTGTCTTGAATCTTTGAACTTTGGCTTTGTCCCTTTGGTTGTTGTTCCCTGAATGCTTTGGCACGAGGACAAAATTAAAAAGCACTGTAGCTGTTACTGAATGGTAGGTGATGCTGAACCCAGTTCTTGAAATGGAAATTAAAGGCCCGTCTTTTTTACATTCCTTTTCTTAAGCAACAGGATATTGATCCGCTGGGTTGAAGTCTTTAAAAAAAAAATATATGCTCTGTTATCTTCCCAGTTTATTTTTCTGGAGGAGCATGTTGTAGTTATCTTTGCGTTTAGCGATATGAAAGAACAAGGAGATCAGATTGAGGTTATTAGGGGGATAGATCTTGTGCTTCATTCTGTGCTTTCTTATTCTGCCTTGTACCAGTGATAAAAGCGAGGGGATCTGAAGCTGAGCTTTGTCTGAAAGTTTTTTAGCTGTAAGAAAGGTTCCTGTTAAATGCCTATTTGAGATTAAAGTGAGATGCATGAAAACCATTGATGTGTTAAGCCCAAGCAAGCAAATTTGGTTCACATTTTGAGTTTCAGTGTGTTGGGTTACAGTTAGGCACAAATGTTTGCACAGGATCTTTGTACGAGTACTATGCCAAGTCTTAGATATAGTTGTATTCTTCTGTGGGCTGAATGTAAGAGGGAGGTGGGAACTTGAAGTGTTTACAAAGTTGGGCATGTATAGAGTTGTGGTGACCTTATAGTAGCTGTTTATAGCAGCAAGCCCAACATCTAGGAGCTGGCACTGACATAGGGTTGTTGCAAAGGGACCAATCCAGTACTTACTGTTAACAGTATACTAAATTTGTTGAGGATTTGGCCCTATCACTGCTTGCCCAACTCACATTACATGAAAGAGTAAAAAATGGCTCCTCTACACTTGGTGTCTTTGAGTGTTTTGAATGCCTTCTGTAGCATGGGATTAAAATCGAAATACTTGAGGTCAGTTGGAGAGAAGTAATGCAGCATCCCTCAGTCTTATCCCAGTATTCTGTCACATGCTGATGCAGTGCCAAAGCATATGGATCTCCATATGGTGACTCCTTCTGGGTCTTCTACCACCTGTAGTCGAGCTGATTTTCAGTCGCTGAATTTGCCCAAGAGGTAAAGCAAAATAACTGTAGCAGTGAAATAAGATGGCAGTAGCAAAGACTGAAGTTTTATGTGACTTACTGTTGTTGCAGTAATTACTAACAGAAGAAGAAAAAAATAAACAAATGGATTTAATGAGCATGTCAGTAACACAGGAGCGAGTGTTTCTAACACCTCATTAGTGGGGAGTAAGGGGGGGGCTCCAAACTCTTTCTTGTCTCCAAAAGGAATTATTTTTTATTTGATTCAACTTCTGTGACAAAATGGAATTAGAGGAGTTCCAGTGTCTTTAAAAGTAATGCTGCTAACTGGTTTAAATGTGTTTTTGTGGTCCAGAAGTAGTGATGTAACAAGTAACTTTTACAGTCTTGAATGATAAAGCAAGGAAAATACCTCTTCTGAATGATTTGCAGTAGCTCTATGCTGTTAAGTCTAGTTTATTTGAAATAATATATATATTTAGTATTAGATCTGGAGGTTGGCAGCCCTGCCTATGGCAGTGGGGCTGGAGCTTGATGATCCTTGAGGTCCCTTCCAACCCAAGCCATTCTGTGATTTAAATATTAAATTATTCTGTGTGTATATCACTCTAGCTTCTTCACATCTTGTTTTTAAGCAGTTGTGTTGCTGTTTTGGTGGTGTAAAGCCATGTAGTTACATCACAGGTAATTGCAGAACTGTTTAACCCAATAGCTTGGTGATGAAGTGTGCATAGCATATACTTTTGAATGGCGTGATTCCCCACCTCTAATCTTAAAAAGCCATTCTCCAAGAATGCAATTTTGGGTGACTTCAGTTGTCTGTTTTCTACTGCTCGTTGCTCTACTCTAGGTAGAAGACCTGTAGGCATGCTGTCTCTTCTTTGTTCTCTTAATGCTCTGTCTTCTGCTGCTTGCCAAAGAGTACTTTTCTCATGTATGTAAGTTGTTCCTGTGATAATATGGGCATGACATAGCTGCTTTAGGTTTTTAGGGCTGTCTCCTGAGATTAGGGTCGCATTGATAGCTGCCTGGTGAGAATGGGTCTGCCCAGATTTGTGGACATTCCTTGTCACTTGTGCTGTAATCCATTCACTGGATGTTAGAACCTTCCCAAAGTTGGGTATGCTTTTACCTGCACGTTTAAGATAAGCAACATTTTTCATTCATGAAGAAGATTTTGAGCAGCTTTAGTTTCTCATCATATCTACCTTTCCACTTTCATATAACTAGAGAAAATTCCATTTGGTTCTTCTAAAATAATTATTCAGTTGGGTGATCTTAGTTGTAGTTGGGTGATCTTGGTTCTTCTGAATGGTGCTCCAAAGCTCATAGAGAGCAGGACTGAAGAAAGTTCTCCCAGGGATGGCTGCGACAACCCTAAAGCTTTGGTTGACCTTTTTTGTAGGAAATGTTGTCTGGGAGCTTTCCTTGATTCACACAGCTGAGGTTTCCTCTGGGCAAGAGTCTACAATTCAGCAGGGTGGGTGTAAAACGGGAACTGGCATCTTGCGTGGTTCTGAGTTTGATGTCACCAGATTAAATGAATCTTGGTAGGACTTGTCTACACTGCTGCTGTGACAGGATGCCATCTTCTTTCCTTCTCCCTTGTAGAGAAAGTGGACGTTTGGGCTCTGGAAGTAGGACCCTGTGGGTTCAAGACCTTGCATGTGCACCGTGATCACTTGATCCAGCAACACATTTAAGCACTCCAGAGAACAGTGAGAACCTTTTGAGTAGGCTCTAAGCTTCTTTTTCTCCCCAGAGGAGTTGTTCCATCTGTATAATCACAGCTGCTTATACTAGCAACTAAAAAATCTCTTTTGGTGATCACCTGTAGTCTCCTACGATGGTGCTTTTGTTTTTATTTCATGTCTTTCCTCAATGAAGGTTACTTATTTTGTGCATCGCCTTAAATACAGCAGATGGGAGAAACCGGTTTTGTCCAATGAAATACAACATAGAGAGTAATAGGGAGCTAAGCATGTTCTGTGCATAGCTGTCATGGGTCAGTACGGTTGAGATGCATTTCTGTCATCTGCTGCTGAGATCAGTTGCACCAAAACTCTTTTTTTTTTTTTTTTTAATCCTAGTTCTTTTATCATACCTTCCCTGTTTCTTGTTCAATTGGGTTTTCCATTCTGGAAGCAACTTTGGGGTTGATATGGGCAGGATACCTTGACTAGGACAAGAGCCTGTGCAAGTCCTTGTTTTTTGAACCAAAATGAAGCTGGATCTGAAAATGCTTTGAAACAAGCAGAGATGAGACATAGTCAGTATAGTCCAGTTTGTGCCATCATTTCCTATCCCTAGCAGTTAGGTACTTTATAACGGTGCTGTTGTAACACAGCGTTGTACATGCTGTAATGGCACAAGAAGTTGAGCAGGGGGATGTGAGCTGGTTCCTGTCCTAATAGAGGTTTTTAAAATATATCCCATATTTCATTTTTAACATTTTTTTAGTGAAGTCATACATGAGTTTGCAATGATCTCTAGTTTGGGCACTCTGTTTCATGTCTTGAGTTTTGTTCTGGTGTCTGGATTGCAACCAGAGAGGCGTGCAGCATTTTGGGTTATAAAGGAAGAAGCAGCAGAGATCTGAAGTTCTAGCCCATGCTTTCCAAGAGTGCTTGCAGCTGGTGTTTAAATCATGCCACAGATGCTAACTGTGTACGGCAGATACTTGTCTAGATAAGATGGTTTTTAATGTATATTAGATGGTGTTCTAAATGATGAAGGCAGTTTAAGGGGTTGAATGTAATAGATAACAACTTAGGACAAATCAGAAGAGATTTGAGTTTGCTATGCCTACACAATTATTTTGTGAGAGCCTTTCTTCCCAAATAAATGCTTGTAAAATGGAAAACAGACGTTTACTTTATTACCTTTTATTTTATTTTAAAGCCCTAGCTTTTCTATTCAGTTCCAGCTAGAAGGTATTATAGACTGAAGATACAAAGAATGTAGGCATTCTTTGCAACTGAGCCTCGTTGCACGTGGGTCAAGGCAATTCCAGATATGTCTACAGACTGGGAGAAGAGCTCATTGAGAGCAGCCCTGTGGAGAAGGACTTGGGGGTCCTGAGGGATGAAAAGCTGGACGTGAGCCAGTAGTGTGTGCTTGCAGCCCAGAGGACCAACAGTATCCTGGGCTGCGCCAAAGGGTTGTGGCCAGCTGGGAAGGTGATTGTCCCCCTCTACTCTGCCCTTGTGAGGCCCCATCTGGAGTACTGTGTCCAAACATGGGACCCCCAGTACAGGAGGGAGTTGTTGGAGCAGGTCCAGAGGAGGGCCACTAAGATGGTCAGAGGGCTGAAGCACCTCTCCTATGAAAAAAGATTGAAGGAGTTGGGCTTGTTTAGCTTGGAGAAGAGAAGGCTCTGGGCAGACCTCACTGCGGCCTTCCAGTACATGGACAGAGCTTATAAGCTAAAGAGAGACCAATTTTTTTGCCTGGTCTGATAGTGACAGGACAAGGAGGAATGACTTTAAATTATAAGAGGGGATATTTAGGCTAGATGTTAGGAGGAAGATTTTTACTCATAGGGTGGTGAGGCACAGCTGCCAAGAGAGGTTGTGGATGCTTCATCCCATGGAGGCATTCAGGGCCAGGCTGGATGGGGCCCTGGGCAGCCTGGTCTAGTGGAGGGCAACCAGCCCATGGCAGGGGTTAGAACTAGATGTCATAGAATCACAGAATGGCTTGGATTGGAAGGGACCTCAAAGATCTTCGAGATCCCTTCCAACCTATGACTCAATGAAGTTGTTGAATTTCCCAGGAGGAATTTGCGGAATGTTTCACCTGCTTGTGGTGAGAACAAGCCCTGCATCTCAAAGGAAGGTATCAGCTGAGATGAGTTGGTAAATGTGCGACAGCACATAGTTAAGTCATTAAAATACAGTTACCTGCACTCTGAGCTTACCACCAGATATGTTCTTAATGGATTGTTGTAGCCTTAATGAAATCCAGTCTCAGTGAATCACTAAACTTGCTTTCTCCTGGAAAGCTCTTTACAGGGACCTGACAGATCACCTCTCCAGTGTTTCCAGACGTCCTGGCTCTCTAATTCTTCTCCATAACGAGTTTTGTGCTGCATGATAAAATATTCATGTTAAAATAGGTTCTAAACTAATTATCTGCAGGTGGCAGTTGCCAGTGTAGTCATTTGCTGTTAGCTTGGCTCAAGTTAATGGCTTGTATTTCAGAACAAATAGTCCCTCCTGGCTGTTTCCTGTCACTGATTCTTATCCTAAATGGAATTTCCATACGTGTGTGGAGCTAATTCTTCTGACATCCAAAGGAGCTTTCTCCAGCTTCGGCTCCCTCTTTCTAAAGAGTAGGATGTGTTATGTATTATGCAGTTGCTGCAACGGCATTTTCCTCAAAAGCAATCATCTGCTCGGCCTTTTCTCTGCACAGTGTGACTTATACTCCGAGCTTTCTTTTACTGTCTGCGTTTTTTGCAACAATAGAGAAGAGATGTTTTACATACGGTGGCCATTCTGCCTGGGTATTGAAGTCACACAGGCTAGGAAATAAATCACTTGCTTTCTTCCTTTTTTTTTTTTTAATATAAAGAGATGAAAGAAAGGTTAAAAAAATTTTTTTTGACTTTTATCTGGGGGTATAACACGAAGCTGTCATAATTAGAAAATCCTGAGTATGTTGATTTGGAGCTTGAAAGTACAGGGGAGCACAGTAGACCAAGGCTGAAGAAAATTGAGTTGGGTTTCGTGAGAACTGACAACTCTTTTAGTTTCCAGTACTGTCTCTATGTGGTAATCAAAACCTTCAGGTTTTTTCTGCTTTCTTTTCTCGGAGACAAGCTTGTATATCAAAAATATTGACAGATTTTCATCTCTTAATATTGCCATATGTCCACATACTGGAAAAACGTAAGTGTCGCTGAATGTATGGAAGTCGTTTTGACTAATCACAGGTCCTTATGCCTAATTATTGGTGGGATCAAGGCCTGTGAGGATTAACATAGAAATAATTCGGATTTTTTTTTCATAATTCTTGATGTTTACAGCAAGTAATTTTAACAGCTTGCAGGGAAAAGGGCCCACTCTATATGCGTTGTTCCCATGTTAGTCCTAATGGGACTATTTGCAATCTGACACTTCTGAGTTACTCACGTTCAGATATTTAAGTTCAGTGTGCATTTGCAAGCATGCACTACAGGCATGAAGACAGCCTCCTGCTGTAGTTGTCCACAGCAATTCAGTGCTCAGAAAGTTAACTCTATTTTGAATTAAACTTCTTCAAACCTCCATGGATTTCATGCTGTCCAGTTGGTTGGAGCCTTCCTATGTACCCTGCATAGGTGTGCCTTTCAGTGCGAACTTTGGGGGCAGAGAGAAATCTCTGTAGTCATCATTTGGTCACCACGCCTTGTGTGAGATCTGCTCATTTTCCCGTTGACTTTGTTTTATTTGTTGTGGTGTTTTACCGTTAAACCAGGGTTATTGGCTTGGTGAGCAACATCTTTAGCTCTGTCCATCTTTAAGAGCCCCTTTAAGGTCTCTCATGTGGAATTTAGGCTCTACATCAATGTGACTGATGAGGAGGGAGGAAGAAACAAAGGAAACAAAAGCCAAGCAAGTTAAAACTTGAAATCTATGAGAGACTCATTGTACCAAGTCAAATTATTGCCTTTGAGGTATTTTTAATGGATTTTTATCATTGGTATGGCCCTTAGCCGTCAACAGAGTTACCAAATGACCAGTGCCTCCTCACCCTCCTGTTGTCATAAAAAAGATGGGGAAAGTTTGTTGAGATTTTATGGGTGACTTATGCATCTTACATGAATTTTAGATCCCTAAGGATGTGGGAGGAGGTAAGCAAAACTGATTGATTTGCTAGTTTGAATGTTTTCCATGTAGTACAGCACCGTATATTCTTAGAGGGAGTCTGAAGAGGAGACAGAAAATACTCTTTAGCTACACACTGCAAAGCTAGGAAAGTGTAATGCAGTTTGACATCACATAAATTTTAGTATGGGGAAATTTTTGCTGCTTTCAGGCTGTTTTATATTGATGCTGATTTTTGCACATCTTCAATATTTATGAAATTAAGTAGTAGTGGTTATTAAAGGAAAACTGTTCCTGCAGCAATACAGGGTGGTGTTCGTGTGATTTGTTTCCCTTTTTCCTTGACAAGTTTTTTTCCAAATAATCCTCATCTCTGGAGAGATATCCAGAAAAGCATGAACTGATGCAACTTGAATCTGTCATGCCAGCAACCAGAGGAATGCTCTCTTATAATGGAAGTTGAGGGAATGCAAATACAAGTTCTTTCCCTCTGTGTTCTCAAATGCTCTCCTTTCATCAATACAAAGTTTATTGTGTGTTCTTTCTGAGACGCACATACCCCTCAGAGCATTGCTGGACTGATGATTTTCTGCTGCATTGAAGATGACTGATGGAAGGTAGGAAGTGATATCTTGATCATGGTTGTGCTTTCAGGTATTTGATCACCAGTGTATCAATGATAATTTCTTCAATATCCACTTGATTTGGGAAAAAATAACCCTGTCTTTTTAGAAGAGAGTGAAATGAATGCTATCTTACCAAGAGATGAAAATAGATTTAAAATTCAATTGATAGCAGCTCTATTATGGTTTTAGCTTGATTTTATAGGAAATGAGTCCTATCATGAAGGAAATGAGTTCTTTGATAGTGCTGTCTGGTCCTTCTGTTAACATGATTTATATCAGCCAAATGTGGGAGAAGTAAATGGTAGGTGCAAAGACTAATGCAATTCATGGGGAAAAAAAAAGTCCATCAGCAGCTATGCAGAGAAGATAAACTGTAAGGGAAAAAAGAGGCAAAATCTGGTCATTCTGTGCAGTGGTTAGAAGTCACTGTCCAGGGATGAGACGGAGTTTCACATGACCCACATTTGGTGGTACCTTCTGGGCCGATGTTGTAGAGATCACATGGAGATCCATGGGTTATTCCTGCATGGAGTGTGGGAAGAACTTAGGAGACAGAGGAAATGTTCTTCTGAGTGTTGATTCTTGAAAGATTTTTGTAACTGGAGGTGGGAATGGCATTTAGCTATTACAAGGTGTCTTCATTATGGACTTTGGACTGGATTTTTCTTATATTCAAGATTACCTGCTGTACTGAGTAACGGAGTGTTCAGTGGGTTTGAAAGCAGTGTAACTTCATTTTTCTCAAATCTGACATGATTCCCTCATATACTCTTCTTTTTCCCACTCTAGATCCATAATTTCTCACTATCTTATACAAAGTGATGAGAAACTGTAACAGATTGCACAGAGATGACCCTGGAGACACTCCAGGTCAGGCTGGACCAGGCTCTGAGCAACCTGATCTAGCTGTAGGTGTCCCTGTTCACTGCAGTGGAGTTAGACCGGATGACCTTTAAGGGTCTCTTCCAACTGAAACGATTCTATGATTCTGTTATACAGTAATTTACCTTTGCTTCTTCAGAATTGGATAGCATAGAATCACCAAGGTTGGAAAAGACCTCCAAGACCATCCAGTCCAACTGTGCACCTACCACCAATGTTTCTCCATTAAACCATGTCCCTTTGTACCACATCTAAACGTTTCTTGAACACCTCCAGGATGAGCACCACTTCCCTGGGCAGCCCATTCCAGCACCTGACTGCTCTTCATAGGAAAGATGTTCCAGCCACGTGATTATCTCTTGACTTTCAAAGATATAATAGGAATATCCCTGAGGTTGCTGAGACTTCTTGCTGGTATTCTTTGAAGGATGGGGGATCCTGGGGACACTTAGCACTGCAGCTAACTAGTATGTGAGAAGAAGGTTTTTCTCCAGAGGGCAGTGGGCATGGCCCCGAGCTGCTGGAGCTCAAGGAGCATTTGGGCAATGCTCTTAGACACAGGGTTTGTGTTTTGGGTGGTCGTGTATGGACCCAGGAGTTGGACTCGATGATCCTTGTTGGGTTCCTGTCAACTTGGGATATTCTGTGATCCTGCTCAGGATATTGCATGAGCCAGGACCCCCCCCCAGGAGTTCAATCTTCGTGTTGTCTCTGTGTCAGTGTCTTCTCCAAGCTGCACACGTTGTTTGTGCTGCATTGGCTGCTCACAGGTCCAATGTTGGTGGTTTTATTTTCAGGCAAGTCTTGTGCAAATGTCACATGGATTTATAGGGTAAGCAAAAAGCTCTGGCCACATAAAGCATCAGGCAAACAAAACCTGCTGCATGAGAAATATTCTGAGGTCTAAGGGACATCAGCTTTGAGTAGTCACCCCTGATTAGACAGCACAGGGTAAAGCAAGTTGAATGTAGACTACTTTGGTATTTAAGTCCTGATGGACTTGCTGGAATAGGCATGGGGATGGCAGTGGCTGACCTTTTGCGTCTGCCTTGTCTGACTGTCCTGTGGGAGGAACTGCTGGAGTATCCCGAGCCTTAATTTCCTCGTCTGTGAGAAGAAGATAATGATGCTAATGACTTTTAAGACCTCACTGATTGTGAAGACTGATTAGTTAATACCTAGAAATCACTAGAAACGATCTGCAGTGTAATATTTGCTAATAACTTTCCATCTCTTATATGTGAAAGAACATTGGTCTCACTTGTCATACTTCCGTAAGAGTTGTAAGAGGGAGGGGGGAAAAAAGTGGAATGCAGGTAAGTCAAGCAGTTCTATCAGCAGGAATCCCTGGAAAAGAATAACAGTGTTATTGGAGTAATGCAAGTCATGGGGCATCCTTATTCTTGTGCTAGCCTAACTGCTTCAGGAGTCCAGACTGAAAGGAGCTTTGTGTCTTCTTATTGATTCTTACATCCCTTAATGGGGGGTTTTAACATCAATTGCTTTAGTCTTTTTTAAATTATTTTCTCCTTTTTCTTTTCTTCTTTTCTTCTTCCTTTTTTTTTCTTTGTTTTTTTTTTCCCTTCCATTTTTTCTAGTTTGCTAGCCCCCTGTGCTATAACCAAGTACCTTCCTAATTAAATTTAATCATAGAAAGAGTCATTAGCAAGGTATGTTGTTCTTCTGGGAGAAGGAGTGGTTGAGAGGAATGTGAAGGGCAGGAATGATTTCAGGAGTTTCAGTTGAACTTCTCAAAGCTGTCTGGAGCAGTGGAAGAGGTTCTCCCAGAGGTGTTGGTGTGGAAGGGGTTAAGCATTCGGTTTGACTTATTTTCCAGGGAGCGTTTCCTGGCATCTGTTAGAGCAAAAGGGGCTGTAAACTTTATTTCAAGAGCCCTAAAGAGAAGTAAGCTTTGTGCACCAAGTCCCAAGAGTTTTTAAGGAAGTGGATTAATTTAGTTAAATTGTGAATGAGTATTCTCCCGTGAACATCTGTAAACTGTTGAGTTTAATTGGCCTACAGCTGGCTCTGATTGTAGGATTGGGGGATTTTTTCTTTCTTTTACTTAGTATCTCATTTCCTTTTTCCAATGGTTTCCTGGTGTCATTTGTTTTGGATTTGTTGTTGTTGTTGTTGTTTTTTCTTCTTGGCATATTAAAACGTAACTAATAACACACATATGCACATAGACATCCCTTTCAAGGAGCCCTCCTAAAGGGAAGTGGGCTTATCTGACAGAGCATCCTTTTGTAGGCACCTCTTACCGTTGAGCATCAATGGGTTCCAGCTGGTTGTAGGGATGGAGTGGGGGTGGAAAGGTGTTTGAGAACTTGGTTTATTGAATATGTTTTCTGTTTTTTTTTGTTTTTTTTTTTTAATGTTAGAATCATAGAATGGCCTGGGTTGAAAAGGACCACAATGATCATCTGGTTTCAACCTCCCTGCTATGTTCAGGGTCGCCAACCACCAGACCAGGCTGCCCAGAGCCACATCCAGCCTGGCCTTGAATGGAATGCCTCCAGCAAACAGCCTCTTAGCAGGCAGCGATGGATGGTTTGTAGAGTGGAACTTTCAGTAGTGAAAAGGGAAGGGGCAAAATTCTTTCAGTTGATTTTTTTTTTTCTTTCTGACATGTGAATGTAAGTGTGGTTTTGGTGCTTCTTCACTCCTTGTGGTCTCATGAAAATAATCTAAAGAATGAGTTCAGCTGTGGTTGCAGCACTATCCATTGGTAGAGATAGCTGAATTAGCTGAAAGCAGGAAGGTACAAGGTATTAATGAGGCCTTAAACTGAACTGAAGCCTCAGGATTTGAGAATGCACTATTTGCTGAGTGGCCTAGCTTGTGTTTTCATTATATCCCTCCACAAAACCACTGGTGATTCTTCCTGTCTACCAATTAACCAACTGTTTGGTTTCACCATTTCTTGAAATTAGAAGATTAAAATTGGCTCCGTGGGCTTAGATCTTGTATATTTATTTTCAATTTTAAGATGCACTTTGTAACGACTGTTGACATGGGTTGATAGTGATAGGACAAGTGGGAGTGGTTTTAAACTGAGACAGGGGAAGTTTAGGTTAGATATAGGAGGAAGTTTTTCACCCAGAGGGTGGTGACGCACTGGAACAGGCTGCCCAAGGAGGTTGTGGATGCCCTGTTGCTGGAGGCATTCAAGGCCAGGCTGGATGTGGCTCTGGGCAGCCTGGTCTGGTGGTTGGCGACCCTGCATATAGCAGGGGGTTGAAACTGGATGATCATTGTGGTCCTTTTCAACCCAGGCCATTCTGTGATTTATATTCAATAAGTTCTAGATATATTAACATAATTAAAATCACATAATCTGTCCTGAATTCTGCAAAAGCTGAATTGGAAAATTTAGCAAGATGCACTTGTAGTTATTAGCAGTAATGATTTTAGAAAGGATGGGTTGAGAGGAAAAGCTGCATGGGGAGCATGCAAAATATTTATGTATTTAAAAAAAAAAAGCAAACTAAAAATCTTAATAACATGTGATGGAACATCTGGTAAAGTGAGTGACATTCTTATGCCAAAATATTTACTCTTTTAAAATTAAAACAAGCTTCTGTGCATTTCAGGGACTGCAATATAATTGTATGGCATAATATATCATAAATGTAACGTAGCATATTGCTGTATAAAATACTGTTAACTGGCTTCTTTCTTAGAGATGTGAATGTTTCCAATTAAGGAGGCAGGAATGGGAGGGCTGCTTGCCTCACCAAATCCAGCTCCCACCTTTGTCATGCAAAGAAAATCTTTCAGTTCGATCCATGAACTTGTCCAGGTCCACCCTGGCTCAGATAAGGATGTTTGGCCTCACAGTGCAACTGGCAGGGAAATGCAGGTTCTCACTGCTCCCAATGGGCAGAAGCTGCTCTCTCGATTCCAGTTGAAACCCGCTAATGACCCGTTTTACTACCAGCTTGTTCTTCTGCCAGGAAGGATTAAGCTGTGTGTAGGAGGGATGAAGAACAGCTGGTGCTTTTTCTTTGGAAACGGCAGGTGATGATATGGGCTGGAGCAGATAAACCTCACCCGAGGGGAAGTTGGCACTACTTCAGTGGAGAATGCGATCCGAAGGCATTGGATTAGTAAGTCCAAAGTGCTGGGAGATGGCTGATCTAAGTGGTAGATGAGGTGGGACTGAAGAGTGACCTCTTTAGCCACTGGGTCACTGTGACTGCTGTGATCTCCAAAGAAAATGCTCTGTGTTCGTGCTTCATTTTGGGGTATTTGGATTACCCACAGTCAGCGGTGGTAGTAGGGCAGCTGGCAGGTTAGTGCAACTTCCAGCTTCAAAACCAGAAGATTCTGAAATGTGGCAGAGTAGTTGGATGAAAACAAAGAAAATGAAAATAATAAGAAAGGGGAAAGAAACAGAATTGTGGGTTTTTATACAGATTACTTGTAGTGGAAAAATAAAGCAAGGAAAAGGTGTGATGCGGCTGTTGTAGTGATGAGGCCCAGGATTGTGGAATAGGTGTGAAAGGGAAGAAAGACTGAGATAAAGTCAAGAGAATAAAAATGATGTAGAAGAGCAGCCTGAAGAGAAGGAGAATGTGAATGTCTACTGAAGTAGATAGATGTTTACAACTGCAAATGCTCCCACTATTAGGAGAAGATGGAAGCTTTTAGCAAAAATGGTAAAATATCAGTATATGTTGAAAATCAAGTGATTTCGTTTAACCTTTTTTAAGGAGGATGGTGGAACAGATGTCTGAGAGGGAAAAAAAAGGGGGAGGGAGAAGAACACAGAGAAAAGGAATGGTGTACCAGAGCAGGTGATCAGATGTTGCAGCTTCCTGAAGTCTGGCTGAACTCCGAAAGTACCAAATTGAGAGGTGTGAAAGAGGGGATAGGAGCCGTGCCAGCCAGCAAGAGGTGGAAACCATACTGCCTCGATCCTTCTGAAGTAATCAGGTTTTGGAGGGGGAGTTGGTAGTGGAGCAGTAGTTGTGCCAAAGTGAAATTTCAAATACGGTGAGAGAGGAGGGGGGAGGAAAAAAAAAAGAATCAACTGATTTAGTGCGTGATTGTATCTGCTTGTGCTGTATTTTATTTGAATGTTTTTAATGTATTGTTTGTTTCTTAACTACACAGTCTGGGAGTGTAAGACCTGTGAGCAGAGCAGATCTCTTTTAAGAGTCAGGAGATGCCTGGAGATGGGGAGGATTCCTTTTCCATGTGAGCACATTATCTGTTAGCAGTGGAAAGCAAACATGTTAAGCAAAAGCTAGTTGAAAGACTTATTTGTAAGGATGCAAGGGAGCATCAACTAAAGTAGGTATGAATATTTGGAATTAGTTTTTTTTTTAAAGCTAAAAACTCTGTATAAATATTTATGAGTAGGAATAGCACTAGTGAGGAAGCAGAGCCATCTCAGAAGGCTTTGTGTCAATCAAAACACCCAGATTTATTCAAGCTGATTTAAATTCATAAAAAGGTGGATCTTTCAGAATGAATCTTACATTGGAAGCAAACAAGGGTAGGAAAAAAGCATCAAGGTTTGGTATGGTGTTGGGTTTTTCTGTGACCACTTATGATTTAATACAATGACTGTGTTGTAGTGTCACTTTGGGGAAGATGTGTGAAGGTGGCAAACAGTGTGAGCTGCACCTGATTTCTTGAATGGAGACAAAGTGCATATTTGGGAAGGGGGGGGACTCTGAAAATGGAAAATGATCAAACAGGTTTGTTACATACTGCTATGGCTAATCTCACTGAGGTGAGGCATAGAAGGGAATTCAAGAGCTTTAACGTGAGACCTTGCACTGGTGGCTTATGCTGCCTGGAGTAGACCCTCCAAGGACGCCCCACGGGAGGTGAAGGTTGGATATGAGGAAAAAGGTCTTCTTGGAAAGAGCAGTGAGGTATTGGCACAGGCTGTGCGTGGAGGTGGTGGACTCACTGCCTCTGGAGGTGTTCAGGAACCATGGAGATGTGGCACTGAGAGATGTGGTCATTGGGCATGGTGGGGATGGGCTGGGGTTGAACTAGACCATCTTAGTGGTCTTCTCCAGCCTAATGATTCTGTGTCCCAAGGGCTCTACTTTGCCCTGGGGCACTGTGCTGTTCATGGGGCACGGCTTGGTGAACTAGATTTTATCTCAGTGCTTGTCCTGTGCTTTTTCCCATCTTTATTCACTCTGGCATTTATGGGGAGAATTAGGTTTCAGCACACCAGCACAGCCACATAACGGGGAAAGGCCTTGGTTAACCACTTTGGATACTGCTGAAGTTATGAAGGTTTGGATTTTTTGCCCTTAAAAAAAAAAAAAACCTTAAAAGTGGTTTAGGTTGATTCAGGTTGTTTGGCGATGGTTTATCACACCACTTTTTAACCATGGACCAGGTTTGCTGCTGAAAAATAGTGGAAGCATCATCAGAAGTAACACATGGCTTTAAATTTGTATTGATGTGGGTTTGCATGATTTCATCCTTAGTGAGTAGCACTGCGTTTTTGCTGTGATTTACATGGGAGTGGGTTGCAGAACTGCAAATGGAATTGCGCTAGGATTTTTGTGTGTGGGGGGGCAGATGGAGATGTTGCCTCTTGTGCCTTGAAAAGAATGGTGGAGTGGAATGATAGGCTTCCGTTTTGGGGAAGAGATGGGTTCGTGGCAATAAGCACAGTGGGTGACACAGTTCTCCAGCCAAGGCACTTTATTTGTGTTAAAAGAGGCACAGTCTGTCTGGATGTGGATTAGGTACCGTGCGTTTGATGTGCTGAGGACAGCAGTAACCACAGCTAAACAAATGTGGGTACTGGAGGGGATGGAAAACATTGCAAATGACAGCTGGGTTAACTCAAAGGAGGAGACTGGTTTCTTGATAAGCCGCCTTTTGTCCTAAACTTTCCTCTGTTCCCGCGGAATAAAATGATGATCCTCGTAGTCCTAACGACCACAGCTTTCTGGAAATGTAAAATTACCAGATCTCATTAATGCTGGGCTATATCATTCATCAAAGCACTCCTTATGCCTCATGCTGGCTCCTTTTCTTTCCCCCTCGTAATCTTTCTCTCATTATAAGGATGTGTCTGCCCTTTGGACCTATCTGCTTCCAAGGAGCTGACACCTGCAGAGATATTATTTGGTGAAGACATGTTAACTCTTTAAGAGTTGAAATGCTGAGCTGAACGGTGGGAGAAACACAACCTGCTGGAAGTTGTTTGCAGAGCTGTAAATACGGGGGTAACAAAGAGCGGGTGGACGATTGCACACCAAGGGGAAGGAATTGTTTGTGTAACTGTGCCACATGTGCTACCAATAAACTATTAGCCCGGCTGTCAGCAGGTCGCACAGAGGCACTTAATGGCATCCTCTTCTCTGCTGCAAAGACGTTGTGAAGATTTCCCGGTGCTTTAGAGACACGCTCCCAACATAATGTGTTTTTTTTTCACGTGGGCTTTGTGTACTTGGATAACTCGAGAATAAAGATTTCAAAATAAGCCCAACTTGCCATGAAATTAGACCTCGCTGGGGACAAATGACTTTGACACGTCTGTGGAAGGTGGTTCTCCAAATGATACTAATAGCTCCACAGCACCTTTTATCTGAAGAACTGAAGCACTTTGCAAACACTCGTATTGCAGAAGTGCTGCTCTGATCAGATAGTTTAGCCAAATAAATACTGTTTATAAAGGAATTTTCAAAAGAGCTTTCAGAAATACCTGTCAGTGTTTCAGCATCTTTATTTAGTGACTGAAGCTCTTATCTCTCTCAGTGGGGGATGCCAATTTACTGATGTACTTTTCAGTTAGAATCCAAGTTCCATAAGGCAGATTAGCAGTGAGAAAATGCAAGTCTCGTTGGGAGAAAAAAAAAAAAAAGAATTTGAAAGTTGTTTTAAAGTCGATGCTGTAATAAATGGGCCAATTCAGAAGATGTATCAGGTGCTCCAAAGAAGTCATTGGAAATGGGTAGATCTGTGTTGTTCTAAGCCCCCCAGCTATCATGCTTTGCAGCTGAATTGTCCTTTTTCCTCTATACCCATCTGTTCTCATCTTAAATTATACTTCTGTTATCAACTCCATAGGGATCGTGTGTGTTTCTGTCATTATGTGGTGATGAGCACACTAACGTTTTGATCAACATCTAGACTCCTAGACAGAGCTACTGCAGAAAACGATTGTTTTTAATGACTTAATTAAAAAACATTTTTCTTCCGTTTAGTATTTGCCAAGCTGCTTGACAATATTTTGATAGCTAATATTCATGACTGGCGTATCATAATAGTTGTCAAAGAATAATAGCTTGGAATGTGGTAGGGAAGTTCTGCAGAAATGGGATTGAGTAGAGCCTACACAGTGTATCTGTTGACCATCTCCAAATGGAAGAATGCAGTGTTGGGGCATGGGCTGCTGAGTTATCCAGTATCACTTCCTGATCTTTTTTTTCAATTACCCAAACTCCGTTTTTTCTTGTATGATCACACAGAGGGTGGTGACGCACTGAAACAGGTTGCCCAAGGAGGTTGTGGATGCCCCATCCCTGGAGGCATTCAAAGCTAGGCGGGATGTGGCTCTGGGCAGCCTGGTCTGGTGGTTGGCAGCCCTGCACATAGCAGGGGGTTGAAACTGGATGATCATTGTGGTCCTTTTCAACCCAGGCCATTCTGTGATTTTAAGATGTGCTGATCATGCCCCTGGCATCCAAACAGTTTTTCTTTTTCTCTTCTGTTATCCCTTTATTTCAGATTGGTATTCCAGATGATGTCTCACCAGTTCCTTAAATACCAACAGTGTTCCCTCCCGCACTGAAATATGTAGCATCAAATTATGTATCTCATGTGCTCAAGGTGTGCATTATGACATTCTCCTGTGTGTTGGCAGTAGCTTCCATTCTGGTTTCCTCAGCAACTATTTCTTGCACATTAACTTTTGTGAAGCTGTGATTAAAGAATAGGTAAGAGGAGTCCAGGAGCTCATCCTTATGGAATTTTATTAGTAACCTACTTGCAGACCAGAAGTTCTTCCTGCATAAGTAATTATTTTTCTTCTGTAGGTCATTAACCACTGCACATTCACATTATTATTTTCCATTATCTCCACCCTGGTGATTTCCTTAATTACTATATACTTCATTATATCTATCAGGTCCATCAAATATACATTTTTATTATTATATTTAAAGGAACTTGGTTACTTGAGTGACTTGGCTGCTTTCAGTTTCAGATCCTTTTGTTCCCCAGAACTTGATTTCTGAGACTTTACAGTAACATCATCTTCTTACTGCGGTGCACATGATTCATTCAGAGCAGGATGTGATATTACACAAAATAGTGATTGATGAGGACATAGATCTTTGGCAAGACCTTAATTGGGAATTGGTACAGGGTTACAAGAAATCAAGACTAATAATTTTAGTGAAGCACTGGAACAGGTTGCCCAGAGATGATGTGGATGCTCAGGCTGATGGTGGATGGCCATTCAAGGTTAGGATGGATGGGGCTCTGAGCACCTGATGAAGGTGTAGGTATCCCTGCTCGTTGCAGGAGGGTTGGACTACGTGGCCTTTAAGGATCCCTTCCATCTCCAATGGTTCTATGATAATACAGTGTATTGTGCCTAGTTTTAAAGTAATTCATTAAATGAAGTTCCTAGTTGACCAGTCCAGTAACTGTGCTGCAGCTGATCTTTTGACAGAGCCTGATATTCTTAAAGTCTTGCTCACTGTTCATGCAGTGGAGTCATCCTCACCCCATATCAATGTAGTATGTTCTCATACATTGCTGCCATGTCATATCTGGTCACTGCTGGGCAGCAGCAGGCAGCAAAACATTGCCAAAACTGCTGCACTGGCACTTGAGCCAGATGGAAGCAGCTGGTCTGTAACTTCTTTCCAGATTCTACGGTAATTCTAAATTATCATGCCTGTATGATAGGGTATATCTTTGGTCCTTGTAGGTCTTTCTAGCTAAATTTTATGCAGCTTTTAACAAGAGGATTGTAATGTTTCTGAAGATTCTTGATAAGTTCCTCAACAAAAGTTGGGGGTGGATTCAGGTAATCGTCAGGGAAATGTTTTTTGGGTGGGTGGGCAGTGTGTGCTAACCTGCTCTGCTGGGTTTTCTGATGAGAGCTTTTGCTTGGCTTCCAAAAGCATTTTTGTAAATAATTTCTTGTTTCCTGCCTCATGAAAAGAGGAATGAATCTTTCTCTTTCTTCCCTTATTCTGTGTGTTTTAAGCCATGATCATTCTAGAGTTTGTATAGGGTCTTGTTTGCTTGCTTGTTCAGTCATTCATTCATACGTTCATTCATCTATTTCTTTTAAAGTGGACAAATAACAGTGTCAGTAAGAACATAATCCGAAATAACAGATGCTTTCCTAATTTCTGCTGTATTATGGTAACGCAGATGTAAATTGCCAAAATGGAAATATCTTCTGCTGAGGAAAGCATGGTGTGGGCAGAAATCACTTCTAACTATGGAATAATTCCTTCTTCCATGTCCTACCTGTCTTTAATCTGAATGTATTGATGAACATTATGGCTTCATTTTTGGGTGGTACTGTATAGAGTCAGGAGTTGGACTCAATGACCAATATGGGTCCCTTCTAACTTAGAATATTTTACGATTACTGAGGAATTAAAGCTTCTGTATACCAACACAGTATTCGGCAGGTTTGCTTAGGCAATCTTGTATTTACATATTTCGTTATAATGTATAAAGCAGATGCTAATTAAAAAGAAAAAGAAATGCTTCAGATATTAGGATTTACAGAGAAATGACTCCAGCGTTGTGCTGAGTGGTCAGGTTCCTTGATGAGCTGCGGTCTGTTTGTAATGGGTTTCGCATCCAGAATCAAATTTTTAATCATGTGAGAACTGAGAATAAACCACTCCTTTCTGAAATCATAGAATCATAG
Source organism: Gallus gallus (assembly GCF_016699485.2). Classification (NCBI taxonomy): domain Eukaryota; kingdom Metazoa; phylum Chordata; class Aves; order Galliformes; family Phasianidae; genus Gallus; species Gallus gallus. The sequence goes on along the minus strand of NC_052532.1, from coordinate 2,225,351 downwards.
GATGGCTTGGGTTGGAAGGGATCTCAAGGATCACAAAGCTCCAACCCCCTGCTGCAGGCAGGGCCACCAACCTCCATATCAAATACTAGACCAGGCTGCCCAGGCCCCCATCCAGCCTGGCCTTGAACACCTCCAGGGATGGACGGGACATCCACAGCCCCCCTGGGCAGCTGTTCCAGCACCTCACCACTCTCTCTGTGAAGAACTTCCCCCTGATATCCAGCCTAACTGTTCCCAAAGGAGACAACGTGTTCATACTGATCCCATGCCTAGGCTGAAGCCTGCACTCTTTAATATAAATGATCAACATTGGACAGAGACAGAAGAGAGCTAATTATGGTTGAGGAATACAGAAAAAATGCCATTTACAAGAGGTTTTAAAGCCACAGTCTCTCTGTCTACAGGGATGGGGTTGGGGGGGGGAAGAATAGATTAAGTTCATTCAAAGGGAGAAAGTACTGAGTATTGAAATGCTGTGTATTTTTAGTGCACAAAGATGTAAGAAAGAACAGTAGCTCAAAGCTGAATTGAGATACATTTAAACAAAATGCAGACTTGAACAATGAACACAAAGTGATAAGGGCACAGGCAGATTTCTGGCTTGCTAAATCATCTCTGGGTGCAACCTCCACATTGTTAGGAACAACTGAGAAGTAAAACACGTGGATTCTTATCTGCAAGAGGCCTTACTAAGTGGTACATCTAGTCCAACCACCAACCCATCACCTCCATGTCACTAAACCAGCACCAAACTTGTGTGACTCAGAGTACCAAGCTGCTTTCGCTGCTCATGCTGACCTGCAAACTTCTCTGTGAGCTCTGACCAAACCCTTATTGCCCCCATCCCCATCACTTTGTTGCTGCATCGTTTGCTTTCTGTCCCCCTCCCTGTACAGAGCAAGGAGATGGAGCATCCAGACACTGTTACATGTAAAAACATGATGCACTACCTGATGGGTGATCAGGGACTGCTGTGAGGTTTTTGGATCCCATCCCCTTTCACAGCCACAGTTCACCTGCTCAGGTGGATCCATTCCATTTCCCATAAGGGCAATCTGCTTTCCTAGTCCTCAGTGTGATTTCTCTTGGCAGCCAAACTGGATGTGGTTGACAGATTATGTCTGAGAAGGGCTTCAGTAATTGCTCGTTCTGTTCAGTGACTGTGTCAAAGACAGATGGTCACACTGAATGTTTAAAATGTTCAGGACCTCTGGATGATCCCCACGTTTACGAACAACAAGCTTTGCCAACATTTCTGTTATCTATTAGCAGAAGAATTTAAAATATTTCTTTAAATTACTATTTTTCCCCATGCATCCCAGGCATGTTCTCCTGGGTTTGTACTTTCTTGAAACGTTCTTGTTTTTTCCCTTCTTTTTTTTTCTTATTAAAGAAAGTCTCAAGATGGTAGTACAGACTGGCATAAGTAAGTGCCAACTGCTCTTGCAGACTTGTTAACAAATTTATTTTTGCCTGAGAATGGCACATATGGCCCAGAACGGAAATATTAGGGTCTGTAGTCTTTGTGAAGGCTGGCAGATACTGTCTTTAAAGAAATAGCATTTAGGTCAGTTAAATTTCAGGTTTTTTTTTTTTTTTTTAAAGTGATGGTCTTCAATCATTTAAGAACCCCGTGACAGCCAGGTTATTTATGGTATCCCTTTAGTTCAGTTTAGTAGCTGCAGACGGGGTAGGTCAGCTTACGTAAGTGGATTTCATGGACCACAAATTGCCTGCAGACCTTGGTTGAGGATGGCTTGGCTGACTTGCTGGGTGTGAGTTTGGTTCTATTCTACTGCACAGTGCTTCGTGTTTTCATAGGATCATACCATAAAATCATAGAATGGCCTTGGTTGAAAAGGACCACAATGATCATTGAGTTTCAACCCCCCTGCTATGTGCAGGGTCGCCAACCAGCAGACCAGGCTGCCCAGAGCCACATCCTGCCTGGCCTTCAATGCCTCCACGGATGGGGCATCCACAACCTCCTTGGGCAACCTGTTCCAGTGCGTCACCACCCTCTGGGTGAAAAACTTCCTCCTAATATCTAACTTAAACCTCCCCTGTCTCAGTTTAAAACCATTCCCCCTTGTCTTATTGCTATCCACCCTTGTAAACAGATGTACCATCTCCTGTTTATACGCTCCCTTCAAGTACTGGAAGGCCACAATGAGGTCTCCCTGGAGCCTTCTCTTCTGCAAGCTAAACAAGCCCAGTTCCCTCAACCTTTCTTCATAGCAGAGGTGCTCCAGCCCTCTGATCATCTTAGTGGCCCTCCTCTGGACCCACTCCAAGAGCTCCACGTCCTTCCTGTACTGGGGGGCCCCAGGTCTGGACACAGTACTCCAGATGAGGCCTCACAAGAGCTGAGTAGAGGGGCGCAATCACCTCCCTCTCCCTACTGGCCATCCCCTTTTTTTAATGCAGCCCAGAACACAGTTGGCCTTCTGGGCTGTGTTTTACAGGAAACCATCCTGAAGTTGTGTAGTACGCTTACAGTCTTACTTCCAATTTTTTTCCTTGCTGGTGTGTTGATATGTTGACTTTGTTCCCTTTTCTAAGCAGCTTTTCAGTCTCACAAAAGTGTAATAGCACATTCTTGAATTTTGAAGCCTTTTTACAGATTCCTTCATCCCCATCTTGCTCTGTTGAGATAAATGTTGTGGTTATGTGGCACGCTTCATGGAATCATTGAATGGCTTGGGTGTGAGGAACCGTATAGATCATCTTATTCCAACCCCTCTGCCATGGACTGGTTGCCCCCCACCAGACCAGGCTGCCCAGGGCCCCATCCAAGCTAGCCTTGAGCACCTCCAGGGATGGGCCATCCACACCTTCTCTGGGTAGCTGTGCCAGTGCCTCACCACCCTCTGAGTTATAAATTTCCTTTTTTTTTTTTTTTTTTTTTTTTTTGCTGCTGTCTTGGCTTTTGTCTCTCTGCAGTGACCTAGGGAGAACTGTAATATCTTTATCAAGCTTATTACATCACGTGTGATCAGATCTGTGCATTCAGCCAGTGCATGCAGCAAACAGGCTTACAGCGAATTTCTTGCTGTTGCAAGCCGTTCTGAGGGATGTCTGGACAATTGTCCTATCTGCATTTGTGAAAAGGAAAAGGAAACGATTATATCCCCAGCCTTATTTAAAGGAGTGAAGGTTGTTCAGAAGATCTGGAGGGAGGAGATTGACGCAACTAGGACACGTTTAAATCAAATCAGTAAATTAATCAACATCTTGTTATGGTTGCGTAGTGTGCTAGGCTTAATTACAGAAAAATGGTAACTGATGGATGTATGTGCATATATATGTGTATCTGGAGGTGTATTTCAGTATGGTTGGACTGAGATGCACGAGGGGAGCAGGCCAGAGGATGGGTAAGTTTGCCACCACCTTTCAGTGGGAGATGTGGGTGGATTTGGAGCTCGAGATGCCTCATGCATCTCCATCAGTGTGCACTGCTTTCCTTTGACTCAGGGTCTGTGTGTATGCTGTGGTGTTCTGCTGTTTTTAAGAGTCATATGGCTGTTTTTCTCTACTCCTCACTTAATTTCCGTGATGAATTTATCAGTGCCACCACTCCTCCTTTGCTTGGAATTTTCAGACCTTGATTTTGTTTTCTTGTTTTAGTGGGAAGATACTGGGGCAGATGGATGTCATCTTTTGTGCTTCTCCCAGTTGCTTTCTTTTGTTTCTCCTTGGAGCTCTGTTTTGGAAGTGAGGGTATCTAGATGGCAAAGGTGGCTTTCAAATGACTGTCCCAGTTCTGAGCTGGATACTGAAATCAGCAACAATTGCATGAGTGAAATTTTCCTGATAGCAGCCTAGAATTAAACATGCTAAAATAAGTCCACAGCTGGGAGTTGGAGAATCCGTTTTCCTTGAGTTTCGCAGCTTTTTTGATCAGAATTGTTAAAGGCATGAATGCCTTCTGTTGGGGGGGATGAAGATTACTGTTGAGGTTCTCCTTGTTGGCATGGAATGGGGTGGGTGGGCAGACCCTTGCTTGGCTCCTGCGTGATCTGGATAATAGTAAGGCCTGGTTGTGGCCATCCTGCTGCTTTCCTGTGGCTCCAGCTTGCTCAGCACTTTGTTGGACATCTCTACATCTAACCATAGCACAGCCACACCATAACCCACTTTTGTGCAAGTTCCTTAGTTAGAAGGCTGAATTACTCTGTTTTCATCACTTTCTCTGAGTCGTCTGTATACAATGGGATTATCAAAAGATGGTATTAACCTTCAGGGAAAGAAGTGATATACAAAAATCCTCACTTTGGAATAAAAAAAAACACCCACCAGCCCTGTGCAGGTGGGGAAGCAGTGCTTGTTTGACACTCTCTGGGAGGAAGCTGTTATTGTAGTACCGATTAGGAATGCCAAACCAGACATGACAAAGCTCAACAGGAAACATCTGAGCATGGCAGCATCAGCAGCACAGGCAGCCATTGGCAAGATGACCAAATACACAGCAGCTGTTGGCCTCTTTCCATGGTATCTGTGTTAAGCATCTTTGTGTCTCAGGAGATTTGAAAGCTCTCTGAATACCGCTGGGAAACCCTCTGTGGTTTGAGTGCCTCAAGTGCTTGTGATGCTCTTTTCTACCCCACTGTAGCTGCTCCAGATTATTTCATCTACTATTGTGGATAGTCAGTCCTGGGATTGATGGCTCTGTAGTAAAGTCAGACTTCCAGCAAAGACTGCTCTATTTCAGCACTTTGCTCTGTTTTCTAATATAATTGGAGAGATTAATTACTCTTGAAAATTACTTTCTTTTTTTTTTTTCATCTCTATTGAAATGAAACAGAACTATGTAAAAGGAAAGAATGTACCCATCTGCCTTGCTTTGCAGGATGCCAGTGTTGCTCAACCCAGCTCAGAAAAGTCCAACTAAAGTTGGACCAAACCAAAGTTAGAAGTTGGGTGCTTTGGATTTCTGGCAGTCCCTGTTCCATCTCATTGACTGTCAAATGGTTTTACGTAGAACAGATTCTGCACAGGAAGGTCATGTTGAGGGACGTGGTTTAGTGGGAACTATTGTTGATATGTGGACGGTTGGACTGGATGATCTTGTAGGTCTTTTTCAGCTTTCGTGATTCTATGATTCTGTGATTCCATGGTTGGGTAAGCCAAGGGTAATGTAAACAAAGGTGCTTTTAAGCATCTGCTGTTCTCAGAGTGCAGCTTGGAACTGGGAGGAGATGCTCCTACAGCAGCCCCGGCCTTTACTGCATTATCTGTTGTTACAAGACTTATTTATCAAATAAGCAGAAGTACATTTCAAGCGTTGCTCAAGCTTTTTGCAAAGCTAGTGTGATTTTGGGAATGATTTCTGTCTGCAAGCAGCTGCCTGCTCCTACCTGACATACCAAATTGTCCTTTTCTTGCTGGCTCATTTGGAGTCTCTGGATCTGTACAAGAGCACGTTACCCAAAATCAGTAAAAGTTGCACTGAAGTTTGTTCTCAAATACTATTCGTATTTAATTGGCAATCTGTTACCTGATGTCTTCAGAGGTCTTGAGGACTCAGCTTTCTCATTATGTTTGTCTTAGGAAGTATGTTAATGACTTGCATTTCTATAGGAATGGCCACAGTGGTGATGATGATGAAATACCCAGCAGAAGTTGGGTGACCTTAGGAAGCAGAACAGTAGAAGGGGGATGAATTCAGTAGGATGAAATGCAGGGTACACACGCATGGGGTTTGAGAACAGAAATTTCAGCTATAAACTAGGAGCTAATCAATTGGAAATGACAGAGGATAAGAAGTGGTGATTATACCACTGGTTGATTACAGAATGACTTTGAGATGCCAAAGTAATGCTGCTCAGGGGAATAAAAAAGATAAATGCAAACCAGGCAGAGATTGGAAGGCATTAATGTCACTGTACAAGTCCCTGAGATTGCATCTGAAACACTGGGTGCAGTTTCTGGCTGCTCCTGTTGAGGGGGAAAAAAAAAAAAGACCATTTCATACTGGGGCAAAGTAGTCAGAAAGGTGATGCAGTTGTTTACCAAAGGCATCAGGTTCCTCAGGTGGGGGCGAAGAACTGTTTGCTAAGAAACAGAAAATGGAGTTGCTACAGAAAGGAGTAAACCAGACAAAAATAAATTTAATCCAGGGGTTGGAAAAAGGTTTCTAAGAGGTAGAGAAGTGAACTCTGAGCAGTGAAGGCAAGAAACTTCTGGTGATCAACTGATGATGATTACAGAGGGGCAGATGTGGGAGATGGGGCTCTGTTGCTGAAGGGGAAACTTAATGACCCTGGAAGGCCTTTCCACTTTTTTGTCCTCCTTTGACACCTTTTTTAATTAAGTTTGTATTTAAATGGGCGATTTTCAAAGCAGTTACAGGGAACGTTTTCCGGAATCAGCCTGAGTTTGCTGTTGTCAGTTATAGCTGCAAATGACAGAAATGTGATATTTACTGTAGGGAGAGGCTACTGCTGTTGTCTCTTACAGAAACCAATACATTTTTGTTGTTACTGGAGCATTCTTGAAGTCTGAGAAATGATGAAATCTTTAATAACTCTGTGCTTGCCTCTGCTCTCCTGGGCTTGTGGCAGATATCAGGTTTTAGAGATACTGTTGAAATTAGCTTGGAAACAGGAGATGTCAGACAAAAAAACAACAACATGAAAATCCTCCAAAATGGGCAAAGTCGAGAAATAGTCCATAATTACTGCTGTAACTCAGAAAGTGTGGTCTGTTTTCAATAACTCTTGTCAGTCTGGAAGGAGGGGAGAAAAAAAAAGCTAAAAGAATCTGGATTACATAAATAATGAAAGAGCTAAAAATGCCTTGGTTTTGTAATGTAGATGAAGGCAAGGTGTCATGACAGGAACACATTTACATATTAGAATTATTTAATTATCGTATCTTGTCCTCTAAAGAAGCAAAAGGGTCATGAATATTCATGTCTTCAATTAAAATATTAATGACAGAGTGATACTTGGGTTCTTAGGTCTCCAAACACCCATAAACAGTTCTATTTAAATGCAGGGAGGAGTGGAGGGGGAGTGGATGTTGGGAAGGAATTGCCTTTTGGTTTTCAGGGTGCAGAGGCTCCAGTGCTCTCCTTCAAGGAGAAGACAGCATTGGCTCCATAGTTGCTCCTCCATCGCAGTTATTTCTTCAACTGTACTCATTTTGCTTCATCAGCTTCATTGCAGTGAGCACGCTTTGGTGTTGCTGACTTAGACTACAGCTTTCTGCTGGCTTTAAATTAAGGAAAGTGAAGGTTTAAGTGGTACGTAAATAGTCGGGTTGCAGGCAGCTAGTAAATATCTCCAGTTAGTGAATAGTTCTGAAGAGGAGTGTGCAAATCTTCAAGCAGTAAAACATTATGAATGGTTGCCCCAGAATTATTCATCCAGCCCTTACAACTGGTTTTGCTAATAGAGAGGAATTCTACAAGGATAGCCAGGCAGAAGAAATCTGGTGGTTTTTTTTAGTTATCAGTAAGGAGAAGAACATACATTTCATTTATATGAACACAAGTAATGAAACTGTTCAGGGTAAACAATTAACTAAGTGGATACAAGCCTTTTGGCTGTTACTTTGTGTGGAGCTAAACATAATATAGAAATAACTGACAGTGTGCTCCAGTCTAAGTAAGAGGGCTTACTGTGTTCAGTCTTAGGTCCCTCACTACAAGAAAGGCATTGAGTCCTGGAGCATGTCCAGAGAAGGGTCCGGACCACAAATATTATGGGGAACATCTGAGTAACTGGGATTGTTCAGTCTGCAGAAGAGGAGGCTCAGGGGAGACCTCATCACTCTCTCCAACTCTCTGAAAGGAGGTTGTGGTGAGGTGGGGGTTGGCCTCTTGTCCCAGTTAACAGTGATAGGACAAGAGGGAATGGCGTCAAGTTGTGCCAAGGGAGGTTCAAGTTGGATATTGGGAATAATTTCTTCTCAGAAACAGTGGTATTGGATCAGGCTGCCCAGGGAGGTGGTGGAGTGACCATCCCTGGAGGTGTTCAAGAAATGTGGAGATGTGGCACTGAGGGCCATGGCTTAGTGGTATGGTGGGGATGGGTTGATGGCTGGAGTAGATGATCTTGGAGGTATTTTCCAACCTTAATGATTCGATGATTCTGAGAAGCTGTGGCTCTTTTTCAGGTAAAAAGAGACATGTGAGGGTCAGTTGGGAGGCAGGAGAAAGGCTTTCCTTGCTCCAAGTGCACCTTCTATGGGCTGGGGCTGCTTGGAGTTATCTCATGTTACCTCAACTTGGAGTTAGACACATGAACACCATAACATCCTAGAGGAATTATCTATTATAAATCACTGAATCTTCAAATAGCCTGAGTTGGAAGAGACTCACAAGGATCATTGGGTCCATCTTTTGATTCAGTGCAGCACCACCCAGAATTCAAACCCTGTGTATGACAATGCTGTCCAAATTGGCAATCCTATTGTAAGAAAAATTGTGTTGGAATTTGACAGTTTGCTGGCTCTGCCAAGCAGAAAGCAAGTAAGCAAGGTCCCTTGTCTAACAGATGAGATCAGTTTTATCACCTGTTTACAGATGAGAGACATTGAACTCCAAAAGCTCGATGTAGTAGACTTCTCCTTTTGAGACAGAAGTTTAAAAGTATCCTAACTTATATTAAACTTCCATTTCTCAATAGAGTATACATGGAAAATGCAGAGGTGTTCATTGGTGCAGGTGGATATTGGTGTATGCTCTGCCTGTACTCTGGCTTGGATGCAGCAATGCTGTCCAACACTGCTGTGCTTGAGCCACCAAATTCATCCCTCAGTAACATCTGCATGGACTTGTGCTTATAGATATGCCCACACCAAAATACTCTTCAGTTAAATCAGTTCTACGATAGCTCTCCTTTTGATTTGTTATATGAGGTGACTGAAGACTATGACATTTTGTACAAAGAACCTAGCTAGTGAAAGTTCCAAGTGCTTACTGTTCTTAAGACAGTTTTGATTTTTATAGCATCTGGGCTTATGATGTAGATCTGGATGGTGTGAAACAGTGATACCCAGAGATTTTGGACCAGATTGCATTTAGTGTGTCTATTTTGTTCGACTCATTTGGTGCATATTGGGAAGAGCCAAAATTCCATCAGTGTAAAAATTGCTGTTGTTATCCTGTGGCACTGAAGCTGCAGAAGAAGCCACGAGTGCTTCGGTCACTTGCTTTGTAGCTGTGCTGAAGGCATGTAACAGAGCTTGAAATGTAGCATAGTATCATCTGAGCTGGAAAAGACCTTCAAGAGCATTAAGTTGAACCAATTATAATGGATTATAATGCCATCTAGCTGATGGTATTCTCCACAAAGGTGATCACTGTTGATATTTAAGTGAAGCATTTCAGAGGATGAGAAGCAATCTCAGTTCTGCTGCTGTAAATCAGTGACCATTTCTTCTATGGTGCCCTGTCCCTGGAGTTCTTGGAGGCCAGGTTGGATGGGCCCTGGCAGCCTCATCTGAGTGGAAACCCTGCCCGTAGAAGGGAGTTGAGACTAGATGAGCTTTAAGATCCCTTCCAACCCAAGTCATTCTATGATTCTAGGTTAAGTATATTTAAAAAAAATAATGATTAAGAAAAAAGAATTTGGCAGAATCATGAGCTGCCAAGAATATGAGGGGCATCATGTGAAATGATGGCATTGCAAAGGCTTTTGGAGGATTGAAGAAGGGTAGAAGAGCCTTTTGATTTGCTGTTGGGGAGCTTTGGAAGGCTGATTTAAAAGACCGAGCTAAGATGCCCTAAGTGGTAAGCATCAAGGAGAGCATTCAGTATCTTGAACTAGTTCAGTATTGACACACAGTCGCTTTTTGTGGTTCCTGGTGGTGAAAGAATCATTTGCATGTGAAGAGTTAAATGGAGCTCTTGGCATCGAGGGCATGAATGCTGCATAGCCCTTCTTGCATTTGTTTTGAACTTTTAAAAACAACAGTCTGATTAGTTGGAGCAGGTTTCCCCCAGGGGATGACTACGGAGTGTAATTTCATTACAGAATACACTGCTTGGAGATGAACTGGAGTTGGGTTTTTTTTTAATCCACCCTAAGGGATTTGACATTTCTATTTCTTGACATTTCTCTCATTGTTAGACTAGCTTCTTTGTGCTGCCTGTTTTTTGTTTTTTGTTTTTTTTTTTTCATTTCCTCCCCTGGTGAAACTGTAGCTGTCTCCTTGAAGCTTGGAGCATCTTTTCTTGTAGGTAAAGCTGCTAATAGTTTGAATTAGTTCAACAGGATGGCTGGAAAAGGAGGGTACGCTGCAGTGCTTAAATGTGTAGTATAAAGCAGTAGTCCATTGAGCATGAGTGCATTTAAAACTGTCATTAGGAAAGGATGTTACATGGCAAAGAAAGGTAAAAAAAGCACTGGGTTACTTGGAGGTCTGGCTTAGGGTGTGGTACATATGACAAAAGTAGCAGCCGTGACAATCTTGTTCAGAAACCTATTATTTTTAGAATAATGGATGTTTGTATGATATTTCTCAGACTTCAGCTCCTTCTCTCCACCATTCTCCTCTGCAGTCTTTGAGTTAAGTGGTAGCATAGCAGCCCAGCACTGAAGGGCTTTGTCATTTTCTTTGCAGCGGAAGAGAGCAGGTACTTTTGCACCTTCATCTGCTGTGATCCTGTGAGAGGCATGTCATGTTGCATTCTAGTAATGGGCACCAGTCTTCTGGCAGAGTTTACAGCATTACAGCTATTCACACATTTCTGCCAGTTAGGGATCTTTGCAGGTATTAACCTCTACAGCCAAAGTCCCCATTGTAATTCTACTCTACAGGCAAAGCCATTGGTTTAACCAGTTAGAGCATGGTGTGCTCGGAGAGCATAGCTTTGTTCTAATGTTATAAAGCTGTTTTGCATTAGGTCTGATTCAGGGGTAATTGTTGGCAGGCCTTGTAATCTCAGTGGCAAAGGTGATCGTCATAGACTGATGGTTTCCAGCCTTAGTTCTTCCAGACTCTTCTTCTGCTCAGTTACGACTGAGTTTTATGTGTGTGTGTAGATGGGGAAAATCTTCACTCCATTAGCTGGCTGGTGGCAAGAGGCACAGTCACTTTCCCTGCCTATACCCATTGATTTTCTCTGCTCTTGGACAGCTGAGCCAAGCATCAGCCATACCTAAAAATCCCATTATTAAATGGTTGGATGTTAGGAAGAATTTCTTCTCAGTGAGAGTGTTCAGGCATTGGACAGGCTGCCCAGGGAAGTGGTAGAGTCAGCATCCTTAGTGGCACTTAAGAAATGTGGAGATGTGGTGCTTAGGGTCATGATTTAGTGGGCAGTATTGGTAGTAGGTGAATGGTTGGTCTGGATGATCTCAGAGGTCTTTTCCAACCTTAATGATCCTGTGATTCTTTGAAAAGGATGGAAGTTCCTCCTTGAAGAGCAAGCAGTTTTTGGCTGACGTCAGTGCATTGATTTATATCAAATGCCATGGGTTGGAGTGTGGAGCGTCACTGCAATTGCCCAGCAGTGTTCTGTTGGATAGTTGGGCTTGCCATCAGCTTTTGGGGTGCAGAACCCACAGAGGACCCATGCTTGCCCACTCCTGGTGCCAACAGATAACTTCTTTCTCTGCACCCTGCAGCACAGCACCTTGCTGTAGGAGTGCAGTACAGATTTTAAAATTCTGGGGGAGGTGGGAAACCTTTTAGTTCTGCAGTTTCTCCTGTGTTGTGGGACCTTTGTATTACTGAGTGTCACTCGCAATAACACAGCTCCCTTCCTGTGTTGGAGCTTCGCTGCTTTCCTCGCTTGTAAGTAGCCGTTGTAGGGGAAAAATAGGGGGGAAAGTGCTGTCTGAGCAGTCCTGCATCAGATGAGGATTCTTCTGCCTCTGATTTTTCTTGATGAGGGGTACTTTTCAAAGTAAGTTTTGTGGCTCTTTGAAGCTGAAAGGTTAGGACCACAGCAGAGGGGGACCTCTGAACTCAGTACTCCTTTACTCCTTTCAGATGCAGAATGTCTTATATCTATTTTTAAAGAGAGAATGTTGGATTTCCAGACTGCAGTTACAGATGATAGAACACAGATTGGAAATACTGTTGTCCAGGCTTCTGAGCATTGCTGCAGGAAGAAGCTTCCGCTCTTAGGGAGTATACCACTTGACGTGGGAATACCTTGGGTTTGTGCCCATTCCTCTGCCACCTTGAAACCAAATTGCAGCCATTAGACTTGGCTTGGCATTCAGTGGGTCAGGATGCTGTCAGTACAGGAAAGGCAGTTTTTGCTGATGTAGGTCTTTTAAAATAAGAGTATGACTGCTGCTTGAATGGCGTTTTTAAACATGTACCTTCTGTGCTTTTCTTACTGCTACGACACAACAGCGACAACAAATACAAATGGTAATTTTAGAGAGCTCTTAATGGAGTTCTGTAACGCAGAGCAAATAGGAGTTCTCTGGTCAAAATGTAGGAGAAATCTTAAGTGTCTTTAGAAATGTACAAAAACATTCAGCAAAGTCCGGTCATTCTCCTTTCTGCAGTTTGTTATATTACATATGGTGTGATCCTGACACACTGACTCCTATGAAATTGTTTTTTATTAAAGTCACCGGGTTATTTCTCGTGCTAGCAGTGGCTTTGATTAAGCACTATATTAGGGTCCTATCCTAGAATAACAGCATTTCTAAATCCCAGGCTGCATTTGAGAGAATTGTGATTAAAGTTCTGTCTGTTTTCCTGCAATTCTTAATGTGTGCTCAGGTTCAGTTAGCTCCTTTTTATTGGTGCTGGAGTTCACTTTGAGCCCCTTGTGATTTCATGCCAATATCAGTGGCAGTCTCCAGAGGGAAGCAATTTTGCATTAAAATGCAAGAAGTAAAAGCTATAGCAGAATTAACACAGGGGTCTACAATTTCCAGTGCAACTTAATAGCCACAGTGTTGGTTGTTTTCTAAAACCTAATTCATCTTTGATTGAATTTCAGGCAAAACAAAGCAGGAAGGATAAGGAGGTGGGGAAACCCATCTAAAAGAGATTATGGATGAGCAGGTTGAAAAATGCTGCCTGACAGGTCATACTCTGAGCAATCTGATAATCTCTGCTGGAGCTGGAAGTTGTTTTGTGCATTTTGTGCACTGGCATGGACAATCCATTTAGTTCCCTTGGGGAAAACCCATGTCATTAGTGGGGATCATACTGCATACTGCTGGAAAATGAATTAATTCACACTAGTGTATGCACACATGAGGAGAGAGGCTATTCCGTAGTTGTAGTAAATATGTACAGGCAGGACAGTGTTGAATAATTAAGAGGGATATGTTTTGCCTTGCCTCCACATACTGGATTCGTAATATTCTCAAGACTTGACAAAAGACTGGTAATTATATTTTTATTATAAAAAATAATAAAATATAAAAAAATATAATGTATATAAAAATAGAAAATGATAATAATTTGAAAACAAGTCCATGAAAACTATTTTGGAAAAAAAAGCAGCTGCATATAGTTGGTCAGTCAAAAAAATCGTAGCAGTTGGAAGCAGCCTCAGGAGATTATCTAGTCCAGCTCCCCCTGCTACGGCAGGTTTATTATAACACTCCAGGTAGAACATCTTTCGTGCTCCTGGCCACTCACTTTTGACAACACCCCAGGCTGCAATTGGCCTTGTTAGCCACAAGGAAACAGCCCCTGCTGTTGGTACCGTGTCCTGCAGCCTCCTCAGGGCCGGCTGCTGACATGTGGGGCTCGATGTGCCACTGAGGAACGTCTTTGCATGCGGGCCTCCCCTGGCTGCCTGGGCCGTTCCCCAGTGTGTGAAGGCAGGGAAGCCCTCGAGGTCCTCTGTGTGGCTGCTCTGCTGGTGCTGTGGGTGCTGTTCTGAGCAGCTGGAGCTGCTGTTCTCCTGCTGCCTTGAGGTCTTCTGGTCCGGCTGTGGGAACGAGGAGCCGGACCTTGCAGCGGGGAGCGGCTCCGTGACCGGCTTGTTCCCTGCTGCCTGGGATGCCTCCTGCGCGCAGGCGCTCTGGCTGCTCTGGAGGATCCCGATGTGCCCCGTCTGGTGGATGGGTGTGAGCTGCTTTCAGCGCTTGGTGCTGCTGCACATCTGCTGCCACAGTGTGCTTGGTGCAGCTCAGATGCATCCTGAGGGTCAGGAAAATGTGAGCGGGTTGTCCCGTGTTCTGTCTGTCCCGACTCACTGTTCTGACTGCTGAGCTGTGGCAGCTGGGAAGTGTGTGATGGCGCTGATGCTGCCTGGCTGGTGGGGCCGGCCCTGCTGTGCTCTGGTTGCTGGAGGCTGTGGGATGTCCCCTGGCCGTCCTGGCTGGCAGCACTGAGTGCAGTGAGCTGCGCGATGGTGCTGGAGGCTGTAAGGGGAGGCGGGAAGGTCAGCAGGAGGAAGCTGTAGCCCCGGGTAGGGACAGGCTGCCATCCCTCCTGGGGCAGAGAGACTCTGAAAGCTGCCGCGAGCACTTGCAGGCAGGCCTTGCCTGGCCCCAGCGCAGCGGCACGCGGCTGATTGCCTCTTACCGGTACCCAGGCCAGCACAGCTGTCGCACTCCCAGGTGGTGGTTGTGTTGCTCAAGCAGGAGCACCGTCGGTGGGTGCCCACAGCAGCACAGGAGCTGCACAGGATCAGCTGCCAGGGCCTGGGGAAGCAAAGGGGTTGTGGCCGTGAGGACTGAGTCAAGGCAGGGAGTGCCGGGCACAGCACATCTCTGGTGCTCAGTCCTTGCTCCCCCAGCCTGTGGGGAGGCTGAGATCCCCTGCGAAGCCGAGGGAGAGAGCTGCTGTGGTAACTCACCCCCTTAGATCTGCCTGCCGTCTGCCTCGGGGGTAAAGGCACTTCCTGGCGTCGCAGCGCCTGTGCCTCTCCAGCAGTGATGTGTACGTGCGGTTGTCTTCCCATAGCGGTCTTCTACAAGAGAAGGGAGGGGAAGTGATGAGCCCCCAGTGTCCCCAGCATCAGATCACAAGTTATCCCATCTCATCCACCCCACCCCCATTTTTAGCTTCTCCATGAAGCTGAGGCACGTGCTGATGAGACAGCCGAGTGCCAGGCCTGCTGCAACAGTCCGTGGGCAGGCAGGCCCAGCGCTCGCGCCTTCTCATCTGGACGGTTTGGCAGAAGGACACCAACCTGGCTGGGATTTGGATCCCCATGGTGGACATTTCCGTGCAGAAGACGGTACTGTCTCTGCAAGCAGGGCAGCGGAAGCACACCGTGCCAGCATTCAAGGCATGTTGCTGCACGAGAAGCACAAGCAGCGTGAGTGTGAGCAGTGCCTGGTGCTGCTGAGCACCAAGCGTGCCTGCAGGGCGAGGGGAGGGCTCCTACCTGGATGCAGGCCCGGTGGAACCAGGTGTGTGTGCACGCTGGGCACACCAGGGTGTGGTAGGACGGGCAGTCCCCCACGGTCTCCTGGCAGATGACGCAGGAGGTGTCTTCAGCTGGAGCTGCCACTGCTGCCTGTCGAGGGCGGTGCTCCCAGCAGAAGGACCTGGGGGAAGGTGTAAGGGATGGGCGCGGTGAGAAGTGCTGGGAGGAGGGCAGTGGACCAGGACGGAGCCCCTGGCCCTGGCCCTGGCCCTGGCCCTGGCAGGCTGCTGGGAGGTGACCTTAGGGGTTCCTCCCTGGCTTGGCTGCTGCTGACAGCCCTTACCTGTGCTCTCCGAAGTACTGGGTGATGCACTCGCCATCCGCAGCGCAGGGCAGATGGAAGCTGCGTTCACAGCCGCTCTCTGCGCATGTGATGGCGGCCCCCCTCTCGCCGCAAACACAGCATTGCTGGAAAGAGCAGAAGAGCCCCATCAGCGACAGGCTCGGGGCCTCCACAGCCAGCCCCACACCTCTGGGCAGGGCACAGAATGCGGGCAGTGCTGGGTCACACTCTGCAAAGCTGCCAGGTGGACAGGGCTAAACTCCTAGGGCTAGGACATTGTCCTGGCTGTGGTTGGCAGGGCTGCGATGGCTTTCTTTGTGTCCAGGTGTGAGACCTCCTGGCACAAATGTGCCTTTTCTGTACAGGTCCTCACCTTCTGGTTTGCCTGCTTGACTCTGTGTGCGAGGACAGCATGGTCAAAGGCCACAGATTCCTCTCCTGGGGGTCTTTCTTCGAAAGCGATATGGGCAAAAATCTTTGGGAGAGAAAAGAGCAGGAAGTCGTGAGGTCAGGAAGGAAGGGAGCATCCCGGCAGGAAGCGTTGAGGATCACCTGGGGGAACTCACCAAGCAGAACTCATGGGTACAAACGGAACCGTCGCCAATAGTGCGCCCAAAGATATCCGGGTCACCACCTGCCCGGCCACACAGCACGCACACTGCAGAGGAGAGAGCAAATGCGAGCAGCGGTGAGCAGCTGGCGGGACCAGACGTCCCTGAGGGCTGTCCCCAGGCTCCTGCTCTGTGTCTGCCGTGCTGGCTGGAGGCGGTGGAGGGGAAGGGGCCACGGCAGACCCCAGGCAGCCACAGCCCAAGCTAGGCCCCCTTGCCGAGGAGCAGAGGGGCCCAGCCCCATGGCTGCCTGGGAGCTCCTGCCTGCCCCTTCCTCCCCGCTCATCTCTCCGCCGCAGGCAGAGGCCCAGCGCCCCTCTGCCCAGCATCGGGAGCTGTGCACAGGGATGCTGTGCTCTCACCTGGCTCCTCCGAGCTGGAGGCCTTCCGCTTCCTACTGGACATGATGTGCATTAACAGCGAGCACTGCGAGAGTCCCTGCTCTCTCCACGCCTCGCCAGGCCGCACTGACGCTCAGGCTGAGCCCGGCAGCTATTGCTGTGCTCCAGGCTTCGCGCGTCACAATGGGCGCACTCTGACACGCACTGTGACATCACGGTCACCACGGCCTCGGTGGGGGTGTGGGTGGGGGCCCTCAAGCAAGAGGGTGGCAGCCCTTGTAGGCAGCACTGAGTGAGGACCCGGCGCTGCCGTGCAGCTGAGAGGAAGGACGGCCTCCCTCAACCTGCTGGCGCTGCTCCTCGCGGCAGATGCTGAAGTGCAGCTGTCCCTTGGCCACGCTTGCAGCCCGGCTTCCACGCCAGCACTTCTGATCTGAGTCCAGTCTTGGTTTCGGGAGGGTCTAGTAAAAGTTGCAAGTTAACGGCATATTTGGTGTCTAGTGTGTGTGGTGAGTGACTTTTTACATGGTCTGATAGGGACAGGACATGGCGTAATCGAGCTTGAATCCAGAAGAGGAGATTAGATTAAGTCTTCGAGGAGATTCTTGACTCTGAGTCTGGTGAGCCAGTGACGCGGGCTGCCCAGAGGAGCTGTGGACGCCCCACCCGTGGTGATGTTCGAGGCCAGGCTGGATGGGGCCCTAATTGTAACCTTCCCCAGTGGCAACTGTGGCCATGGCAGGTGGTTGGGATTAGTTCAGTGTGTAAGGTCCCTTCCAACGCAAGTCTTTCTCTGATTCTTTGGTAACCAACTCTGCTGCTGTATTGCTGGCACGACCTTAGCGTCGTATCTGCAGTGTTTGTGTAAAGTGCAGAACTCCTCGATTCCACTTCTGTGTTGTAGGCAGCAGGGAAAGCGTCAATGATGCGCATCAAGACACATATGTGTCCTTCTCTTCAATGTGAAGCTGAGTTGAAGGAACGGAAGGAAAACCCCAAAACTTGATGTTTGTGAACTGTGAGCTGCCCAAGCATATTCCTTCTAGCGTGGCTTGAGCTTTCATGACCACAGCTGAGCTCAGCTTTCAGCTCTCTCTTCCTTTGGTGCCTTTTTCACTGCAGTGACATTTGGGCTCTTTTTATTCTCTCTCCAGAGAGAAAACCTGCCTGCTCCCATTTCCCCAAACTTTTGTCGTTCCTCTGTATTTCTTAAATTTTAAGTTGCAGTTTTATTGTCTTATTTAACCCGAGTGTTTGTGCGTTCAAATACTTTTACTAGACAAGCATAAGTTCTGTTGGAGGTGAGGAATTCCGAGACTTTGAGGAGAAATGAAGTAAGCCCCTGAAGCTCACACATCAGTGATGTGTCGAGCCAGAGATGAAATGCAGGCTGGCATCATGCCTTGTGGAATGATGAGCATTTGTCTTTGGGTTTGTCCGGCTCAGAAGAAACATTTATCTCCACGCATCAAAGCTTGAACTGTTACGCAGTCGGTGGAGGGAAACTGGCCCACAGTTCCCTTCAAGTGTGCATCTAAACTCGGTCAGGAAATGTGTGTTGGGTGAGATGGAGATCCAGCCTGGCAGGGGATCCGCGTCCACGGCGAAAGACACGGGTGTTAGTAGAGCGTGCGCTGGCAGAGCATATTGAGCTCTGCTGTTTGCTCTGTAAGGCTGCTTGCCCCGTAAATTGTAGGTGAAAGGAGAGGTTTAAAGGGACTGGCAAGAGACAGTCCGAGAAGTACTGCTGTGGCTAGGCTACTAGCAGGCAGCTTGTTTGTATGCTTTCACAACATTTCCATATTTCTTAACGTATTAGCATTTTTCTAAGTTTGTTCCTGTGGAAAGGACAGTCTCCTCCACGGGGATCCCAGTTCCCTGAAGCCAGAGTAGTCCCAGAAATAAGAAATGCTGCTTGGAATCTAAACTTGTCGAAGTCCTTTCAAGTTGGGCACCAGAAGTCCTGGCCGGCCTGATGGGTGACAGTGGCCGCTCCCTGCCACCCTCTGTGGCACTGTGGTCACCTCACCACGTGGTCATGGGGGATGTGGGTGCGGGCCCTCACCTGCCAAGCAAGAGAGTGGCAGCTCCACAGCTCCTCTGGGCAACCTGTTCCAGTGCATCGCTGCCCTCCGACTAAAGGATTTCCTCCCAACATCCAATCTACATCTATCTCCCTTTTTGTTCAAGATTATACGCCACCTCCAAGCGCAGCTAATTCCCTCAGGCTTCCCTCGACACCTTTCCACTTGCCGGGGTAACATCCCAGATCTTATCTGAAAGGATACTTTTCCTTCCTGGCAGAGAAAGAATCGCTTCCATACGAGATATCCCTTTCCCAATGGCTTTGTCAGTGTCCTCTTCCCTTCAAAGGGATCCCAGATGCCTGGCGTTGCTGCCCGCTAGGTTCGGGCCGCAGGCCCCATTCTCCTGTTAGCAGAGCGGCCAGGGGGCACAGTGCTCACCCAGATGATGGCTGAAGTCTTTTCATCCGTAGTCAGGAGTTGGACAGTTATTGTCACCTCTGTGAGTTCTGCCTGTTCTTAGAATCATAGAATCGTAGACTCAGAGATCCTCGAACCTTGGAGGAAGGCTGGAGAAGACCTCTGAGATCACCTAGACCAACTGTCCACCCCTCAGCAATATTGCCCACTAAGCCATGCCTAAGCCATGCCTAAACCATGCCTATTGCGTCGAGTTCTGGAGCCCCCAACACAAGAAGGAGATGGAGTTGTTGGGGCAGGGCCAGGGGAGGGCCACAAAGATGATCAGAGGGCTGGAGCAGCTCAGGGACGGGGACAGGCTGAGGGAGTTTTGGGTACTTCAGCATGGAGAAGAGAAGGCTGCGAGGAGACCTTCTGGCGGCCCGTCAGTACTGGAACGGGGGCTATGGAAAAGCTGGGGAGGGACGTTTCATGAGGGCATGTTGCGACAGGACGAGGGGAAATGGCTTGGAACTGGAAGAGGGTTGATTTGGACTGAATATTAGGAAATAATGCGTTACTGTGAGGGTGGTGAGACACTGGAACGGGTTGCCCAAGGAGGCTGTGGATGCCCCCTCCCTGGAAGCATTCAAGGCCAGGCTGGATGGGGCCCTGGGCAGCCTGGTGTGGTGGTTGGCGTCCCTGCCTGCGGCGGGGGGGCTGGAACGAGATGGTGTGAAAGGTCCCTTCCAGCCCAAAGCGTGCTGTGATTCTAATTGCCTGGCATTGCTTAGTGTCCCCAGCTCCCCCGAGAGCGCTGCCACCAGGCTGAGCAGACCATCCACCTGCTCTCACCTCATGCAGGTGGTCTCTCTGCCGCCCTCGGATGGCAGCAGCAGGCTCGGGCACTCCGTGCGGCCCGAGACCTGAGGAGCTGTATTCCTGGGTAGGCACGCAGTTTGGGTAGCTGCAGTTCTTTTTGGCAAGCGCTTTCTTCCTGGTGGAGGCCACGGCTAGGTTTGTTGTCGAGGAGGAAGCCAATAGGTGAGGTGGTCTCCTGAGTGGGGAGGGAGAGTCTGCCTTCCCAGCTCGCCGTGCCTGCGCCAACGGCTGTGCCACAGTCTGTCTGCTGGCTCTGTTCAGCCACGATCCTGGTTGAGCACGGCCCCTGAGAGGAGCCTTTGTACGTTCAGGATTTGACCCCGTCACTCGTGGCTCCGCTCACAGCGCCTCAGAGCCCCTGTGCTCGCACTCTGTGAGGGGACTGCGGGTCCCTGCCTCTCCCTGAGCTGTTTCCCGCAGATTTCTTGCGATGGCTCGGCTCCGTCCTCATCCTCTTCCCCCGTTCCTATCTTTGTGGAAGTTTATTTCCTTACTAAATGCGCCGACATTCTCAGCCGTTTTCTCTGGTGAGCTTGTGACCACGGGCACCTGGCAGTGGCACAGATGGGTTCTGTGGCTGAACCACCAGTCCTCTCACAGGGCCTGGAGCAGCTGCAGGGCCTGTCGCAGGGCCTGTCACAAGCGCAGGGCCTGTCTCGAGGGCATAAGCAAGCGCACGGCCCACGGCAGGGCTTAGAGCAACCACAGCACCCAGCGTAAGGGCTGGGGCAAGCACAGGGCCCGTCACAACGGCAGGGCCTGTCAGCAGGGTTGAAGCAGCTGCAGGCCTCGTCGTGACAGCTGGAGCAACTGCCGCCTGCGTTGGAGGGTTGGAGCGGTTGCAGGGCCTGCTGAGTTGTCGTTGGCTCCAAAGGCGTCCAGGGATGGAGCACCCACGTCGTCTGTGGGCTGCCTATCCCAGCACCTCAGCACTCTCTCTGTGAAGAACTTGGTCCTGGCATCCACGCTAAGGCTTCCCTCCCTGAGCTTAGAAACGTTCCCCCTCAGACGTGGCAGCAGTGCCCTCGTGCAGGAGGAAAGCCCAAGCTGTGACGCAGCTGGAAGCAGCCCTGGACCTGCCATGTACCCTGAAGACGGTGGCACCCCAAGCCCAGAACCGGGCTGCCCCTGCCAGTGCGGTTTGGGTTCTTGAGGAATGGGGGCCCTGTGCCCCGCTGGGGATGTGGCCCGAACGCAGCTCAGCCTGGACTGGGCCAGGTGAAGGGAGGTCTGGGGAGGAGACAACCGTGTTGTCAAGGTCCCTACCTCTGCCCATGTCAGCAGAAGCGGGGAAGGATGAAACCGACAGCTGTCTGGGGGGGATCTCTGATCTTTATTGTGTTGGACTCTTGGGACCAGAGAAAGCAGGGGGGACGGGGGGGGGGTATGACTGTTTGCCAAGGGTGGGTGGCGATAGGTCAAGGGGGGATGGTTTTGAAAGGGGAGGGCTTTGGGTGAGGGTCCGGGTCCGCCTTCAGCGCCTGGCCTGTCCCCTGTGTCGCGGCACTCTGGAAGCCCTTGGGGATCTCGAAGTGGCAGATCTTGTTGATCTGCGGGTGGCGCTCTGCTCCCTTGAGGCTGGCCTTCGCCTGCTGCCATGGCGTCGTCTTGGCCGGCTCTGGGAGCTCGGGTCCCGACGTTGCAGCGGGGAGCGGCTCCGTGTGCGGCTTCTTCCTGAACGCTGCCTGCGACGTCTTCTGCGTGCAGCTGCCGGAGACGCCCTGGAGGAGCCTGATGCCCTCCGCCTGGTGGCTGTGTGGGAGTCGCTGTCAGCACGTGGGGCTGCTCTTTGCCTGCTCCCACGGCGTCCTCGCAGCTGCTCAGGGGTAGCCCGGTCCTCCGGTGAACGTGTGCCATTTGTCCCCTGCTCCGTCTCAGGCACACTGGGCAGGTCACTGTGCTCAGGCAGCTGGGAGCTCTGTGATGTCCCCAGTGGTGCCTGGCTGGCGGGCATGGAGCCGAAGGTCTCAGGCTCCATGGAGCTGCTGGATGGACCCGGACCCGGAGCCGTCTGGCTGGCAGTGCTGGGAGCGGCGAACTCAGCGTTGGCGCTGGAGGCTGTAAGGGGAGGCAGGAAGGTCGTGAGCCTGGAGCTGCAGCAGCAGCCCAGTGGGATCTGCCATCCCACTTGGGGCAGACAGACTCTGGCAACGGTGGCCCGAGCACTTGCAGGCAGGCCTTGCCTGGCCCCAGCGCGGTGCCTCGCGGCTGATTGCCTCTTACCGGTAGCCAGGCCAGCACAGCTGTTGCACTCCCACATGTCTGTGGTGTTGCTCAAGTGGGAGCACTGTCGATGGGTGCCCTCAGCAGCACAGGAGCTGCACAGGATGAGCTCCCAGGGCCTGGGGAAGCAAAGAGGTTGTGGCTGTGAGGGCCGAGTGATCCAAGCCAGGGAGTTCCTGGCACAGTACGTCCCTGTTGCTCAGTGCTTGCTCCCCCAGCCTGCGGTGAGGCTGAGATCCCCCGCAGAGCCCCAGCGAGCTGCTGTGGTAACTCACCCCCTACTCTGTGCCTGCTCTCTGCCTCCGTGGTAAAGGCACTGGCTGGCATCGCAGCGGCTGTGCATCTCTAGAAGGGGTTCATAGGACTCCTCGTCCTCCCACGATGCGTCTCTACAAGAGAAGGGAAGGGAAGCGATGAGCCCCCAGTGTGCCCAGCATAAGACCCAAGGTTATCCTATCTCATCCACCCCATGTCCGCTTCCAGCTTCTCCACGAAGCTGGGGCACATGGTCATGCGACAGCCAAGGGCCTATGGCTGCTGAGCCAGTCCCTGGGCAGGCCCAGCACTGCAGCCTTAACGTCAGCAGAACTGGGCAGGACACCGACCTTAATGGGATGTGGATCCCCATGTTGGACATCTCTTCACAGAAGAGAATGTAATCTCGGCAGCCGGGGCACTCGAAGTACGCAGTGCCAGCACTCAAGGCCTGTTGCTGCAGGAGAAGCATAAGCAGCGTGAGTGTGAGCAGTGCCTGGTGCTGCTGAGCACCGAGCGTGCCTGCAGGGTGCGGGGTGGGCTCCTACCTGGATGCAGTCCCGGTGGAACCAGACGTGTTTGCAGGCTGGGCACACCATGGTGTGGTAGGACAAGCTGTCCCCCACAGGCTCCAAGCAGATGAGGCAGATGGTGCCTTGCGCTGGAGCGTCCTGAGTCGCCTGTTGAGGGCGGTGCTCCCAGCAGAAGGACCTGGGGGAAGACGGAAGGGATGGGCACGGTGAGAAGTGCTGGGAGGAGGGCAGGGGACCAGGAAGGAGCCCCCAGGGCCTGGCTCTGGCTCAGTCAGGCTGCTGGGAGGTGTAACTGTGGGTTCCTCCGTGGCTTGGCTGCTGCTGAGAGCCCTTACCTGTAGTCTCCAAAGTACTGGGTGATGCATTCCCCGTCCTTGGCGCAGGGCAGATGGAAGCTGCGTGCACAGCCTCTCTCTGCGCATGTGATGGCAGCCCCCCTCTCGCCGCAAACACAGCATTGCTGGAAAGAGCAGAAGAGCCCCATGAGCGACAGGCTCAGGGCCTCCACGGCTGGCCCCACACCTCTGGGCAGGGCAGAGGATGTGGGCACTGCAGGGAGCCCCTCTGCAAAGTTGCCTGGCGGGCAGGGCTGATGTCGTATGGGCAGGACTTTGTCCTGGAGGCTGCTGGACATTGGCTCCAGAGTAAGCTGGAGTGAGCCCTGCTGGCCCAAACCTGCCTGCTCTGTACAGGTCCTCACCTTCTTGTTTGCCTGCCTGACCTTGCGTGCGATGGCAGCAAGCGGGAGGACCTCAATTCCTGGTCTTGCTTTAGACGTGATGTTGGCAGACGTCTGTAGGAGAGAAAGAGCTGATTAGGAAGGAAGGACAGGGAGCATCCCCGGCAGGAATGTGGAAGGTGCCCATGGGGGAACTCACCAAGCAGAACTCATGGACACGAATCCCAGTCTCGAAAAGTGTGTGCCCGCAGATGTCCGGGTCGACATCTGCCTGGCCACACAGCGCACACACTGCAGAGGAGAGAGCAAATGCAAGCAGCGGTGAGCAGCTGGCGGGACCAGACGTCCCTGAGGGCTGTCCCCAGGGTCCTGCTCTGTGCCTGCCGTGCTGGCTGGAGGCGGTGGAGGGGAAGGGGCCACGGCAGGCCCCAGGCAGCCACAGCCCAAGCTGGGCCCACTTGCCGAGGAGCAGAGGGGCCCAGCCCCATGGCCTGCCTGGGAGCTCCTGCCTGCCCCTTCCTCCCCTCTCAGTTCTCAGCCGCAGGCAGAGGCCCAGCGCCCCTTGCCCAGCATCGGGAGCTGTGCACAGGGATGCTGTGCTCTCACCTGGCTCCTCCGAGCTGGAGGCCTTCCGCTTCCTATCGGACATGATGTGCGTTAACAGCGAGCACTGCGAGAGTCCCTGCTCTCTCCACGCCTCGCCAGGCCGCACTGACGCTCAGGCTGAGCCCGGCAGCTATTGCTGTGCTCCAGGCTTCGCGCGTCACAATGGGCTGCACTCTGACACGTACTGTGACATCACGGTCACCGCCTGATGGCGGCTGTGGGCGTGGGCCCTTGGCTTCCAGGCAGGAGGCTTCCAGGCAGTTCCAGGCAACTCCACAGCTTCTCTGGGCAACCTTTGAAGGATTTCCTCCCAGCAGCCAGTGTCCATCTGCCCTCTTTTTGTCACTATTGTGCATCACGTCCAGCACGCCTCATTCCCTCCATTGCTCGACACCTTTCTCCATGGCTGTCCGTTTGCCTGGGTAGCATCCCACGTCTTCCGTGAGGGGATACCTGTCCTCCACGGCTGACAGGGATCGCCCTCACCGTGGAGAATTTCTTCCCAATATCTGGTTGGAACGCACCCTCTTTCAGTCGGAAGCTGTTTTCCGTCGTCCTGGTGCTTCATGGCTTTTTAAAAAGACCATCCCCAGCCTTCCTGTAGGTCCTTTTCAGGTACTGGAAGGCTTTGGTGAGGTCTCCTCTTTGCCTTCTGTTCTGTTCTCCAGGCTGTGGAGCCGCGGCTCCCTCAGCCTGTCTTTGTAGGGGAGGTGCTGCAGCCCTCGGATCATCTTTGTGGCCCTTCTTGGACCCTCTGCAGCAGCTCCCTGTCTTTCTTGTATTGGGTGCCCCAGGCGTGGATGCGTTGCTCCAGATGGGTCTTCAGGAGGGCAGAGCAGAGAGGGACGGTCAGCTCCCCATGCCTGCTTGTTGTGGTTTTGCGATTTTTTCTTGTCGGTTTTCCACATCGGAACATCGTGCAGAACAGTGGGAGTTGTCGAGTGGATGTTCTGGTTCCGTGTTTCCGCCTTTTTGGGCGTTTGGGGCTCCCGGAGGGAAGGGGCGGGGCGGCATCCCCGGAGGCCTTGAGGCGGAGTGGAAGTGCGGTGGAGCTCCGGCCCGGAGCGCAGCCGGCGCTCGCTCTGCCTCTGGCCGCCTCAGCTCGCCGCGGAGGAAAAGCGCGGGCTTCCCTGGCACGGTCGTGGTTTGCCTCGTCCTTTGGGTCGTCTTGTCCCTCTCCTTTTGCTGGCTTTGGTTAACTGTAGTAAAGCACCGTTCGTCCTCAGATCGCTGCCGTTGTGTTTTCTGTTGGTTCGAACTACCTGCTTGCTCTCTGCCCTTTCCCCTCTCGCGGATCGCGCGGCCCGGGGCCGGGGCCGGGGCCGGCCTGCTCAGGCGGCAAGCCGTTCGTAGCCCTTCCTTCCTTCCTTCTCCTTCGCTTCTTTGTCTCTCTTCCCCTTCCTCCCCCCCCTTTCTCGCGTGTCCTGTGCCCCCCTGGCACGGACCTTAGACCTAGGGATGACCCTGTGACAGCACATCCCGAGGGGGTGGCTGTGAGCGGCCCGTGGGGCCCTGTGTTCCCCTCAGGAGGGAGTCCCCCATGATGACGGCTCTTCTTTTTTTCCCGATTGATGATGTGTTGACACAGGGCAGTCTGACTTGCCCAGGGCAAGCCCTGCAACGTGGAGGGACCTTCATCCACATCCACATCCCTCTGTCCCTCCAGCCCCAGAGCCTCATAGGTATTCACAGAATGGCCGGGGCTGAAAAGGACCATAATGCTCATCGAGTTTCAGTCCCCGTGCCGTGTAGGTGGTCGCCAGGCAGCAGACCAGGCTGCCCAGAGCCACATCCCGCCTGGCCTTGAATGCCTCTAGGAGTGGGGCATCCACAACCTTCTTGGGCAGCCTGTTCCAGTGTGCCACCACCGTGTGTGTGAAAAGCTTCCACCTAATATCTAACCTAAACCTCCCCTGTCTCGGTTTAAAACCATTCCCCCTTGTCCTATCACTCTCCATCCTCGCAAACAGTCTTACCCCTCCTGTTGATATGCTCCCTTCAAGTACTGGAAGGCCACAGTGAGGTCTCCTCAAGAGAACAACGGGCACCTGGGCAGGTGGCACAGGCAGCGAGGCAGTCTGCTTGCTGCCCTGAGCAGGCAGTCGTTTCCATCCCTCACAATCCCTGAGTTCCCCCCTCACGTCTGACTGCTAGAGGGTAGATGACCCACTGCTACTTGTAGAGTGTCTCCTGGTGCCTTTCCTGCAAGGACGGCGGAGTGTGGCTCCACCAATCTATGTCCCAGTGCCCACGTCTGCCCATGTCAGGACAAGCAGAGAAGAAGCGTCAGTCAGAGAAGTGTGTGTGGGATGGTTGGGTTTATTGTGTTGGATATAGGGATTAGAGTCAGCACATGGAGCTGGCATAGGGCTGTTTCCATGCCGTATTTTGGGGGGCTGACTGTGAGGGGGGAATGTTGTTTTTGACGTTGGACTCAGGAGTGACTTTAAGCTTGGGATAGCCCTGCTGTTGGAATGGCTATCCATGCCACCATTTCTCAGGCTGCCTGTGGGGGGATGTTGGCTTGGATGTTGGACCCAGGAGTGACTTTGTGCCCAGGATAGCCGCCACTGTTGGAACCGTGTCCTGCAGCCTCCTCAGGGCCGGCTGCTGACACGTGGGGCTCGATGTGCCACTGAGGAACGTCTTCGCATGCGGGCCTCCCCTGGCTGCCTGGGCCGTTCCCCAGTGTGTGAAGGCAGGGAAGCCCTCGAGGTCCTCTGTGTGGCTGCTCTGCTGGTGCTGTGGGTGCTGTTCTGAGCAGCTGGAGCTGCTGTTCTCCTGCTGCCTTGAGGTCTTCTGGTCCGGCTGTGGGAACGAGGAGCCGGACCTTGCAGCGGGGAGCGGCTCCGTGTCCGGCTTGTTCCCCTGCTGCCTGGGATGCCTCCTGCGCGCAGGCGCTGTGTCTGCTCTGGAGGATCCCGATGTGCCCCGTCTGGTGGATGGGTGTGAGCTGCTTTCAGCGCTTGGTGCTGCTGCACATCTGCTGCCACAGTGTGCTTGGTGCAGCTCATGATGCATCCTGACGGTCAGGAAAATGTGAGCGGGTTGTCCCGTGTTCTGTCTGTCCCGACTCACTGTTCTGACTGCTGAGCTGTGGCAGCTGGGAAGTGTGTGATGGTCGCTGATGCTGCCTGGCTGGTGGGGCCGGCCCTGCTGTGCTCATGGTTGCTGGAGGCTGTGGGATGTCCCCTGGCCGTCCTGGCTGGCAGCGCTGAGTGCAGCGAGCTGCGCGATGGTGCTGGAGGCTGTAAGGGGAGGCGGGAAGGTCAGCAGGAGGAACCTGTAGCCCCGGGTAGGGACAGGCTGCCATCCCTCCTGGGGCAGAGAGACTCTTTGAAAGCTGCCGCGAGCACTTGCAGGCAGGCCTTGCCTGGCCCCAGCGCAGCGGCACGCGGCTGATTGCCTCTTACCGGTACCCAGGCCAGCACAGCTGTCGCACTCCCAGGTGGTGGTTGTGTTGCTCAAGCAGGAGCACCGTCGGTGGGTGCCCACAGCAGCACAGGAGCTGCACAGGATCAGCTGCCAGGGCCTGGGGAAGCAAAGGGGTTGTGGCCGTGAGGACCGAGTGAGTCCAAGGCAGGGAGTGCCTGGCACAGCACATCTCTGGTGCTCAGTCCTTGCTCCCCCAGCCTGTGGGGAGGCTGAGATCCCCTGCGAAGCCGCAGAGAGCTGCTGTGGTAACTCACCCCCTTAGATCTGCCTGCCGTCTGCCTCGGGGGTAAAGGCACTTCCTGGCGTCGCAGCGCCTGTGCCTCTCCAGCAGTGATGTGTACATGCGATTGTCTTCCCATAGCGGTCTTCTACAAGAGAAGGGAGGGGAAGTGATGAGCCCCCAGTGTCCCCAGCATCAGATCACAGGTTATCCCATCTCATCCACCCCACCCCCATTTTTAGCTTCTCCATGAAGCTGAGGCACGTGCTGATGAGACAGCCGAGTGCCAGGCCTGCTGCAACAGTCCGTGGGCAGGCAGGCCCAGCGCTCGCGCCTTCTCATCTGGACGGTTTGGCAGAAGGACACCAACCTGGCTGGGATTTGGATCCCCATGGTGGACATTTCCGTGCAGAAGACGGTACTGTCTCTGCAAGCGGGGCAGCGGAAGCACACCGTGCCAGCATTCAAGGCATGTTGCTGCACGAGAAGCACAAGCAGCATGAGTGTGAGCAGTGCCTGGTGCTGCTGAGCACCAAGCGTGCCTGCAGGGCGAGGGGAGGGCTCCTACCTGGATGCAGGCCCGGTGGAACCAGGTGTGTGTGCACGCTGGGCACACCAGGGTGTGGTAGGACGGGCAGTCCCCCACGGTCTCCTGGCAGATGACGCAGGAGGTGTCTTCTGCTGGAGCTGCCACTGCTGCCTGTCGAGGGCGGTGCTCCCAGCAGAAGGACCTGGGGGAAGGTGGAAGGGATGGGCATGGTGAGAAGTGCTGGGAGGAGGGCAGAGGACCAGGACGGAGCCCCTGGCCCTGGCCCTGGCCCTGGCCCTGGCAGGCTGCTGGGAGGTGACCTTAGGGCTTTTTCCCTGGCTTGGCTGCTGCTGACAGCCCTTACCTGTGCTCTCCGAAGTACTGGGTGATGCACTCGCCATCCGCAGCGCAGGGCAGATGGAAGCTGCGTTCACAGCCGCTCTCTGCGCATGTGATGGCAGCCCCCCTCTCGCCGCAAACACAGCATTGCTGGAAAGAGCAGAAGAGCCCCATCAGCGACAGGCTCGGGGCCTCCACAGCCAGCCCCACACCTCTGGGCAGGGCACAGGATGCGGGCACTGCTGGGTCACACTCTGCAAAGCTGCCAGGTGGACATGGCTAAACTCCTAGGGGTAGGACATTGTCCTGGCTGTGGTTGGCAGGGCTGCGATGGCTTTCTTTGTGTCCAGGTGTGAGACCTCCTGGCACAAATGTGCCTTCCCTGTACAGGTCCTCACCTTCTGGTTTGCCTGCTTGACTCTGTGTGTGAGGACAGCATGGTCAAAGGCCACAGATTCCTCTCCTGGGGGTCTTTCTTCCAAAGCGATATGGGCAAAAGTCTTTGGGAGAGAAAAGAGCAGGAAGTCGTGAGGTCAGGAAGGAAGGGAGCATCCCGGCAGGAAGCGTTGAGGATCACCTGGGGGAACTCACCAAGCAGAACTCATGGGTACAAACGGAACCGTCGCCAATAGTGCGCCCAAAGATGTCCGGGTCACCACCTGCCCGGCCACACAGCACGCACACTGCAGAGGAGAGAGCAAATGCGAGCAGCGGTGAGCAGCTGGCAGGGACCAGACGTCCCTGAGGGCTGTCCCCAGGCTCCTGCTCTGTGTCTGCCGTGCTGGCTGGAGGCGGTGGAGGGGAAGGGGCCACGGCAGGCCCCAGGCAGCCACAGCCCAAGCTGGGCCCCCTTGCCGAGGAGCAGAGGGGCCCAGCCCCATGCCTGCCTGGGAGCTCCTGCCTGCCCCTTCCTCCCCTCTCATCTCTCAGCCGCAGGCAGAGGCCCAGCGCCCCTTGCCCAGCATCGGGAGCTGTGCACAGGGATGCTGTGCTCTCACCTGGCTCCTCCGAGCTGGAGGCCTTCCGCTTCCTATCGGACATGATGTGCGTTAACAGCGAGCACTGCGAGAGTCCCTGCTCTCTCTGCGCCTCGCCAGGCCTGCACTGACGCTCAGGCTGAGCCCGGCAGCTATTGCTGTGCTCCAGGCTTCACGCGTCACAATGGGCGCACTCTGACACGCACTGTGACATCACGGTCACCACGGCCTCGGTGGGGGTGTGGGTGGGGGCCCTCAAGCAAGAGGGTGGCAGCCCTTGTAGGCAGCACTGAGTGAGGACCCGGCGCTGCTGTGCAGCTGAGAGGAAGGACGGCCTCCCTCAACCTGCTGGCGCTGCTCCTCGCGGCAGATGCTGAAGTGCAGCTGTCCCTTGGCCACGCTTGCAGCCCGGCTTCCACGCCAGCACTTCTGATCTGAGTCCAGTCTTGGTTTCGGGAGGGTCTAGTAAAAGTTGCAAGTTAACGGCATATTTGGTGTCCTAGTGTGTGTGGTGAGTGACTTTTTACATGGTCTGATAGGGACAGGACATGGCGTAATCGAGCTTGAATCCAGAAGAGGAGATTAGATTAAGTCTTCGAGGAGATTCTTGACTCTGAGTCTGGTGAGCCAGTGGCGCGGGCTGCCCAGAGGAGCTGTGGACGCCCCACCCGTGGTGATGTTCGAGGCCAGGCTGGATGGGGCCCTAATTGTAACCTTCCCCAGTGGCAACTGTGGCCATGGCAGGTGGTTGGGATTAGTTCAGTGTGTAAGGTCCCTTCCAACGCAAGTCTTTCTCTGATTCTTTGGTAACCAACTCTGCTGCTGTATTGCTGGCACGACCTTAGCGTCGTATCTGCAGTGTTTGTGTAAAGTGCAGAACTCCTCGATTCCACTTCTGTGTTGTAGGCAGCAGGGAAAGCGTCAATGATGCGCATCAAGACACATATGTGTCCTTCTCTTCAATGTGAAGCTGAGTTGAAGGAACGGAAGGAAAACCCCAAAACTTGATGTTTGTGAACTGTGAGCTGCCCAAGCATATTCCTTCTAGCGTGGCTTGAGCTTTCATGACCGCAGCTGAGCTCAGCTTTCAGCTCTCTCTTCCTTTGGTGCCTTTTTCACTGCAGTGACATTTGGGCTCTTTTTATTCTCTCTCCAGAGAGAAAACCTGCCTGCTCCCATTTCCCCAAACTTTTGTCGTTCCTCTGTATTTCTTAAATTTTAAGTTGCAGTTTATGTCTTATTTAACCCGAGTGTTTGTGCGTTCAAATACTTTTACTAGACAAGCATAAGTAAGTTCTGTTGGAGGTGAGGAATTCCGAGACTTTGAGGAGAAATGAAGTAAGCCCCTGAAGCTCACACAGCAGTGATGTGTCGAGCCAGAGATGAAATGCAGGCTGGCATCATGCCTTGTGGAATGATGAGCATTTGTCTTTGGGTTTGTCCGGCTCAGAAGAAACATTTATCTCCACGCATCAAAGCTTGAACTGTTACGCAGTCGGTGGAGGGAAACTGGCCCACAGTTCCCTTCAAGTGTGCATCTAAACTCGGTCAGGAAATGTGTGTTGGGTGAGATGGAGATCCAGCCTGGCAGGGGATCCGTGTCCACGGTGAAAGACACGGGTGTTAGTAGAGCGTGCGCTGGCAGAGCATATTGAGCTCTGCTGTTTGCTCTGTAAGGCTGCTTGCCCCGTAAATTGTAGGTGAAAGGAGAGGTTTAAAGGGACTGGCAAGAGACAGTCCGAGAAGTACGGCTGTGGCTAGGCTACTAGCAGGCAGCTTGTTTGTATGCTTTCACAACATTTCCATATTTCTTAACGTATTAGCATTTTTCTAAGTTTGTTCCTGTGGAAAGGACAGTCTCCTCCACGGGGATCCCAGTTCCCTGAAGCCAGAGTAGTCCCAGAAATAAGAAATGCTGCTCGGAATCTAAACTTGTCGAAGTCCTTTCAAGTTGGGCACCAGAAGTCCTGGCCGGCCTGATGGGTGACAGTGGCCGCTCCCTGCCACCCTCTGTGGCACTGTGGTCACCTCACCACGTGGTCATGGGGGATGTGGGTGCGGGCCCTCACCTGCCAAGCAAGAGAGTGGCAGCTCCACAGCTTCTCTGGGCAACCTGTTCCAGTGCATCGTTGCCCTCCGACTAAAGGATTTCCTCCCAACATCCAATCTACATCTATCTCCCTTTTTGTTCAAGATTATACGCCACCTCCGAGCGCAGCTAATTCCCTCAGGCTTCCCTCGACACCTTTCCGCTTGCCGGGGTAACATCCCAGATCTTATCTGAAAGGATACTTTTCCTTCCTGGCAGAGAAAGAATCGCTTCTATAGGAGATATCCCTTTCCCAATGGCTTTGTCAGTGTCCTCTTCCCTTCAAAGGGATCCCAGATGCCTGGCGTTGCTGCCCACTAGGTTCGGGCCGCAGGCCCCGTTCTCCTGTTAGCAGAGCGGCCAGGGGGCACAGTGCTCAGCCAGATGATGGCTGAAGTCTTTTCATCCGTCGTCAGGAGTTGGACAGTTATTGTCACCTCTATGAGTTCTGCCTGTTCTTAGAATCATAGAATCGTAGACTCAGAGATCCTTGAACCTTGGAGGAAGGCTGGAGAAGACCTCTGAGATCACCTAGACCAACTGTCCACCCCTCAGCAATATTGCCCACTAAGCCATGCCTAAGCCATGCCTAAACCATGCCTATTGCGTCGAGTTCTGGAGCCCCCAACGCAAGAAGGAGATGGAGTTGTTGGGGCAGGGCCAGGGGAGGGCCACGAAGATGATCAGAGGGCTGGAGCAGCTCAGGGACGGGGACAGGCTGAGGGAGTTTTGGGTACTTCAGCATGGAGAAGAGAAGGCTGCGAGGAGACCTTCTGGCGGCCCGTCAGTACTGGAACGGGGGCTACGGAAAAGCTGGGGAGGGACGTTTCATGAGGGCATGTTGCGACAGGACGAGGGGAAATGGCTTGGAACTGGAAGAGGGTTGATTTGGACTGAATATTAGGAAGTAATGCGTTACTGTGAGGGTGGTGAGACACTGGAACGGGTTGCCCAAGGAGGCTGTGGATGCCCCCTCCCTGGAAGCATTCAAGGCCAGGCTGGATGGGGCCCTGGGCAGCCTGGTGTGGTGGTTGGCGTCCCTGCCTGCGGCGGGGGGGCTGGAACGAGATGGTGTGAAAGGTCCCTTCCAGCCCAAAGCATGCTGTGATTCTAATTGCCTGGCGTTCCTTAGTGTCCCCAGCTCCCCCGAGAGCGCTGCCACCAGGCTGAGCAGACCATCCACCTGCTCTCACCTCATGCAGGTGGTCTCTCTGCCGCCCTCGGATGGCAGCAGCAGGCTCGGGCACTCCGTGCGGCCCGAGACCTGAGGAGCTGTATTCCTGGGTAGGCACGCAGTTTGGGTAGCTGCATTCTTTTTGGCAAGAGCTTTCTTCCTGGTGGAGGCCACGGCTAGGTTTGTTGTCGAGGAGGAAGCCAATAGGTGAGGTGGTCTCCTGAGTGGGGAGGGAGAGTCTGCCTTCCCAGCTCGCCGTGCCTGCGCCAACGGCTGTGCCACAGTCTGTCTGCTGGCTCTGTTCAGCCACGCTCCTGGTTGAGCACGGCCCCTGAGAGGAGCCTTTGTACGTTCAGGATTTGACCCCGTCACTCGTGGCTCTGCTCACAGCGCCTCAGAGCCCCTGCGCTCGCACTCTGTGAGGGGACTGCGGGTCCCTGCCTCTCCCTGAGCTGTTTCCCGCAGATTTCTTGCGATGGCTCGGCTCCGTCCTCATCCTCTTCCCCCGTTCCTATCTTTGTGGAAGTTTATTTCCTTACTAAATGCGCCGACATTCTCAGCCGTTTTCTCTGGTGAGCTTGTGACCACGGGCACCTGGCAGTGGCACAGATGGGTTCTGTGGCTGAACCACCAGTCCTCTCACAGGGCCTGGAGCAGCTGCAGGGCCTGTCGCAGGGCCTGTCACAAGCGCAGGGCCTGTCTCGAGGGCAGAAGCAAGCGCACGGCCCACGGCAGGGCTTAGAGCAACCACAGCACCCAGCGTAAGGGCTGGGGCAAGCACAGGGCCCGTCACAACGGCAGGGCCTGTCAGCAGGGTTGAAGCAGCTGCAGGCCTCGTCGTGACAGCTGGAGCAACTGCCGCCTGCGTTGGAGGGTTGGAGCGGTTGCAGGGCCTGCTGAGTTGTCGTTGGCTCCAAAGGCGTCCAGGGATGGAGCACCCACGTCGTCTGTGGGCTGCCTATCCCAGCACCTCAGCACTCTCTCTGTGAAGAACTTGGTCCTGGCATCCACGCTAAGGCTTCCCTCCCTGAGCTTAGAAACGTTCCCCCTCAGACGTGGCAGCAGTGCCCTCGTGCAGGAGGAAAGCCCAAGCTGTGACGCAGCTGGAAGCAGCCCTGGACCTGCCATGTACCCTGAAGACGGTGGCACCCCAAGCCCAGCACCGGGCTGCCCCTGCCAGTGCGGTTTGGGTTCTTGAGGAATGGGGGCCCTGTGCCCCGCTGGGGATGTGGCCCTGAACGCAGCTCAGCCTGGACTGGGCCAGGTGAAGGGAGGTCTGGGGAGGAGACAACCGTGTTGTCAAGGTCCCTACCTCTGCCCATGTCAGCAGAAGCGGGGAAAGAGGAAACCGACAGCTGTCTGGGGGGGATCTCTGATCTTTATTGTGTTGGACTCTTGGGACCAGAGAAAGCAGGGGGGATGGGGGGGGGGTATGACTGTTTGCCAAGGGTGGATGGCGATAGGTCAAGGGGGGATGGTTTTGAACTAAGAAAGGGGAGGGCTTTGGGTGAGGGTCCTTGTCTGCCTTCAGCGCCTGGCCTGTCCCCTGCGTCGGGGCACTCTGGAAGCCCTTGGGGACCTCGAAGTGGCAGATCTTGTTGATCTGCGGGTGGCGCTCTGCTCCCTTGAGGCTGGCCTTCGCCTGCTGCCATGGCGTCTTCTTGGCCGGCTCTGGGAGCTCGGGTCCCGACGTTGCAGCGGGGAGCGGCTCCGTGTGCAGCTTCTTCCTGAACGCTGCCTGCGACGTCTTCTGCGTGCAGCTGCCGGAGACGCCCTGGAGGAGCCTGATGCCCTCCGCCTGGTGGCTGCGTGGGAGTCGCTCTCAGCACGTGGGGCTGCTGTTCGCCTGCTCCCACGGCGTCCTCGCAGCTGCTCAGGGGTAGCCCGGTCCTCCGGTGAACGTGCGCCGTTTGTCCCCTGCTCCGTCTCAGGCACACTGGGCAGGTCGCTGTGCTCAGGCAGCTGGGAGCTCTGTGATGTCCCCAATGGTGCCTGGCTGGCGGGCATGGAGCCAAAGGTCTCAGGCTCCATGGAGCTGCTGGATGGACCCGGACCCGGAGCCGTCTGGCTGGCAGTGCTGGGAGTGGCGAACTCAGCGTTGGCGCTGGAGGCTGTAAGGGGAGGCAGGAAGGTCGTGAGCCTGGAGCTGCAGCAGCCCAGTGGGATCTGCCATCCCACTTGGGGCAGACAGACTCTGGCAACGGTGGCCCGAGCACTTGCAGGCAGGCCTTGCCTGGCCCCAGCGCGGTGCCTCGCGGCTGATTGCCTCTTACCGGTAGCCAGGCCAGCACAGCTGTTGCACTCCCACATGTCTGTGGTGTTGCTCAAGTGGGAGCACTGTCGATGGGTGCCCTCAGCAGCACAGGAGCTGCACAGGATGAGCTCCCAGGGCCTGGGGAAGCAAAGAGGTTGTGGCTGTGAGGGCCGAGTGATCCAAGCCAGGGAGTTCCCGGCACAGCACGTCCCTGTTGCTCAGTGCTTGCTCCCCCAGCCTGCGGTGAGGCTGAGATCCCCCGCAGAGCCCCAGCGAGCTGCTGTGGTAACTCACCCCCTACTCTGTGCCTGCTCTCTGCCTCCGTGGTAAAGGCACTGGCTGGCATCGCAGCGGCTGTGCATCTCTAGAAGGGGTTCATAGGACTCCTCGTCCTCCCACGATGCGTCTCTACAAGAGAAGGGAAGGGAAGCGATGAGCCCCCAGTGTGCCCAGCATAAGACCCAAGGTTATCCCATCTCATCCACCCCATGTCCGCTTCCAGCTTCTCCACGAAGCTGGGGCACATGGTCATGCGACAGCCAAGGGTCATGGCTGCTGAGCCAGTCCCTGGGCAGGCCCAGCACTGCAGCCTTAACGTCAGCAGAACTGGGCAGGACACCAACCTTAATGGGATGTGGATCCCCATGTTGGACATCTCTTCACAGAAGAGAATGTAGTCTCGGCAGCCGGGGCACTCGAAGTACGCAGTGCCAGCACTCAAGGCCTGTTGCTGCAGGAGAAGCACAAGCAGGGTGAGCGTGAGCAGCGCCTGGTGCTGCTGAGCACCGAGCGTGCCTGCAGGGTGCGGGGTGGGCTCCTACCTGGATGCAGTCCCGGTGGAACCAGACGTGTTTGCAGGCTGGGCACACCATGGTGTGGTAGGACAAGCTGTCCCCCACAGGCTCCAAGCAGATGAGGCAGATGGTGCCTTGTGCTGGAGCTTCCTGAGTGGCCTGTTGAGGGCGGTGCTCCCAGCAGAAGGACCTGGGGGAAGACGGAAGGGATGGGCACGGTGAGAAGTGCTGCGAGGAGGGCAGGGGACCAGGAAGGAGCCCCCAGGCCCTGGCTCTGGCTCAGTCAGGCTGCTGGGAGGTGTAACTGCGGGTTCCTCCGTGGCTTGGCTGCTGCTGAGAGCCCTTACCTGTAGTCTCCAAAGTACTGGGTGATGCATTCCCCGTCCTTGGCACAGGGCAGATGGAAGCTGCGTGCACAGCCTCTCTCTGCGCATGTGATGGCAGCCCCCCTCTCGCCGCAAACACAGCATTGCTGGAAAGAGCAGAAGAGCCCCATCAGCGACAGGCTGAGGGCCTCCATGGCTGGCCCCACACCTCTGGGCAGGGCAGAGGATGTGGGCACTGCAGGGAGCCCCTCTGCAAAGCTGCCTGGCGGGCAGGGCTGATGTCGTATAGGCAGGACTTTTCCTGGAGGCTGCTGGACATTGGCTCCAGAGTAAGCTGGAGTGAGCCCTGCTGGCCCAAACCTGCCTGCTCTGTACAGGTCCTCACCTTCTTGTTTGCCTGCCTGACCTTGCGTGCGATGGCAGCAAGCGGGAGGACCTCAATTCCTGGTCTTGCTTTAGACGTGATGTTGGCAGACGTCTGTAGGAGAGAAAGAGCTGATTAGGAAGGAAGGACAGGGAGCATCCCCGGCAGGAATGTGGAAGGTGCCCATGGGGGAACTCACCAAGCAGAACTCATGGACACGAATCCCAGTCTCAAAAAGTGTGTGCCCGCAGATGTCTGGGTCGACATCTGCCTGGCCACACAGCGCACACACTGCAGAGGAGAGAGCAAATGCAAGCAGCGGTGAGCAGCTGGCAGGACCAGACGTCCCTGAGGGCTGTCCCCAGGGTCCTGCTCTGTGCCTGCCGTGCTGGCTGGAGGCGGTGGAGGGGAAGGGGCCACGGCAGGCCCCAGGCAGCCACAGCCCAAGCTGGGCCCCCTTGCCGAGGAGCAGAGGGGCCCAGCCCCATGCCTGCCTGGGAGCTCCTGCCTGCCCCTTCCTCCCCTCTCAGTTCCAGCCGCAGGCAGAGGCCCAGCGCCCCTTGCCCAGCATCGGGAGCTGTGCACAGGGATGCTGTGCTCTCACCTGGCTCCTCCGAGCTGGAGGCCTTCCGCTTCCTATCGGACATGATGTGCGTTAACAGCGAGCACTGCGAGAGTCCCTGCTCTCTCCACGCCTCGCCAGGCCGCACTGACGCTCAGGCTGAGCCCGGCAGCTATTGCTGTGCTCCAGGCTTCGCGCGTCACAATGGGTGCACTCTGACACGTACTGTGACATCACGCTCACCGCCTGATGGCGGCTGTGGGCGTGGGCCCTTGGCTTCCAGGCAGGAGGCTTCCAGGCAGTTCCAGGCAACTCCACAGCTTCTCTGGGCAACCTTTGAAGGATTTCCTCCCAGCAGCCAGTGTCGATCTGCCCTCTTTTTGTCACTATTGTGCATCACGTCCAGCACGCCTCATTCCCTCCATTGCTCGACACCTTTCTCCATGGCTGTCCGTTTGCCTGGGTAGCATCCCACGTCTTCCGTGAGGGGATACCTGTCCTCCACGGCTGACAGGGATCGCCCTCACCGTGGAGAATTTCTTCCCAATATCTGGTTGGAACGCACCCTCTTTCAGTCGGAAGCTGTTTTCCGTCGTCCTGGTGCTTCATGGCTTTTTAAAAAGACCATCCCCAGCCTTCCTGTAGGTCCTTTTCAGGTACTGGAAGGCTTTGGTGAGGTCTCCTCTTTGCCTTCTGTTCTGTTCTCCAGGCTGTGGAGCCGCGGCTCCCTCAGCCTGTCTTTGTAGGGGAGGTGCTGCAGCCCTCGGATCATCTTTGTGGCCCTTCTTGGACCCTCTGCAGCAGCTCCCTGTCTTTCTCGTATTGGGTGCCCCAGGCGTGGATGCGTTGCTCCAGATGGGTCTTCAGGAGGGCAGAGCAGAGAGGGACGGTCAGCTCCCCATGCCTGCTTGTTGTGGTTTTGCGATTTTTTCTTGTCGGTTTTCCACATCGGAACATCGTGCAGAACAGTGGGAGTTGTCGAGTGGATGTTCTGGTTCCGTGTTTCCGGCTTTTTGGGCGTTTGGGGCTCCCGGAGGGAAGGGGCGGGGCGGCATCCCCGGAGGCCTTGAGGCGGAGTGGAAGTGCGGTGGAGCTCCGGCCCGGAGCGCAGCCGGCGCTCGCTCTGCCTCTGGCCGCCTCAGCTCGCCGCGGAGGAAAAGCGCGGGCTTCCCTGGCA
The DNA here is from genome assembly GCF_016699485.2 of Gallus gallus. NCBI lineage: Eukaryota > Metazoa > Chordata > Aves > Galliformes > Phasianidae > Gallus > Gallus gallus. The sequence goes on along the minus strand of NC_052532.1, from coordinate 2,186,962 downwards.
CGGTCGTGGTTTGCCTCGTCCTTTGGGACGTCTTGTCCCTCTCCTTTCGCTGGCTTTGGTTAACTGTAGTAAAACACCGTTCGTCCTCAGATCGCTGCCGTTGTGTTTTCTGTTGGTTCGAACTACCTGCTTGCTCTCTGCCCTTATCCCTCTCGCGGATCGCGCGGCCCGGGACCGAGGCCGGGGCCGGCCTGCTCAGGCGGCAAGCCGTTCGTAGCCCTTCCTTCCTTCCTTCCTTCTCCTCCGCTTCTTTGTCTCTCTTCCCCTTCCTCCCCCCCCCTTTCTCGCGTGTCCTGTGCCCCCCTGGCACGGACTTAGACCTAGGGATGACCCTGTGACAGCACATCCCGAGGGGGTGGCTGTGAGCGGCCCGTGGGGCCCTGTGTTCCCCTCAGGAGGGAGTCCCCCATGATGACGGCTCTTCTTTTTTTCCCGATTGATGATGTGTTGACACAGGGCAGTCTGACTTGCCCAGGGCAAGCCCTGCAACGTGGAGGGACCTTCATCCACATCCACATCCCTCTGTCCCTCCAGCCCCAGAGCCTCATAGGTATTCACAGAATGGCCGGGGCTGAAAAGGACCATAATGCTCATCGAGTTTCAGTCCCCGTGCCGTGTAGGTGGTTGCCAGGCAGCAGACCAGGCTGCCCAGAGCCACATCCCGCCTGGCCTTGAATGCCTCTAGGAGTGGGGCATCCACAACCTTCTTGGGCAGCCTGTTCCAGTGTGCCACCACCGTGTGTGTGAAAAGCTTCCACCTAATATCTAACCTAAACCTCCCCTGTCTCGGTTTAAAACCATTCCCCCTTGTCCTATCACTCTCCATCCTCGCAAACAGTCTTACCCCTCCTGTTGATATGCTCCCTTCAAGTACTGGAAGGCCACAGTGAGGTCTCCCCAAGAGAACAACGGGCACCTGGGCAGGTGGCACAGGCAGCGAGGCAGTCTGCTTGCTGCCCTGAGCAGGCAGTCGTTTCCATCCCTCGCAATCCCTGAGTTCCCCCCTCACGTCTGACTGCTAGAGGGTAGATGACCCACTGCTACTTGTAGAGTGTCTCCTGGTGCCTTTCCTGCAAGGACGGCGGAGTGTGACTCCACCAATCTATGTCCCAGTGCCCACGTCTGCCCATGTCAGGACAAGCAGAGAAGAAGCGTCAGTCAGAGAAGTGTGTGTGGGATGGTTGGGTTTATTGTGTTGGATATAGGGATTAGAGTCAGCACATGGAGCTGGCATAGGGCTGTTTCCGTGCCATATTTTGGGGGGCTGACTGCGGGGGGATGTTGGCTTGGATGTTGGACCCAGGAGTGATTTTGTGCCCAGGATAGCCGCCACTGTTGGAACCGTGTCCTGCAGCCTCCTCAGGGCCGGCTGCTGACACGTGGGGCTCGATGTGCCACTGAGGAACGGCTTCGCATGCGGGCCTCCCCTGGCTGCCTGGGCCGTTCCCCAGTGTGTGAAGGCAGGGAAGCCCTCAAGGTCCTCTGTGTGGCTGCTCTGCTGGTGCTGGGGGTGCTGTTCTGAGCAGCTGGAGCTGCTGTTCTCCTGCTGCCTTGAGGTCTTCTGGTCCGGCTGTGGGAACGAGGAGCCGGACCTTGCAGCGGGGAGCGGCTCCGTGTCCGGCTTGTTCCCTGCTGCCTGGGATGCCTCCTGCGCGCAGCTGCTGTGTCTGCTCTGGAGGATCCCGATGTGCCCTGTGTGGTGGATGGGCGGGAGCTGCTTCCAGTGCTGGGGGTGGGTGTATGTCTGCTCCCACAGCGTGCTTGGCACTGCTCAGGTGCGTCCTGATGGTCAGGAAAAGCTGAGCAGGTTGTCCCGTGTTCTGTGCCCAGCACACTTGTCTGGCAGCTGAGCTCCGGCAGCTGGGAACTGTGTGATGGTCCCAACGCTGGCTGGATGGTGGGACCGGAGCAGCTGTCCTCAGGCTCCTGGCGGCTGTGGGATGTCCCCAGGCCGTCCTGGCTGGCAGCGCTGAGTGCAGCGAGCTGCGCAATGGTGCTGGAGGCTGTAAGGGGAGGCGGGAAGGTCAGCAGGAGGAACCTGTAGCCCCGGGTAGGGACAGGCTGCCATCCCTCCTGGGGCAGAGAGACTCTTTGAAAGCTGCCGCGAGCACTTGCAGGCAGGCCTTGCCTGGCCCCAGCGCAGCGGCACGCGGCTGATTGCCTCTTACCGGTACCCAGGCCAGCACAGCTGTCGCACTCCCAGGTGGTGGTTGTGTTGCTCAAGCAGGAGCACCGTCGGTGGGTGCCCACAGCAGCACAGGAGCTGCACAGGATCAGCTGCCAGGGCCTGGGGAAGCAAAGGGGTTGTGGCCGTGAGGACCGAGTGAGCCAAGCCAGGGAGTGCCTGGCACAGCACATCTCTGGTGCTCAGTCCTTGCTCCCCCAGCCTGTGGGGAGGCTGAGATCCCCCAGCCTCGAAGCCGCAGAGAGCTGCTGTGGTAACTCACCCCCTTAGATCTGCCTGCCGTCTGCCTCGGGGGTAAAGGCACTTCCTGGCGTCGCAGCGCCTGTGCCTCTCCAGCAGTGATGTGTACATGCGGTTGTCTTCCCATAGCGGTCTTCTACAAGAGAAGGGAGGGGAGGTGATGAGCCCCCAGTGTCCCCAGCATCAGATCACAGGTTATCCCATCTCATCCACCCCACCCCCATTTTTAGCTTCTCGGTGAAGCTGAGGCACGTGCTGATGAGACAGCCGAGTGCCAGGCCTGCTGCAACAGTCCGTGGGCAGGCAGGCCCAGCGCTCGCGCCTTCTCATCTGGACGGTTTGGCAGAAGGACACCAACCTGGCTGGGATTTGGATCCCCATGGTGGACATTTCCGTGCAGAAGACGGTACTGTCTCTGCAAGCGGGGCAGCGGAAGCACACCGTGCCAGCATTCAAGGCATGTTGCTGCACGAGAAGCACAAGCAGCGTGAGTGTGAGCAGTGCCTGGTGCTGCTGAGCACCAAGCGTGCCTGCAGGGCGAGGGGAGGGCTCCTACCTGGATGCAGGCCCGGTGGAACCAGGTGTGTGTGCACGCTGGGCACACCAGGGTGTGGTAGGACGGGCAGTCCCCCACGGTCTCCTGGCAGATGACGCAGGAGGTGTTTTCTGCTGGAGCTGCCACTGCTGCCTGTCGAGGGCGGTGCTCCCAGCAGAAGGACCTGGGGGAAGGTGGAAGGGATGGGCGCGGTGAGAAGTGCTGGGAGGAGGGCAGAGGACCAGGACGGAGCCCCTGGCCCTGGCCCTGGCCCTGGCAGGCTGCTGGGAGGTGACCTTAGGGGTTCCTCCCTGGCTTGGCTGCTGCTGACAGCCCTTACCTGTGCTCTCCGAAGTACTGGGTGATGCACTCGCCATCCGCAGCGCAGGGCAGATGGAAGCTGCGTTCACAGCTGCTCTCTGCGCATGTGATGGCGGCCCCCCTCTCGCCGCAAACACAGCATTGCTGGAAAGAGCAGAAGAGCCCCATCAGCGACAGGCTCGGGGCCTCCACAGCCAGCCCCACACCTCTGGGCAGGGCACAGGATGCGGGCAGTGCTGGGTCACACTCTACAAAGCTGCCAGGTGGACAGGGATAAACTCCTAGGGGTAGGACATTGTCCTGGCTGTGGTTGGCAGGGCTGCGATGGCTTTCTTTGTGTCCAGGTGTGAGACCTCCTGGCACAAATGTGCCTTCCCTGTACAGGTCCTCACCTTCTGGTTTGCCTGCTTGACTCTGTGTGTGAGGACAGCATGGTCAAAGGCCACAGATTCCTCTCCTGGGGGTCTTTCTTCGAAAGCGATATGGGCAAAAGTCTTTGGGAGAGAAAAGAGCAGGAAGTCGTGAGGTCAGGAAGGAAGGGAGCATCCCGGCAGGAAGCGTTGAGGATCACCTGGGGGAACTCACCAAGCAGAACTCATGGGTACAAACGGAACCATCGCCAATAGTGCGCCCAAAGATGTCCGGGTCACCACCTGCCCGGCCACACAGCACGCACACTGCAGAGGAGAGAGCAAATGCGAGCAGAGGTGAGCAGCTGGCGGGACCAGACGTCCCTGAGGGCTGTCCCCAGGCTCCTGCTCTGTGTCTGCCGTGCTGGCTGGAGGCGGTGGAGGGGAAGGGGCCACGGCAGGCCCCAGGCAGCCACAGCCCAAGCTGGGCCCCCTTGCCGAGGAGCAGAGGGGCCCAGCCCCATGCCTGCCTGGGAGCTCCTGCCTGCCCCTTCCTCCCCGCTCATCTCTCAGCCGCAGGCAGAGGCCCAGCGCCCCTTGCCCAGCATCGGGAGCTGTGCACAGGGATGCTGTGCTCTCACCTGGCTCCTCCGAGCTGGAGGCCTTCCGCTTCCTATCGGACATGATGTGCGTTAACAGCGAGCACTGCGAGAGTCCCTGCTCTCTCTGCGCCTCGCCAGGCCGCACTGACGCTCAGGCTGAGCCCAGCAGCCTTTGCTGTGCTCCAGGCTTCAGCGCGTCACAATGGGCGCACTCTGACACGCACTGTGACATCACGGTCACCACGGCCTCAGTGGGGGTGTGGGTGGGGGCCCTCAAGCAAGAGGGTGGCAGCCCTTGTAGGCAGCACTGAGTGAGGACCCGGCGCTGCTGTGCAGCTGAGAGGAAGGACGGCCTCCCTCAACCTGCTGGCGCTGCTCCTCGCAGGCAGATGCTGAAGTGCAGCTGTCCCTTGGCCACGCTTGCAGCCCGGCTTCCACGCCAGCACTTCTGATCTGAGTCCAGTCTTGGTTTCGGGAGGGTCTAGTAAAAGTTGCAAGTTAACGGCATATTTGGTGTCCAGTGTATGTGGTGAGTGACTTTTTACATGGTCTGATAGGGACAGGACATGGCGTAATCGAGCTTGATTCCAGAAGAGGAGATTAGATTAAGTCTTCGAGGAGATTCTTGACTCTGAGTCTGGTGAGCCAGTGGCGCGGGCTGCCCAGAGGAGCTGTGGACGCCCCACCCGTGGTGATGTTCGAGGCCAGGCTGGATGGGGCCCTAATTGTAACCTTCCCCAGTGGCAACTGTGGCCATGGCAGGTGGTTGGGATTAGTTCAGCGTGTAAGGTCCCTTCCAACGCAAGTCTTTCTCTGATTCTTTGGTAACCAACTCTGCTGCTGTATTGCTGGCACGACCTTAGCGTCGTATCTGCAGTGTTTGTGTAAAGTGCAGAACTCCTCGATTCCACTTCTGTGTTGTAGGCAGCAGGGAAAGCGTCAATGATGCGCATCAAGACACATATGTGTCCTTCTCTTCAATGTGAAGCTGAGTTGAAGGAACGGAAGGAGAACCCCAAAACTTGATGTTTGTGAACTGTGAGCTGCCCAAGCATATTCCTTCTAGCGTGGCTTGAGCTTTCATGACCGCAGCTGAGCTCAGCTTTCAGCTCTCTCTTCCTTTGGTGCCTTTTTCACTGCAGTGACATTTGGGCTCTTTTTATTCTCTCTCCAGAGAGAAAACCTGCCTGCTCCCATTTCCCCAAACTTTTGTCGTTCCTCTGTATTTCTTAAATTTTAAGTTGCAGTTTTATGTCTTATTTAACCCGAGTGTTTGTGCGTTCAAATACTTTTACTAGACAAGCATAAGTAAGTTCTGTTGGAGGTGAGGAATTCCGAGACTTTGAGGAGAAATGAAGTAAGCCCCTGAAGCTCACACAGCAGTGATGTGTCGAGCCAGAGATGAAATGCAGGCTGGCATCATGCCTTGTGGAATGATGAGCATTTGTCTTTGGGTTTGTCCGGCTCAGAAGAAACATTTATCTCCACGCATCAAAGCTTGAACTGTTACGCAGTCGGTGGAGGGAAACTGGCCCACAGTTCCCTTCAAGTGTGCATCTAAACTCGGTCAGGAAATGTGTGTTGGGTGAGATGGAGATCCAGCCTGGCAGGGGATCCGTGTCCACGGTGAAAGACACGGGTGTTAGTAGAGCGTGCGCTGGCAGAGCATATTGAGCTCTGCTGTTTGCTCTGTAAGGCTGCTTGCCCCGTAAATTGTAGGTGAAAGGAGAGGTTTAAAGGGACTGGCAAGAGACAGTCCGAGAAGTACGGCTGTGGCTAGGCTACTAGCAGGCAGCTTGTTTGTATGCTTTCACAACATTTCCATATTTCTTAACGTATTAGCATTTTTCTAAGTTTGTTCCTGTGGAAAGGACAGTCTCCTCCACGGGGATCCCAGTTCCCTGAAGCCAGAGTAGTCCCAGAAATAAGAAATGCTGCTCGGAATCTAAACTTGTCGAAGTCCTTTCAAGTTGGGCACCAGAAGTCCTGGCCGGCCTGATGGGTGACAGTGGCCGCTCCCTGCCACCCTCTGTGGCACTGTGGTCACCTCACCACGTGGTCATGGGGGATGTGGGTGCGGGCCCTCACCTGCCAAGCAAGAGAGTGGCAGCTCCACAGCTTCTCTGGGCAACCTGTTCCAGTGCATCGTTGCCCTCCGACTAAAGGATTTCCTCCCAACATCCAATCTACATCTATCTCCCTTTTTGTTCAAGATTATACGCCACCTCCGAGCGCAGCTAATTCCCTCAGGCTTCCCTCGACACCTTTCCGCTTGCCGGGGTAACATCCCAGATCTTATCTGAAAGGATACTTTTCCTTCCTGGCAGAGAAAGAATCGCTTCTATAGGAGATATCCCTTTCCCAATGGCTTTGTCAGTGTCCTCTTCCCTTCAAAGGGATCCCAGATGCCTGGCGTTGCTGCCCACTAGGTTCGGGCCGCAGGCCCCGTTCTCCTGTTAGCAGAGCGGCCAGGGGGCACAGTGCTCAGCCAGATGATGGCTGAAGTCTTTTCATCCGTCGTCAGGAGTTGGACAGTTATTGTCACCTCTATGAGTTCTGCCTGTTCTTAGAATCATAGAATCGTAGACTCAGAGATCCTTGAACCTTGGAGGAAGGCTGGAGAAGACCTCTGAGATCACCTAGACCAACTGTCCACCCCTCAGCAATATTGCCCACTAAGCCATGCCTAAGCCATGCCTAAACCATGCCTATTGCGTCGAGTTCTGGAGCCCCCAACGCAAGAAGGAGATGGAGTTGTTGGGGCAGGGCCAGGGGAGGGCCACGAAGATGATCAGAGGGCTGGAGCAGCTCAGGGACGGGGACAGGCTGAGGGAGTTTTGGGTACTTCAGCATGGAGAAGAGAAGGCTGCGAGGAGACCTTCTGGCGGCCCGTCAGTACTGGAACGGGGGCTACGGAAAAGCTGGGGAGGGACGTTTCATGAGGGCATGTTGCGACAGGACGAGGGGAAATGGCTTGGAACTGGAAGAGGGTTGATTTGGACTGAATATTAGGAAGTAATGCGTTACTGTGAGGGTGGTGAGACACTGGAACGGGTTGCCCAAGGAGGCTGTGGATGCCCCCTCCCTGGAAGCATTCAAGGCCAGGCTGGATGGGGCCCTGGGCAGCCTGGTGTGGTGGTTGGCGTCCCTGCCTGCGGCGGGGGGGCTGGAACGAGATGGTGTGAAAGGTCCCTTCCAGCCCAAAGCATGCTGTGATTCTAATTGCCTGGCGTTCCTTAGTGTCCCCAGCTCCCCCGAGAGCGCTGCCACCAGGCTGAGCAGACCATCCACCTGCTCTCACCTCATGCAGGTGGTCTCTCTGCCGCCCTCGGATGGCAGCAGCAGGCTCGGGCACTCCGTGCGGCCCGAGACCTGAGGAGCTGTATTCCTGGGTAGGCACGCAGTTTGGGTAGCTGCATTCTTTTTGGCAAGAGCTTTCTTCCTGGTGGAGGCCACGGCTAGGTTTGTTGTCGAGGAGGAAGCCAATAGGTGAGGTGGTCTCCTGAGTGGGGAGGGAGAGTCTGCCTTCCCAGCTCGCCGTGCCTGCGCCAACGGCTGTGCCACAGTCTGTCTGCTGGCTCTGTTCAGCCACGCTCCTGGTTGAGCACGGCCCCTGAGAGGAGCCTTTGTACGTTCAGGATTTGACCCCGTCACTCGTGGCTCTGCTCACAGCGCCTCAGAGCCCCTGCGCTCGCACTCTGTGAGGGGACTGCGGGTCCCTGCCTCTCCCTGAGCTGTTTCCCGCAGATTTCTTGCGATGGCTCGGCTCCGTCCTCATCCTCTTCCCCCGTTCCTATCTTTGTGGAAGTTTATTTCCTTACTAAATGCGCCGACATTCTCAGCCGTTTTCTCTGGTGAGCTTGTGACCACGGGCACCTGGCAGTGGCACAGATGGGTTCTGTGGCTGAACCACCAGTCCTCTCACAGGGCCTGGAGCAGCTGCAGGGCCTGTCGCAGGGCCTGTCTCGAGGGCAGAAGCAAGCGCACGGCCCACGGCAGGGCTTAGAGCAACCACAGCACCCAGCGTAAGGGCTGGGGCAAGCACAGGGCCCGTCACAACGGCAGGGCCTGTCAGCAGGGTTGAAGCAGCTGCAGGCCTCGTCGTGACAGCTGGAGCAACTGCCGCCTGCGTTGGAGGGTTGGAGCGGTTGCAGGGCCTGCTGAGTTGTCGTTGGCTCCAAAGGCGTCCAGGGATGGAGCACCCACGTCGTCTGTGGGCTGCCTATTCCCAGCACCTCAAGCACTTCTTCTGTGTAAGAACTTGGTCCTGGCATCCACGCTAAGGCTTCCCTCCCTGAGCTTAGAAACGTTCCCCCTCAGACGTGGCAGCAGTGCCCTCGTGCAGGAGGAAAGCCCAAGCTGTGACGCAGCTGGAAGCAGCCCTGGACCTGCCATGTACCCTGAAGACGGTGGCACCCCAAGCCCAGAACCGGGCTGCCCCTGCCAGTGCGGTTTGGGTTCTTGAGGAATGGGGGCCCTGTGCCCCGCTGGGGATGTGGCCCGAACGCAGCTCAGCCTGGACTGGGCCAGGTGAAGGGAGGTCTGGGGAGGAGACAACCGTGTTGTCAAGGTCCCTACCTCTGCCCATGTCAGCAGAAGCGGGAAGGATGAAACCGACAGCTGTCTGGGGGGGATCTCTGATCTTTATTGTGTTGGACTCTTGGGACCAGAGAAAGCAGGGGGGATGGGGAGGGGGGTATGACTGTTTGCCAAGGGTGGATGGCGATAGGTCAAGGGGGGATGGTTTTGAAGTCAGAAAGGGGAGGGCTTTGGGTGAGGGTCCGGGTCCGCCTTCAGCGCCTGGACTGTCCCCTGCGTCGGCAGCACTCTGGAAGCCCTTGGGGATCTCGAAGTGGCAGATCTTGTTGATCTGCGGGTGGCGCTCTGCTCCCTTGAGGCTGGCCTTCGCCTGCTGCCATGGCGTCGTCTTGGCCGGCTCTGGGAGCTCGGGTCCCGACGTTGCAGCGGGGAGCGGCTCCGTGTGCGGCTTCTTCCTGAACGCTGCCTGCGACGTCTTCTGCGTGCAGCTGCCGGAGACGCCCTGGAGGAGCCTGATGCCCTCCGCCTGGTGGCTGCGTGGGAGTCGCTCTCAGCACGTGGGGCTGCTGTTCGCCTGCTCCCACGGCGTCCTCGCAGCTGCTCAGGGGTAGCCCGGTCCTCCGGTGAACGTGTGCCATTTGTCCCCTGCTCCGTCTCAGGCACACTGGGCAGGTCGCTGTGCTCAGGCAGCTGGGAGCTCTGTGATGTCCCCAAGTGGTGCCTGGCTGGCGGGCATGGAGCCAAAGGTCTCAGGCTCCATGGAGCTGCTGGATGGACCCGGAGCCGGAGCCGTCTGGCTGGCAGTGCTGGGAGCGGCGAACTCAGCGTTGGCGCTGGAGGCTGTAAGGGGAGGCAGGAAGGTCGTGAGCCTGGAGCTGCAGCAGCAGCCCAGTGGGATCTGCCATCCCACTTGGGGCAGACAGACTCTGGCAACGGTGGCCCGAGCACTTGCAGGCAGGCCTTGCCTGGCCCCAGCGCGGTGCCTCGCGGCTGATTGCCTCTTACCGGTAGCCAGGCCAGCACAGCTGTTGCACTCCCACATGTCTGTGGTGTTGCTCAAGTGGGAGCACTGTCGATGGGTGCCCTCAGCAGCACAGGAGCTGCACAGGATGAGCTCCCAGGGCCTGGGGAAGCAAAGAGGTTGTGGCTGTGAGGGCCGAGTGATCCAAGCCAGGGAGTTCCCGGCACAGCACGTCCCTGTTGCTCAGTGCTTGCTCCCCCAGCCTGCGGTGAGGCTGAGATCCCCCGCAGAGCCCCAGCGAGCTGCTGTGGTAACTCACCCCCTACTCTGTGCCTGCTCTCTGCCTCCGTGGTAAAGGCACTGGCTGGCATCGCAGCGGCTGTGCATCTCTAGAAGGGGTTCATAGGACTCCTCGTCCTCCCACGATGCGTCTCTACAAGAGAAGGGAAGGGAAGCGATGAGCCCCCAGTGTGCCCAGCATAAGACCCAAGGTTATCCCATCTCATCCACCCCATGTCCGCTTCCAGCTTCTCCACGAAGCTGGGGCACATGGTCATGCGACAGCCAAGGGTCATGGCTGCTGAGCCAGTCCCTGGGCAGGCCCAGCACTGCAGCCTTAACGTCAGCAGAACTGGGCAGGACACCAACCTTAATGGGATGTGGATCCCCATGTTGGACATCTCTTCACAGAAGAGAATGTAGTCTCGGCAGCCGGGGCACTCGAAGTACGCAGTGCCAGCACTCAAGGCCTGTTGCTGCAGGAGAAGCACAAGCAGGGTGAGCGTGAGCAGCGCCTGGTGCTGCTGAGCACCGAGCGTGCCTGCAGGGTGCGGGGTGGGCTCCTACCTGGATGCAGTCCCGGTGGAACCAGACGTGTTTGCAGGCTGGGCACACCATGGTGTGGTAGGACAAGCTGTCCCCCACAGGCTCCAAGCAGATGAGGCAGATGGTGCCTTGTGCTGGAGCTTCCTGAGTGGCCTGTTGAGGGCGGTGCTCCCAGCAGAAGGACCTGGGGGAAGACGGAAGGGATGGGCACGGTGAGAAGTGCTGCGAGGAGGGCAGGGGACCAGGAAGGAGCCCCCAGGCCCTGGCTCTGGCTCAGTCAGGCTGCTGGGAGGTGTAACTGCGGGTTCCTCCGTGGCTTGGCTGCTGCTGAGAGCCCTTACCTGTAGTCTCCAAAGTACTGGGTGATGCATTCCCCGTCCTTGGCACAGGGCAGATGGAAGCTGCGTGCACAGCCTCTCTCTGCGCATGTGATGGCAGCCCCCCTCTCGCCGCAAACACAGCATTGCTGGAAAGAGCAGAAGAGCCCCATGAGCGACAGGCTGAGGGCCTCCACGGCTGGCCCCACACCTCTGGGCAGGGCAGAGGATGTGGGCACTGCAGGGAGCCCCTCTGCAAAGCTGCCTGGCGGGCAGGGCTGATGTCGTATAGGCAGGACTTTTCCTGGAGGCTGCTGGACATTGGGTCCAGAGTAAGCTGGAGTGAGCCCTGCTGGCCCAAACCTGCCTGCTCTGTACAGGTCCTCACCTTCTTGTTTGCCTGCCTGACCTTGCGTGCGATGGCAGCAAGCGGGAGGACCTCAATTCCTGGTCTTGCTTTAGCCGTGATGTTGGCAGACGTCTGTAGGAGAGAAAGAGCTGATTAGGACGGAAGGACAGGGAGCATCCCCGGCAGGAATGTGGAAGGTGCCCATGGGGGAACTCACCAAGCAGAACTCATGGACACGAATCCCAGTCTCAAAAAGTGTGTGCCCGCAGATGTCCGGGTCGACATCTGCCTGGCCACACAGCGCACACACTGCAGAAGAGAGAGCAAATGCAAGCAGCGGTGAGCAGCTGGCGGAACCAGACGTCCCTGAGGGCTGTCCCCAGGCTCCTGCTCTGTGTCTGCCGTGCTGGCTGGAGGCGGTGGAGGGGAAGGGGCCATGGCAGGCCCCAGGCAGCCACAGCCCAAGCTGGGCCCCCTTGCCGAGGAGCAGAGGGGCCCAGCCCCATGCCTGCCTGGGAGCTCCTGCCTGCCCCTTCCTCCCCGCTCAGTCTCTCAGTCGCAGGCAGAGGCCCAGCGCCCCTCTGCCCAGCATCGGGAGCTGTGCACAGGGATGCTGTGCTCTCACCTGGCTCCTCCGAGCTGGAGGCCTTCCGCTTCCTATCGGACATGATGTGCGTTAACAGCGAGCACTGCGAGAGTCCCTGCTCTCTCCACGCCTCGCCAGGCCGCACTGACGCTCAGGCTGAGCCCGGCAGCCTTTGCTCTGCTCCAGGCTTCGCGCGTCACAATGGCCGCTCCCTGACACCCACTGTGACATCACGCTCACCGCCTGATGGCGGCTGTGGGCGTGGGCCCTTAGCTTCCAGGCAGGAGGCTTCCAGGCAGTTTCAGGCAACTCCACAGCTTCTCTGGGGAACCTTTGAAAGGATTTCCTCCCAGCAGCCAATGTCGATCTGCCCTCTTTTTGTCACTATTGTGCATCAAGTCCAGCACGCCTCATTCCCTCCATTGCTCAACACGTTTCTCCATCGCTGTCCGTTTGTGCTCCTCTACAAAGACAGGCTCCCTCAGCCTGTCTTTGTAGGGGAGGTGCTGCAGCCCTCGGATCATCTCTGTGGCACTTCTTGGACCCTCTGCAGCAGCTCCCTGTCTTTCTTGTATTGGGTGCCCCAGACGTGGATGCGTTGCTCCAGATGGGTCTTCAGGAGGGCAGAGCAGAGAGGGACGGTCAGCTCCCCATCCCTGCTTGTTGTGGTGGTGTGATTTTTTCTTGTCGGTTTTCCACATCGGAACATCGTGCAGAACAGTGGGAGTTGTCGAGTGGATGTTCTGGTTCCGTGTTTCCGCCTTTTTGGGCGTTTGGGGCTCCCGGAGGGAAGGGGCGGGGCGGCATCCCCGGAGGCCTTGAGGCGGAGTGGAAGTGCGGTGGAGCTCCGGCCCGGAGCGCAGCCGGCGCTCGCTCTGCCTCTGGCCGCCTCAGCTCGCCGCGGAGGAAAAGCGCGGGCTTCCCTGGCACGGTCGTGGTTTGCCTCGTCCTTTGGGTCGTCTTGTCCCTCTCCTTTTGCTGGCTTTGGTTAACTGTAGTAAAGCACCGTTCGTCCTCAGATCGCTGCCGTTGTGTTTTCTGTTGGTTCGAACTACCTGCTTGCTCTGTGCCCTTTCCCCTCTTGCGGATCGCGCGGCCCGGGGCCGGGGCCGGGGCCGGCCTGCTCAGGCGGCAAGCCGTTCGTAGCCCTTCCTTCCTTCCTTCCTTCTCCTTCGCTTCTTTGTCTCTCTTCCCCTTCCTCCCCCCCCCTTTCTCGCGGGTCCTGTGCCCCCCTGGCACGGACTTAGACCTAGGGATGACCCTGTGACAGCACATCCCGAGGGGGTGGCTGTGAGCGGCCCGTGGGGCCCTGTGTTCCCCTCAGGAGGGAGTCCCCCATGATGACGGCTCTTCTTTTTTTCCCGATTGATGATGTGTTGACACAGGGCAGTCTGACTTGCCCAGGGCAAGCCCTGCAACGTGGAGGGACCTTCATCCACATCCACATCCCCCTGTCCCTCCATCCCCAGAGCCTCATAGGTATTCAGAGAATGACCGGGGCTGAAAAGGACCATAATGCTCATCGAGTTTCAGTCCCCCTGCTGTGTAGGTGGTCGCCAGGCAGCAGACCAGGCTGCCCAGAGCCACATCCCGCCTGGCCTTGAATGCATCTAGAAGTGGGGCATCCACAACCTTCTTGGGCAGCCTGTTCCAGTGTGCCACCACCGTGTGTGTGAAAAGCTTCCACCAAATATCTAACCTAAACCTCCCCTGTCTCGGTTTAAAACCGTTCCCCCTTGTCCTATCACTCTCCATCCTTGCAAACAGTCTTACCCCTCCTGTTGATATGCTCCCTTCAAGTACTGGAAGGCCACAGTGAGGTCTCCCCAAGAGAACAACGGGCACCTGGGCAGGTGGCACAGGCAGCGAGGCAGTCTGCTTGCTGCCCTGAGCAGGCAGTCGTTTCCATCCCTCGCAATCCCTGAGTTCCCCCCTCACGTCTGACTGCTAGAGGGTAGATGACCCACTGCTACTTGTAGAGTGTCTCCTGGTGCCTTTCCTGCAAGGACGGCGGAGTGTGGCTCCACCAATCTATGTCCCAGCGCCCACGTCTGCCCATGTCAGGACAAGCAGAGAAGAAGCGTCAGTCAGAGAAGTGTGTGTGGGATGGTTGGGTTTATTGTGTTGGATATAGGGATTAGAGTCAGCACATGGAGCTGGCATAGGGCTGTTTCCGTGCCATATTTTGGGGGGCTGACTGCGGGGGGATGTTGGCTTGGATGTTGGACCCAGGAGTGATTTTGTGCCCAGGATAGCCGCCACTGTTGGAACCGTGTCCTGCAGCCTCCTCAGGGCTGGCTGCTGACATGAGGGGCTCGATGTGCCACTGAGGAACGTCTCTGCATGCGGGCCTCCCCTGGCTGCCTGGGCCGTTCCCCAGTGTGTGAAGGCAGGGAAGCCCTCAAGGTCCTCTGTGTGGCTGCTCTGCTGGTGCTGTGGGTGCTGTTCTGAGGAGCTGGAGCTGCTGTTCTCCTGCAGCCTTGAGGTCTTCTGGTCCGGCTGTGGGAACGAGGAGCCGGACCTTGCAGCGGGGAGCGGCTCCGTGTCCGGCTTGTTCCCCGCTGCCTGGGACGCCTCCTGCGCGCAGGCGCTGTGGCTGCTCTGGAGGATCCCAATGTGCCCTGTGTGGTGGATGGGCGGGAGCTGCTTCCAGTGCCGGGGGTGGGTGTATGTCTGCTCCCACAGCGTGCTTGGCACTGCTCAGGTGCGTCCTGAGGGTCAGGAAAAGCTGAGCAGGTTGTCCCGTGTTCTGTGCCCAGCACACTTGTCTGGCAGCTGAGCTCCGGCAGCTGGGAACTGTGTGATGGTCCCGACGCTGGCTGGATGGTGGGACCGGAGCAGCTGTCCTCAGGCTCCTGGCGGCTGTGGGATGTCCCCAGGCCCTGCTGGCTGGCAGCACTGAGTGCAGCGAGCTGGGCGATGGTGCTGGAGGCTGTAAGGGGAGGCGGGAAGGTCAGCAGGAAGAACCTGTAGCCCCGGGTAGGGACAGGCTGCCATCCCTCCTGGGGCAGAGAGACTCTTTGAAAGCTGCCGCGAGCACTTGCAGGCAGGCCTTGCCTGGCCCCAGCGCAGCGGCACGCGGCTGATTGCCTCTTACCGGTACCCAGGCCAGCACAGCTGTCGCACTCCCAGGTGGTGGTTGTGTTGCTCAAGCAGGAGCACCGTCGGTGGGTGCCCACAGCAGCACAGGAGCTGCACAGGATCAGCTGCCAGGGCCTGGGGAAGCAAAGGGGTTGTGGCCGTGAGGACCGAGTGAGCCAAGCCAGGGAGTGCCTGGCACAGCACATCTCTGGTGCTCAGTCCTTGCTCCCCCAGCCTGTGGGGAGGCTGAGATCCCCTGCGAAGCCGCAGAGAGCTGCTGTGGTTACTCACCCCCTTAGATCTGCCTGCCGTCTGCCTCGGGGGTAAAGGCACTTCCTGGCGTCGCAGCGCCTGTGCCTCTCCAGCAGTGATGTATACATGCGATTGTCTTCCCATAGCGGTCTTCTACAAGAGAAGGGAGGGGAAGTGATGAGCCCCCAGTGTCCCCAGCATCAGATCACAGGTTATCCCATCTCATCCACCCCACCCCCATTTTTAGCTTCTCGGTGAAGCTGAGGCACGTGCTGATGAGACAGCCGAGTGCCAGGCCTGCTGCAACAGTCCGTGGGCAGGCAGGCCCAGCGCTCGCGCCTTCTCATCTGGACGGTTTGGCAGAAGGACACCAACCTGGCTGGGATTTGGATCCCCATGGTGGACATTTCCGTGCAGAAGACGGTACTGTCTCTGCAAGCGGGGCAGCGGAAGCACACCGTGCCAGCATTCAAGGCATGTTGCTGCACGAGAAGCACAAGCAGCGTGAGTGTGAGCAGTGCCTGGTGCTGCTGAGCACCAAGCGTGCCTGCAGGGCGAGGGGAGGGCTCCTACCTGGATGCAGGCCCGGTGGAACCAGGTGTGTGTGCACGCTGGGCACACCAGGGTGTGGTAGGACGGGCAGTCCCCCACGGTCTCCTGGCAGATGACGCAGGAGGTGTCTTCAGCTGGAGCTGCCACTGCTGCCTGTCGAGGGCGGTGCTCCCAGCAGAAGGACCTGGGGGAAGGTGGAAGGGATGGGCGCGGTGAGAAGTGCTGGGAGGAGGGCAGAGGACCAGGACGGAGCCCCTGGCCCTGGCCCTGGCCCTGGCCCTGGCAGGCTGCTGGGAGGTGACCTTAGGGGTTCCTCCCTGGCTTGGCTGCTGCTGACAGCCCTTACCTGTGCTCTCCGAAGTACTGGGTGATGCACTCGCCATCCGCAGCGCAGGGCAGATGGAAGCTGCGTTCACAGCCGCTCTCTGCGCATGTGATGGCAGCCCCCCTCTCGCCGCAAACACAGCATTGCTGGAAAGAGCAGAAGAGCCCCATCAGCGACAGGCTCGGGGCCTCCACAGCCAGCCCCACACCTCTGGGCAGGGCACAGGATGCGGGCACTGCTGGGTCACACTCTACAAAGCTGCCAGGTGGACATGGCTAAACTCCTAGGGGTAGGACATTGTCCTGGCTG
Source organism: Gallus gallus (assembly GCF_016699485.2). Lineage (NCBI taxonomy): Eukaryota > Metazoa > Chordata > Aves > Galliformes > Phasianidae > Gallus > Gallus gallus. The sequence goes on along the minus strand of NC_052532.1, from coordinate 2,170,633 downwards.
TGGTTGGCAGGGCTGCGATGGCTTTCTTTGTGTCCAGGTGTGAGACCTCCTGGCACAAATGTGCCTTCTCTGTACAGGTCCTCACCTTCTGGTTTGCCTGCTTGACTCTGTGTGCGAGGACAGCATGGTCAAAGGCCATAGATTCCTCTCCTGGGGGTCTTTCTTCGAAAGCGATATGGGCAAAAATCTTTGGGAGAGAAAAGAGCAGGAAGTCGTGAGGTCAGGAAGGAAGGGAGCATCCCGGCAGGAAGCGCTGAGGATCACCTGGGGGAACTCACCAAGCAGAACTCATGGGTACAAACGGAACCGTCGCCAATAGTGCGCCCAAAGATGTCCGGGTCACCACCTGCCCGGCCACACAGCACGCACACTGCAGAGGAGAGAGCAAATGCGAGCAGCGGTGAGCAGCTGGCGGAACCAGACGTCCCTGAGGGCTGTCCCCAGGGTCCTGCTCTGTGCCTGCCATGCTTGCTGGAGGCGGTGGAGGGGAAGGGGCCACGGCAGGCCCCAGGCAGCCACAGCCCAAGCTAGGCCCCCTTGCCGAGGAGCAGAAGGGCCCAGCCCCATGCCTGCCTGGGAGCTCCTGCCTGCCCCTTCCTCCCCTCTCAGCTCCAGCCGCAGGCAGAGGCCCAGCACCCCTTGCCCAGCATCGGGAGCTGTGCACAGGGATGCTGTGCTCTCACCTGGCTCCTCCGGGCTGGAGGCCTTCCGCTTCCTGTCGGACATGATGTGCGTTAACAGCGAGCACTGCGAGAGTCCCTGCTCTCTCCACGCCTCGCCAGGCCGCACTGACGCTCAGGCTGAGCCCGGCAGCCTTTGCTCTGCTCCAGGCTTCGCGCGTCACAATGGCCGCTCCCTGACACCCACTGTGACATCACGCTCACCGCCTGATGGCGGCTGTGGGCGTGGGCCCTTGGCTTCCAGGCAGGAGGCTTCCAGGCAGTTCCAGGCAACTCCACAGCTTCTCTGGGCAACCTTTGAAAGAATTTCCTCCCAGCAGCCAGTGTCGATCTGCCCTCTTTTTGTCACTATTGTGCATCAAGTCCAGCACGCCTCATTCCCTCCATTGCTCGACACCTTTCTCCATGGCTGTCCGTTTGCCTGGGTAGCATCCCACATCTTCCGTGAGGGGATACCTGTCCTCCATGGCTGACAGGGATCGCCCTCACCGTGGAGAATTTCTTCCTAATATCTTAGGGTATTCTGAGAACTCCCCTCGTCTACTACTGCCATGGGTTTTCCATTTGGAAAACGGAAATTGAAATGTGGATGGTGTTGGCATTAAACAGTTTATTGGAATATAAAACCATGAATGTCTGTATGTCAAGACCTATTTTTGTCTTATTTCTCTTGCTTTCTGTTTGCTTTCTCTTTTTTTTTTTTTTTTCCCTACTGTCATTAAATCTGTAAGAAAACATGTCAGGAGGATAAAAAATGCACATCTGAGGCAATTTCCATTACAGGAGTTTAGATAAAGAAGTCCTTCTGAAGGAAGTAGTTGAAAAGTGTACAAAGCATGTAAGTAATCACAGTTCATTAGTTCTTGCTTGTTTACTGGTTTCACACTGGGGTTTGTGCTATAGCTATGTTTTGGGAGAGCTTACGTCTGTACGCTGTAGTTTTAGGGGAAAGCAATCAAATAGTAAATATGCAAGCTGTCAAATACATTAATCAAAGTGGCTGCTGCTATCTTCCTTGGCCTGGGAAGGAAAGAAAAGGAGAAATGGAGCTTTGCATTTTAAACAAATTCAGCACCTGAAAGGAGACTTCACATATGTGGCTGACACGCTGATCAAATGATAAGGCAGAGTCAAATTGTACCTCAACCTTTTATACGGCCTGTGAAAGTGAAGGCACGCAGCACTTTTTCAAGGCAGATGGAGTGTGAGCAACTAATAAATCAGGTTTTGAAACATTAAAGAACAACTGATTTAAATGCATATGGTGTTGGATCTCAGACAAGAGAGTATAGGGGAGAGTAAAAGGATTGGGCATGGGAACATCAGCAGAACAATATGTCTGCGCATCAGCTATGTGACTGCATCCAAATCAGCTTCTTGTACTGAAGCCTGGTACGTAGCAATGAAGGGTGATGGCATTTAGTCAAACGCAAGCAAAGAAGTTGTTTCAGGGAGAAATTTACGCAGTGACTGGAACAGGTTGTACAGTCACAAACTACTGGCAGTCCATCTGGTCATTTGAGGCCATTTTCTGTTAAATGGAAAGCTTAAATTTAAAAACAGGGAATGAGACCTTTGCTCTTCTGTCCACGGCATTTTTCAAAACAGATTTATCAGGAATGTTGGAGTCACTATGTCTATTCCATCCCTGGGGCACTGAAACCTGGAAACGTGATTGTGGTCATAGAGGCCATTGGTCCCATGACTTGAATCTAGATCTGCTCTTGATCCTGCCTGGATTTCTGCAGAACATTTGTCTTTCTCTTGTGAAGGCTTATTAGTTTGGAAGCTGCTCTGCAGCCATAGCAGAGAGCATCACCCCATACTCTGCTTCTGGGAGAGCTGTTGAGATCTTTTTCAGTTAAAGAAGTAGTACAGAAATGAAATGTGATGTATTTCATAACCTTAAAGGTCAGTTTTCCTGTTTTGTTTTTTTTTTCCCCTTACTTCACATCTCTTTCTTTTTAATTCTCACCCCACCTTTCTGTCAAAGAGGAGAAATATTGGCAGGCTAACTGACCAGATGTAAGCACGCGGTCCGTGTGATTTGGGATGGATGTGTACTGGTGCTGGTATCTCCTGCGCAGTGTTATTGCTGTTGACAAGTGATGGACTGATTGGGAGCTGGAAGCTCCTCTCCTACAATTGCAGAGTCCTTGCCCAAGGACTGACAGCCAGTGTTTTTCAAGAAGCTATCCACCTAATTCCCATTGATTTTGGATCTCAAGTGCCAGTGTCATTGTCTTGCTGATATCTGTTGGTTTGGGTAGAAGGTGCCTACATGCTTATAAACATCAGTTCCCTAGTCTTGATGGCCTAGTCTAGAAAACCCCAGCTGCCATGAGTAGAAAAGAATATGTAATTAAGCAAACGTAATACAATCTTTTGTTTTCTTCAATTGCTCCCACCCTCAAACTGATATTGGCTGGAGGTTACTCTTGTCCATTTTGATAATACATAGAAACATATATATTTTTTCCCGGTGCATCTCACCTCCCTCCCTCCTGCTGCAAGAAGGGAATAGGAACCCCATGTGTGGTGACTGTGGGCAGGTGCTTTGCTGTCAGCAACAGTAGTTAGAATCATAGAATCACTGAGATCACTGAGATCATCTAGTCCAACCATCAACCCATCACCACCACTAAACCATGTCACCCAGTGCCAACCTACCCTAGTTGTGTAGTGCTGTCTCCACAGCAGTTTGTGATGAGGAGGATGAAGAGAACATCCTTGCTAAGTAGGAGTGGGCAGAACAGTCTGCTTAAAATAATACTCCAGGTGCCACCAGAAATGAGATCTCTCATTCTTTTCTCTGGCATCCTAGATTGGTTGGCATTTGAAGAGCTTTCCAGAATTTTGTATCAGTTACTTATAAATGACCTTTATTGTATTATTTGTAATGTTCAGTTTCAGCTCCAGGTGCACTGCTGGCCCCATAACTGCTGGTTCAGAGTAGTCCGACAAGGAGGGAAGAGAACATGGCTCAGAAACAGAACGCATTAACCTCACACTGACCTACACTAATGGAGAATTGTCGTGTTTCAAGGCTGTCTGTCAAACAGAATTTTAAATAAAAGTATAAGGCTTCAAAAATCGTGTTTGCTCAAAGGGAAGGGTCTTTGGATTTGGGAGTTTCATGGTTATTTTCTGTAGTGCTGGCATTGAAGCAGAGGCAACTGGGCACTTCTGGGCCTACTAGTGGATGCTGAATATTTTTTCCTTTGAATAGCTCTTGGCTTTGGGGAGGACTTGCCTAGATTCCATCATACCACTTACAGGACAGCTGGTCTAGGTGCTTGAAGCACTCCCAAAGGCTAATTTAGGGATGCTGGATTCTTCAGTGGAAGGATGAAGTATGAGATCTGGGGAGCAGACCAGATCCTGCTCCTTCCCTTTCCTCATCCCTGTAGGAAAGTTATGTGTCTTGTTTCTTAATGTGCAGAACGGTAGGCTCTCCAAAAGCAAGTATCCTAAAGAAGTTTGGGAAAGTACCTGAATGCAGGTAGGTTTGATGACTCAGGGCATGCTAAAGAACTGTAGAGAAGATAATCATGACTGTTTCTTTATATAAAGAACTTAAAGATAAATACCAATCCATTGACTCACTGCTGTGAATCAGTATAGTGAAAACAGAACTCGGTGCTCATGTGAGGCTTTTTGAGGAGGTGTAGTTAGGAGACAATTGAGCCCTAATGTACAAAAATGAAAAAGCAAGAGGCTTGGTTTATATAACCTCATACGTATTGTTCCATAGTAGCGCAGATCAATTGTTCTGTTCTATTGAGCTCTGTTTTCTAATAACCTGCTTTGCTGTCTTCAGGCTTTCTTTCCTTTCATGCTAAATGAACATTTTTATTTCCATACCCTGAAGATGATATGCAGGTAATAGCTATCCTGTTGATCTCCCCATAATCAAGAACTTTTGGGAAGGACCGTAACACCCAATCCTTTTCTCCTATCAAAATTTGCTCTGATGCTCAGGATGGAGGAGGTGGCATTGATTAGCAAGCTGTGTTGATTGCTTGATTGTTGTGGCTTCAAAGCCTGTTTTTTGATTCTTTTTATGGCTGCATAGATTAACGTGAAGTGGCTCGCTAGGAAAGGCACTTTGATCACAGAGAGGTGCAGAAGAATTGTTAGCTACGTGCCTGGAACTTGTTTAGCTGAAAAGTTTGCAGTCACAGAGAAATAAATGAAGTTGTCCTGTGCCGGTGCAGTGGAAGGAGAAGAGAGTAACTGGGGAAGATCTGACTGCATTAGTTGACAACACTCATGATTTTTGGGTGGCTGTAGTTTCCCCTGAATCTTGATTAATATTTCCTGGATGTTTCAGGAAGGGAATTACTTATTCACTAAATGCAGTGAAGATCTTTGTTGCTCATAGGATTTAAAGTGTATATTAAGTGTTTTCACACAGAGGGTGGTGACACATTAGAACAGGTTGCCCAGGAGGCTATGGATGCCCCATCCCTCAAGGCATTCATGGCCAGGTTGGATGTGGCTCTGGGCAGCCTGCTTTGGTGGTTGGTGACCCTGCACATAGCAGGGGGGTTGAAACTAGATGATCACTGCGGTCCTTTTCAATCCAGGCCATTCTATAATTCTATGATTCTATGTGTACTGGGGCTGAGGGTGAAGTGCTTTAAGACAGACCTATCTCCAAAACAGTTGGGTAAAGTGTTATGGTGCTCTGCAGTGATGTAGAATACAGAAAATATATGAAATCTTACCTTCTAAAAGTATGCTTATTAGAGGCAAAGAGAGCTCTCCATTGTTTTTGTTTTTGTTTTTTTCATTGTTTGCTGTTATTGTTTTATAAATTGATAATACTTTCTTCTTTTAATTTTTCTTTTCTTTTAATTTGATGATAGAGAAGTTAACCTGACAGATGTGGAAATTACAGGATATCTGTGTAATCCCAACCCCTCTCCCTGGTTCAGTCTTTTCCCACCATGTGACAGTCCATGGTTATAGGAGGTAACCATCACTGCATTAATTGCATTAATTGCAAGATTGTGGGTCAGTGCAAGGAACCTCCTTGCAGTGTGTTTCAGGGCTTTATCTTTAAATGAGACACAATTTGTGTGATGTGCTGCATCTAATTTAATGTCATCATTACTCCTTCGGGATACGAAATAGATAAAGGAGTACTAAAAAGAAGTTCAATGCCTTTACAAAGCACACTGAGATGCTTTCTAAGGAATGCTGCTAATCCTTTCCATTGTTACCATGTGTTTCAGTATGTTTTCTGAAAAGAGTGAGCTAGGTAAGTGCACACGTACTTCAAATGGTGGTAGGCAGCTTTGAGTTTGGGTAACTTCATGACAAAAGGAATTGACTGGGCAAAAGTCTGGTCAATTAAAAATAAATGTATATGTATGTAAATCTTAATGCTGAAGACTGGTTTCAATGTTTGTGTTGACTTAATGGATCAGCAAAGCATAATCTTCCTGGAAAATTCTATGGATTTCTCAGTGTTGTCACAAATTTGCAATGCATTTTATTGACTTCCTTTGGTGCTCATTAATAAAAATACCATCCTTCTTCTGCCTCTTTTGCTGGATGGAACAGAATGCTGGTTGTTGTCTCTCTTCTCTGTTCTGAGAAGGTTCCTTGCATTTTTCTTGGACAAGAACACTTGCTATCATTGCTTTGAGACCCCCCAGTTTGCATGGATAGCATTGTCCCTGGGAGGTACCATGGCCAATGTTTCTGCCAGTAAAATACCAAACAGAACGGAGAACTGGAAACAGTCTTCATGTTTGATCAGACTGTAAGTGCATGCAGGAATTCTAGGTTTCCTACATTTTTTTCTAGGTAATCTTACATTTTTTTCCTACTGAAGCATGACGTTTTTGGCTCCATTTCAGAAGCGTTCAACTGTGTTCCTAATGGACCAATCTCTGACTCCCACTTGCAGTGGTGTTCAGGTGGGCACACTTCATTGCTGGCACAGCATGAGGATGCCATTAACTGTATGACAAATTTCACTTCACCTCAAAGTTTTTCTTCTCTTTTTTTTTGCTCTTACAATTTATTACCAGGCAGATTGAATCAGCAAGCTGGTGCTCTTAAGAAAGAATGGCTACAACAATAGTACTTTGTGACAGCTGTGAAACATTTAGGTTTTGTTCTAGTGCCTATGACACACAACTGTTATAATTTCTTGCCTCAAACTAAAGAAAAACCCTGCAGTCCAAATGAAGGAGTTGTGTGATGTGGCATTACTGAAGCAGTGATGTCTGCTCAGTCCCAATGGTTGTTGGAGTGCTGTGTTCATTGTGATGTTGTACATCAGTGAGCATGGCTGGTTAGTCCTGTAGTCAGTGCTTATAGTGAGCGTGTCACGACAGCTTAAAATCTTCAGTGCTAACTGGGAAGTGGGCTTTACAGCTCCTTTTCCTTCGTGCAGTGGAAAGTTTTCTTCTCTTGTAGTCTGCTCATGGGGATGTGGCATTTATGTGGGACAGCTCAGCAAAAAACTGTTTGCTTGCTTAGCTCACATTTGATCCAGAGACCATGCAAACAGCCTGTCTGATAATCACTTTGATAAGGAACCAGAGAAGGGGTGTTTTTCCCCTCTTCCATCATTTCCTACCTGTTTTTCACTGGAACAGATTGCCCAGAGAAGCTGTGGGTGCCCCATTCCTGAAGCCATTCAAGGCCAGGCTGGACAGGGCCCTGAGCAGCCCGATCTGGTGACTGGCAGCCCTGCCCATGGTGGAAGAACTGGAACTAGAAGATCTTTAAGGTCCCCTCCAACCTAAGCTATTTGATTGTTTATGATTTTCTGCAGCCAACTGGTACAGAGCCATTGGTTTCTTCTTAGGTTGGATGAATGGCAGTTTACCTCCATGCAAGAAATGGAGCAAATCAGTAAGGATGGAAGGATATTAAGAGTGTACTTCTATGAACATACCTGTTAGGTCTGCAGCACAGTGGTTGGTCTGGAACATAATCTGCACCAATGGAGCTGTGCTCATGTTGGGCTGCAGAGGTGTAGTGAAGGATCCATAGGGTTACGGAAGCAGCATCGAGGGATGTAAGGCTGCTCATGTTAGCAAGAGCTCTTGCAGTGCTGTGTTGTTGGTGTTTACAGGGTATCATTGGTGATAAGATTTACATCTCAGTGTTTTTTTGTATGTAAAATATTTTACTACAAGCAAAATTACTTTTCCTTGTGGCATACACCTACGTATGGAACATCCATTATTATTAATTGAAAGCTAAGAGCAGAGAAGGTAAAAAAGCGTATTTTTCTGTCAGTGCTGGTGTTCTGTTCTTCTCAAATCTTATACAACATGGCCAGATAGATAAGACAGATGGCTTTATTCCTTGCTATGGAGTTCATCCCAGTCAATAATATTGATCAGCGCAGGGTGACTTGGTGTAACAAGAATAACAACCCTTCCTTAATTTGAGCCTGGATTTCTCGCTTCCTGCCTCAGTAGTTCATGCTTGGATAAATTCCTCAGTATGTCAGCTTAGACACAGACCTTCCCACCCCTGGAATTGCAGGTTCTGACATTAATAGGGGAAATGAGTAGTTTTCTTTTCCTACAATTTGTGCCTCTTTTTCTGTGATTAAACTGTTATATTGTACAAGTTAACTTTTTTGGATGTCGAGTTCCTGAACTTCATTTTGTGAGCTCTCTCTTTCCGATTGCAGTCAGTGAAGTTTTATAGACTCAGTCCTCTGCTGTATTTCATGAATCCTTATGTTGATGTGGAGAGCATCAGGAAGCACCATGTCCTAGCTGCAGTGTTTGTGTGGGGAGTTTTAGGCTGGATATTAGGAAAAAATTCTTCTCAGAAAGAGTGGTGAGGTACTGGCACAGGCTTCCCAGGGAACTGGTAGAATCACCATCCCTGGAGGTGTTCAAGAAAAGGGCAGATGTTGCACTAAGGGACGTGATTTAGTGGGCATGGTGATGGTGGGTTGGTGGTTGGACTGGATGATCTTAGTGATCTTTCCAACCTTGATGATTCTATGATTCCTCTGTAACCAACCCCCAAATCCAAACACATTAGTGATCCTGTAACAAGATAGGACAGTATCCAAAATACATTGGCTGATGTCTCCCGTGGTCATGTAGTTAATAGGAACAGGAAGGTTCTTTTCTTCGCTTTTATTTCTCTTGTTGACCTCAGCCAGTTGATTCATCTTGTTTCCTGTTTTCCTTGCCCAGTCCACAGGGAGTTTAATATCTTCACCTTCACCAGGGCTCAGAAACAACACCTTTGAGTTTGCATCGGCACTGTGAGTTCTTGTACACAGCAATCCTGACCTGGAGGGACAGCTTTAGGGTATGAAACAATTGGTGTCAGTGACCGGCTCAGTCCTTGAGCATTGCTGTGAAGTTGCTAACAGGAGAGCCAATTAAATCAGCTCATTAAGGTGGTTTTTTTTTTGTTGTTGTTGTCGTTTGTTTTTTTGTTTGTATTATTTTTTATAGATTGTTTGCAGGTAATGGCCTACAGCACATAAACTTCACTTTGAAAAGAGGATTGGAGGCACTTAGTAGTTGGTTTTGTTCCTCCTCCTCTCACGCTTTCCAATTTGAAGACATTCTTCTTCTCATTTTAAGGCAGAAGGATGTCAGGGTCAAAAAAATTCAATCATCTGTTGGTGTTGTTATGATTTCAAGTACTTTGTCATTTTCCTGCCTGTAAAGTTATCATAATAATGTGATTAGGTTCTGTATTTATTATTATTCAATCATTAACGGAGAGTTCACATGCAACATAAAAATGGCTTAATGACATTTGGGATAGCGACTTTACCCAAGTCCAAAAACAGAGTTGATAGGGTTATTTGTCAGATGATATGGGCAGGATTGTCTGAGCTTTGTGACAAGAGAGTTTGACCGAAGCATGGGGGCATTATATGGTGAATTTCTGCTTATTTCAGAATCAGGTAATTTTTTTAATGCTAATGTGAGAGGCATCTGCTCTATTCTTTTAAAATGTGTTCTTCTGGAAGAGTAAGGAGTGGTCTTTGTTGCACTCAGGAAATGCAAGAGTTCTAGGATATGTAGACTAAGTATTTGTCTTCCCCCTTTCCTGTTTCAGTATCCTGATTTAACGTATCTCGCTGTTAGGAGCTGCTGGTGGAAGTGGCTTTGCTTCAGCTGCCATGGCAAGGAGTTGGGTGCTTCATGCCACTTGAAACCCCACAGCCTGTGCTCGATGTGTATAAATTACTCTCTGAGCTTGTTTTACTTCCTAAAAGCATAGCAAGCTCAACACATCTATTTTTCCCATAGCTGTGAGCCTGTTTGTATGCAACTTTCGGTTGGGCAATGGAGACTTCTGCTGGGAAATTGCAAAACTCAGTGTAGGAAATGGACTCTCAAGAGTCCCAAGTGGACTCTTGAGAGTAGTGTTAAGTGTAATCATGCTCATAGACAAAGTTAAATCTCTAATTATCAGTTGCCATCTGAAAATCAAGGGATGTTCAGATTCTATTGAACAACTTCTGTATCGTTTTCCAGGAGGACCAGATGATAACTTAATCGAAGGTGGAGGATCCAAGTTTGTCTGCAAACCAGGAGCCAGAAACATCACCATCATCTTTCACCCGCTCCTCAGGTAAGTGAAGCTTTCTACATAGTTCTGCTATGAAAATAATTAGGATAAGTAGAATTAACCCGCTTTATTTATGGGCACATTGTGACTTCTGAGGTAGCACGCCCCAGCAATGTGTGTGTATCTGTGGCTTGTGGAGAAGTTTTTTTGCACATGTGTAGAAAGTAAACACCAGTTGAGTGTGTTGCCAATGCTTGTTTCATCATTGTCAAGATTAACTAACACTCCAGGTGGAAATGCTTGCTTAGGTGATCCCTTTCCATTTAACAGTGCCATTTATTATTGACCCAAGCTGGGAAGAGTTTAGTTTCAGCCTGTCACAAATTGTTTATTGCTCACTATTATGCTTAAAAAGTCAGAAGGATGCTTTATGAACTGCAAGGTAAGTTCATTCCTTGATAAACAAGTATGCTCTATGGACTGAAAATTAAATGTGTGATCTAAAGAGCTGTGCCAGTTACCTAAGATCATAGAAATTCAGAGCTTATCAAGGACAGGTGGAACTTTAAACAAGTCTGTAATAAGTCTCCTTTCACCAAGCCGTTCACCTCTGATGCTTTAATTTTGCTCTTTTTAACTTTGCAGTCTAACAGTACATTTTCTTACTTTTGCCAGAGTTAAATAATACTAAATTTTTCTCAGTTAATGTCAGTCTTCCACCTCTGCTTGTTCCTTGTATGTCACACACATCCTTTCCAATTCACTGCTTGCACCTTCAGAGAGCATTTCCCTCCTTTGCTGTTTATATTACTCACTATCATGATTCACTTAAGCAACAGGGCATTCTTCTTCAGCACTAAAACCAAGCAATAATAAAATAGTAATAAAGACAAGAAAGTGGAATCTTATCCTCAGAGCAAGAATATCCTGACTGTCATCTTGGCAGCTGAGAACTTACCAGTTGTGATTTCTTGGGACTTAAAAACGTGGAGGGAAAGTGCATTAATTCCTCCAAATGTGTATTTCTGATGTCATGACACCAGGTACTGGCATAATCTTCACAACAGCACCTGTTTTGAGGACGTATTACAATTTGTTGGCTGAAGATCTTTTCTTTACAAAAGGAAATGTGTGTGCTCTCTATTTATTGCGAGATGCCTATGATGATAATTTCATAAGCACGTTTTATTTCAACACCAATCTATTTTACATTGAAAGAAACGTGCTAAAAATTACTTTACTAGAACATAATGTTTATTTTTCAGCTATTTTGTTGTGAGAAAAGGAGGAGTGGTTGGCGCAATGAGCTATTCAAGACAGCCACTAGGACACAGACTTCAGTCTCTTCATTTCTAATGAATTTGCAAGCGTCTTTCAAACACAAAGTGGGGTGGGAATGCTCTTCTTTTTATTGATGAGTTGTTCCATATTGATTTAGAAACTGGTGAAATTCTTCCTTTCCGTTTTCCTCCCTGCTTCATTTCTTCTTCTGTTTTGGTATGTTGGGTTTTTTGGTTTTTTTTTTTTTGGTTTTTTTTTTTTTTGCCATACAAGTCAAACACGAGTGCTTTAAAAAACACTTCTCACAAACACTTCACCTTCGATACCAGCTTGCAAGATATGCAGTAGAATTAATGTACTTCATAAAAAATAATTACATCAACATTAAGTTATCTGCCTGCGATATGTTTATTTTCACCAACCATCTGCAACATCTTAACTTCCTGAGTGGAGCATCAACAACTGAATGAAGCGAAAGATGACGCTCTGTGACCCACCTTACCTTTTTCTCACCGTTGAATGGGGTGAGTTTGGGTACAGGTCAGCAATGTAGGAACTTTACAAATGTAATTTTACTTGCCTTAATTGTCAACAGAGTAAATATGTTATGGGAGTCCTTGCGGTCTTAGTTTTATCTTGTGATCTTCAACTTTGGCAGTGTATTTGGGATGAGCATAGCACTAGATTTCATTCTTTAATAATTCCCTTCTTGGAATTCCCTTCCTTTCTTGCCCAGAGGGGTTGTGGATGCTCCATTCCTGGAAGCATTCAAGGCCAGGCTGGATGTAGCTCTGGGCAGCCTGGTCTGGTGGTTGGCGACATAGCAGGGGGGTTGGAACTCGATGATCATTGTGGTCCTTTTCAACCCAGGCCATTCTGTGATTCTATGATTCTGATGGGAGTCAAAGCAATGAGTATCCTACCAGCAAACTGGCTTACTCATTGACTCCTGTTAAAGTTTGCTAAGATGCTGCTTGTCACTTGGAAATGCTGACTATGGAGGGATTTGCAAAAACGTAGATCTGTACAATTATTTCTACCCATTGCTTGTTGGTTAGATATTTGTCACTCTTCTAGATGTTATCATGTTAAGTGTCAAGGTCTCCAGGAGGTAATTGCTGCAGAGGTGTGAAGTTTTCACTTCTTTTATTTTCCATTTGTTTTTGAGGCTTCTTATGGCTTGTCTCAATCAGCTTCCATCGGTGTCACAGGCATGAAATGAATCTGTTCTGAATTCAGAAAGATCAATATTTTATTTCAAATTCTTTTTTCTTATTTCTGTCAAGTTCACATAAGTTGTTGGCAGAGAAGTTTTAACACCATACAGCCTAGCTGATTTTATTAGGAACTCAAGTGCTTCTAGTGCTGGAAAGGGTCCAGAGGAGGGCCACAAAGATGATCAGATGGGCTGGAGCACCTCCCCCACGAAGACAGGCTGAGGGAGCTGCACTTGTTCAGCCTGGAGAAAAGAAGGCTGTGGGGTGACCTCATTGCAGCCTTCCAGGACCTAAAGGGAGCCTACAAACAGGAGGGGAGTCAACTCTTTGGAAGGGTAGATAACAGCAGGACAAGGGAAAATGGTTTGAAGTTGAAGGACGGAAGATTTAGTTTGGATACCAGGGTTAAGTTCTTTACTCTGAGAGTAGTGAGATGTTGGAACAGGCTGCCCAGAGAGGTTATGAATGCCCCATCCATCCCTGGAGGTGTTCAAGGCCAGGTTGGATGGGGCCCTGGGCAGTATAATTCTGCACAGTGCAGTAATTTTGGATGGAGAGTTGTAACCAAAGAATTCATATTGATCCATTTGAATCCATCATTTTTGCACTACTGATAGGAAAAGTGTTGTTTTCTATTGCATCAGAGTTGTACAGTCGCAGAGTTAAGTTTTTTTGTTATAATAGCCTTTTTTGGATCCTTTTTTGTTTGCAAGCTGAAGCTGAGCTTGTCTCCAGAATGCAGGAGTCAGCAGGCGCTCCAAGGGCTGTACATTGGCCCCATGTCTCCAATAAGAAAACTTCTTTCAGAGGAACTCTTAGAGCCATGGAGAGTCGAAGGGCAAATACACACAAGCGGGTTTTAAAGTCTGCCTTTCCTCAAATCCATTTAGAACAGTGAACCAGCACTGGGAAATGAGATGTTACACAGGTTGGGATGTGTGTCCCTTTTTTCCACTAGGACAATTGAGGCTCACTAAGCCCCAGATTAATTACCAGGATTTAATGACACCACCACACACATAATAGACGAATAGTGAGTTTTTTCAAGACAAGTGGGTATTCTAGCACGGATGATTCCTGGGAATAGATTTTACTAACTACATGTGAAAACTAATTGTGTTTATAAATTGAAGAGAAGCACACATCTGATTTTCCTTAATTACATATTGCGGGAGGTGTCAGAGTATAAAAGTTACCCAGGAAGTCCAGTTGCTTTCTTCATCCTTCACTGCTAACCAGCATCTGCTTGGATCGTGGCAGCGTTGGCGTTATTGGTGTGTGGTTGAACGTCTCCCGTTGAAGGATGGATGCACGTGGGACCAATGCTGAATCCCTTACGTTGTGGAATATGGAACAGCCTGAGCGATGTCTGTTGTAACATTTGTCTGGTGGAGGGTTTTTTTCCCGTTGTTTATTTGTTTCAGCTGGCATTTGAAAGGCACTTGGCTCTTCAGGGTAATAATCATTTTACATATGCTTTATAGAGTATGTTTATTACCAGACAATTGAAGAACAGATGTCTGCAGTCTTGAGGCTTAAGGGGGAAGGGCTGGAGATGGAGGAGATGATGGTGTTTTGAATCATGAAAGCACTGCTGATGCTCACGCAGTTGAACATTGTTTGGATGTTGGGTATTAAAGCCGCGAGGGGATCCGTTTATTAATACCAGCCACACTTCATTAAGATCAAGCAGCAATTAAAAGGATTGTAGGACAGCAGAGAAAGCGCAGTGTTCATTGATTCGGAAGAAGCAGTCACTTCTGAGCAAAACTGTATCCTTGTGAAGAAGTGCTCTGGAAGGGCTGAATTGAGCGGTGCAGCATTGCATTCTTCACCAGGTGGGAACAGCTGCACCATGCCAGCAGTGTTCTGATCACTGCCTTTGGTTTCTGATCCTGGACAGTAAGAAAGTGAGATACGAAGCATTGATTTATTCGCAAACCAAAACAAAGGAAAAAGAGGAAAAGGGAAGAACAGCCAATTGGACTCTGCTGGTGTTGTTTGAGATGCTTAATGCTGAGGTGTGTGGGCACACCAAGGCAGTGCAGGGTTTGTTAGTTCCTGGTAGTTTGGGCTGCTCAGAGGTAGGGAAAATAGAACAGTATACAGGCAGGCAGTTTACTTTAACAATGGCATGGGTTTGCTCATTTTAATTTCCCTGTGATTCAAAGCAGTGGCTTTTCAAGTGGTAGCATATTAGGATATTCTTTTTCCTTTCATTTGTGGTAATGGTGGAAAGAGAGTGATTGCTCTTTTAATAAGTCAAATGAATGCTGTAGGGAGCAGTGATGGAGAAGAGTAATTTTCTTTTGCTGCTTGTTGATACCAGCGTGCTCCTCGCCAACTGGTGGCAATTTGCTTGATAATGTGGAAGGTCACCTTTCAGACTCCACTGATAACCTGTCCTTGGGAGAGAGGTGCTCAATGTACGGGATGTATACATACACCCAGCCACTTGTGTGTTAGCAGTGATGTTGTAGCTTTCCATACTTCAGAAATAATCATGTCAAGCTTCTGTTTAATCCAGGACATATCAAAATTGAAGGTGCCATATTTAGAATGTAAGTTCTCTGTTTTCACAGTGTTGGGAGGGGCTGGCAGTCACCATCAGTTCCTATGGGGCATCTGAATCCTTTGGTCTTTGTGAACATCAGATGCTGTTGTGGTTGAGCAGTGTTCATATCTGCATACCTGTAATTGAAATGAATCTGTGCATATAATTAAGAACATAGGTATGTCATCAATAATCCCTTTTGTTACTATCACATTTCTACAGCTATAGTAATAAACAACTCATGTGCTTTTAAAATCTGCTGTAATACCTCCTAGTGGCGTAGTATAAAATTAATGTCTGATACTGTGCAGAATGTGTTCTTTGGTAAGCAGAAGGAGTGTGTGAATTGGATTAGCTCATTCATTGCTTGAAGTATGTTGGGAGTATGTTAAATAGCACCAGGATTGGTAAGAAAAATGCATGGCATATTATCAGCCTAAGAGTATTACATTGTTATTGAAGTAGGTGGAAAATTATCTTAGGGCACAGATAATGGTAAATAATGAGAGCTGATGTTTTTAACATTTTGAAATCAAACCCAGAGTACTCAATTTTCGAGAAATCGATAGTGACTGAAGCTAGAAGATGGAACTTGTAATACCGACTGATTAAAGCCTGTATTTCCAAATGAATGTTGTTCAGAGAAGGGGACAATCAGATGTAAATCTGTTACGTACACATTATTTGCAAACTTTTAATGCCAGTGACCTCTTCGAAATGAAACTGTCCAGATGTCATGAATATAGTTTTTCTTAAGTCATTGAGTTGAATATACCCCTTATCTTCAAAGAGAGGGGAAAATATCATGTAACTCATCTGAATCTTGCTTCTGCACGGGAGGCAGGGTTCTCCTACTGAGTTAGGGAGACGGTGTTCTGCAATGCAGCAAGGCAGATGAGGTTCAGATCAGTAGATCTCAACTGCTGCTTCTCATTCTGGTTGCGCTTGATGATCTTGGAACGGGTCCAGGGGAGGACCGCTACAATGATCAGAGGGCTGGAGCACCTCTCCTGTGAAGAAAGGTTGAGGAAATTGGGCTTGTTTAGCTTGGAGAAGAGAAGGTTCCAGGGGGACCTCATTGTGGCCTTGCAGTACTTGAAGGGAGCACATAAGCAGGAGGGGGAACAACTGTTTACGAGGGTGGATAGTGATAGGACAAGGGGGAATGGTTTTAAAATAAGACAGGGGAGGTTTAGGTTGGATATTTGGAGGAAGTTTTTCACCCAGAGGGTGGTGATGCACTGGAACAGGTTGCCCAAGGAGGTTGTGGATGCCCCATCCCTGGAGGCATTGAAGGCCAAGCTTGGTTGGCAACCCTGCACATAGCAGGGGGGTTGAAACTCAATGATCATTATGGTCCTTTTCAACCCAGGCCATTCTATGTTTCTGTGATTCTATGATTCTATGATCCTGAAGGTCTTTTCCAGTCTGAGCAATTCTGTGATTGTATGTTCCATGATTATGGTACCCATAGTCGCCGTGCTGCTTAATGTTCCCATCTTTATTTTGGTATCGTTAATGCTCGTCCTTGAGCGTCACAGGTGCTTGATGCAACTTCCCATACATTCACTGTTTACTTCAGTTGACCTCAATTGCAAGCAACAAAATCTTAAGGGAGCAATTCAACACCCACCTACTGCAGCTTTTTCTCCCCCTGTTTTAATGAGTGTTTAGCAGACATTTAGTTGACGAGTCCCTTGCTGTTGACATTTAGTACTTTATATCTGTCAACAGCAAGAATGAATGTTTCTTGCAGGCGAATCCTTACTCTTTTTCCTTTGACAAGCTCTCATAAAGTCTGCATCGCTGAATTATAAAGACACATTTCAGCAAAGCTTCTTGTTGTGACACTGCTAAGAAAAGGTTTCATTCTGACTGAGGCCATCTCAAAAACAGGGCGCGTGCACGGGAAGAGGATGGGGAACAGCTTCACGTTTTGTGCCTTTTTTTTTTTCTTTCCCCAATGCCTTATGAGAACTGACAGTCCTACTGTGTGTGTCTGATTAAAGATGACAGTTTATAAAAACCTTAAGGTAAAGGCTGTTCATTTTCGATGACAGAAAATAAAGCAATCTCCCCCCACCTCCCACGCAAACAAAAACTCTTACATGCCAAAAAAAAACCAACCTCTTAATATGTGATGCATTGATTTTATATTGTCTGTCAGAGAATGTGCTTCAGCAGATCAGTCAAGTTTTGAGTTTTCAAACATGCTTCATCCATACAGGAAATCAACAGCCTGTCAGAAATTTCACATCTCTGCAGCTCCTCCCTTCCATCAGATGAAATATAACCTGAAGCAGCGTAGGAATTTGACATTTGCAAGAACTTGCACTGAATAGCTGAGAGCAGCGTTCATTCATTTCTATGATAAATAATTACTGCTAACATGTATTATGTTCATCAAGCCAACAAAGTTGTTTTAGCTCATTTCTTACTATAAGCACTGTTTAGGTTTAGTTCTAGCTCTTAACTCGTTTTCATGCAGTATGATTAAAGTTGCCTGTATTGCTGAACACTTACTATTTTCACTGCAGTGTAAGCAGAGATTTAGTCATAGGAGTTTTCAATGACTTACTTATTCCTTTTGAATACTGCTTGACAAGACCTGAGTCATGTCTTGACAGCCAGTCTTGAGATACACCAGCAAACCTTATGAGATCTGCTCCTCTGGTTCATACCCAAAGAGATTATGAGTGTGGCTGATGGATGCCAGTTAAGAATTTAGCAAAAAATTCTGGTTTCATACTATATTAAAAATAATTATGGGGCTTTCTGCAAGTAGAGCTGATGTTGGACTGGAAAAGGGATATTTTTGACTTTTCAAGCATATTCCAATGTTACACAAAAATTTAAGATGGGCAAAACCAGCATGTCTTATATATGGACCTATGAATATACTGTAACTACTGTTTTAATACTAATAGTGAGATTGATAATCATAAAAGTGTGGATGTAGGAACCAGACAATCCAATTCATACTGATTCTGATAAATAATTTAATTAGAAATTATCTCCGTGAACTCTCTAGTATCTACAGCTTTCTTTGGTGTTAGCTAAGCCTTCCAATGCATTGTTCAGGTGAATCGTAGCTGTCCGAAGCTCTCCTGAGAGGTGAATGTTCATGGCAGAACCTCTGTCTTCTTGAAACTTCTTATTATTCTGTACTGTTGAAGAATCTGTTTCCAGCACTTCATTATTATGGGTCCACAGCTTTTTCTTGATGCAGTGATCACTTACTTTTATTACATCTTTGCCATATACTATGTAAATCTGGGGGAAAAATACACAGTTATTTAAACCTAAGCTCAAGCTACAAACAAGGACCATATAACAATTTCTGATGGGTTTTATTATCATTATCATTATTTAGTTCTAGTGTACAAAATTCCCAAAGTGAATACATAGGCCAGAGCTGATACTGACAGTGTTTGGTTTCTATTTTTGCTCTTTCCAGAAGTTGTTCTTAGATGTGATGCTGAAACTCCAACTTTTGTTCTACTTTTGTCATTAAAACAATTCATAACTTTCCTTTTGAGTCCCCTCTAACAGCTGATGTTAAAAGTCCCGCGTTCACAGTTATAAACTCAGCTTCTTCTGAGCACCCACTGGAAACATGAAATCACTTCTATCAGCATGATGATTTTTTGTAGGTGATAGGAGTTATGATGATGTGAGTTGGTTTTAGGGAGGTTGCAGGGGTGGGCTTTGTGAGGAGAGGCCAGGACTGCCACATGGTGGACAAGTCCTTTCCCAAACAACTCCACAGTGGCCCCACCTTGGGGCACAGCTGAGCCCATGGTGAAGGAGGCTGTCCCCTTGCTGTCTATGGAGGACAGTGTTGGCACAGATGGAGCCCATGGAGGAACCCACACCGCAGTAGATGGATGTGGTCTGAGTAAAGTCAGCCATGGTCAGCCCACCACCAGAAGCTCTTCCAAGGTCTGGTCTTCTTGCTGGCAGTTTGTTGGAGCAGTTCTATAAAGGAAGAGATAGATATGTGAAAATGCATTTAGTGGTTCTTGGCCATTGCCAGACCTGGTAGGTAGTCCAGGGATTCCTGTTATATTTCTCACAACACATCACTGGACCAAATAATTCTATGTCAGAACATTGCCTTGCTTGTCAGCCAAGGGCTTTGAAAAACAACCCTATTAGCACACTTTCCATTGTATTTTTCCTTACAGAGTGTACAAAATACAAGTGTATTTTCCCTTAAAAGAATCTAATATACCTGAAATTCTTTGGCTTTTTTAAGCTCGATTTCCATGTACAGTTTTGTCCCTTAGCTAGCATCTAGTTTTTTTCCTAGCATCTTTTTCTAGCATCTTTTTTTTTTCCATTAATCCACCCTTCTCTGACACAAGTGTACCAGCAGTGGCTGACTGATGTGCTGCTGGTGCTTCACCCAGGCAGACAAATGAATTGGTGCAGATCATTGTAGTGGGGACCTGCGAGGTGAGACATGTAAAATGCATTGCTAGCTTTCAAAAGAAACTTGAATCTTGTGTGAGTTCATGCTGGCTGTAAATTATAATCACCCAATGGCACCTTGTTAGCAGGACAGGTGCAAGAATTTGATTAGAGATGGGGAGTAACCTTCCTTTGTTACAAGAAGGTCATCTTTTCAGATTGCAGCTGAGAGTGAAGGGAAGGAGCTAGCAGCATGGAAGCATGGACCTGGAATTGAATTTTTATTTTTAGAACTGCTTACATGTTGAACTGTTATATGCAGCGTTCTGCAGAAGTTTGTAGGTGTTATATCCGTGAAATGAGAGGTTAAATACAATTGAAAAGGATCTTACCTGCACTGAAGTTAATGTTTTTATTCTGTTTATTTTCCTTTTCTTCCCTTCTCCCCAAGCAGAAGCATGAGCATTGCTGTTTTTAAAAACCTGCAGGTCACAAAAGCATTTAGCAAAGTTGGAAGGGATCTTTGGGTCCATTTATTGAATTTGAGCACCTATGAAACTCTTCAAGCACGATGTGAGGGTCCCCCATGCAGGAGGCAGGGATTTTCTGGCTGCTCCCCTGGTGCTGGGGAATGAGCTTTGACAGGAGCTGGTACTTGCTGTAGTTTTCATTTCAAATGGACTGTGTATTACTCAGAAAAAAAAAAGTCTGCAAGACAACACAAAAATGTGGCATAGCTGGCAAAAATAGGAACTAATCCTTCTGTTTCTTAAGGGTAAAAAAAGAAACTTGCCAAATTCTACATTTTCAGTCTACTGATGGAAGTTGTTCAGGTAAGACTTCAGTGAGGGCTTTCCCTAGGTGTAATAGAGGGAATCCGAGGATGAAAGACTACTGTGGTTTAGATCCGAGTTATGATATTGTGATCCTGAAAAATGTAGTTGAGTTCATGTGTTCACGTTCGTAAATCTTGATGAATTTTTTGACTGAAATAGAGTAAAACTGTTTTGTGATGAAAACTGGAATGGTGATTACTGCGTTTTGTACTTGGTTGTAGCAGCGAAGAACCCAGGATAGCAGAGCTTTTGGGGCTCCATTTCCCCCATAGAGCAATTAGAGGAACACACTGCTGAAGGGAAAGGTTTCAAAATGTATTATTTGAGTTTATTTTACCTATATGACGTGGGAAAAACCTTTGATAGTGAATTGGCATTCTCCTGTACAATATAAAATTGTGAATTTTGGAGGAAGTACAGCAGTTATGTAGAGCACAGAGTTGAATTTCAAACATCTTCAAAGATATTTCAATAAGTTTTTCAGAGTGTTTTGTTTTCTTCTGTATTATGACTGTGTGCCATGTGCCCTGGGGCAACAGAAGGAAAGTCATTGCCTTGCAGGGAAGTCAGCCCATTGGAGAGCGTGTTTTTCAGACACTGAGTCATACACAGGATCACTTTTTAGTGGAAAGTTCCTCTGGAATTATATGTAAACTTCTGCTGATTTTTATCAATCTGCAGAATAATCATAAAAAAAACTTTGCAAGAAAGAAGTCGGCCTTTATTTTGGTTGAGTCCCAGGCATCTTGAATACCAGCTAGATTACCAGTAATTGCGCATTGTGTAACACCACTATGAAGCACTTCTGTAGCTCCTTTCGTCTGATAATTTCCAAGTTCTTTATAGACATTAGTTCATTAACACCTCAGCATGAAGTGTATTGCATGGAAATTCTGGCTGTGTGACAGCCAGGAGTGAAACGGTGGTGGTTGAAGCAGTGAGTTAAGCAGTCATAAATTCTGTGCAGGTTTGGAATAGGTGGAACATAACCAAAAGTCATAAATCCCCACTATTATTAATCAAGGTCCAGACAGTCTATTTTGTTCTAGCTTTGTCTCTCCAGGTTACATTTTTACAAATGGATTTTGCTCTGGAGGGTGCAACAGGTTTGTGACAGCTCCGTTCATCTGGTGGAGTCCTCCTGGAGCAAAAGGCTATGCAGGCAGTTCATAGAATCAGAGTCGTAGAAATGGTTGAGTTGGAAGGGACCTTTAAAGGTCATCTGGTCCAACTCCCTGCAGTGAACAGGGGCACCTCCAGCTACATCAGTTGCTCAGAGCCCCGTCCAACCTGACCTTGAATGTCTCCAGGAATGGAGCATCCACCACCTCTCTAGGCAGATCTCACTCAGTTCGTATGTGGATGATCTCCTCAGCTTTTCCGTTTGAGAACCACATCTGACACAAGATGGTATGAATGCCCCGTGCAAGCTTTGAGCAGCTTTCTTCTCGTCACTGTAACCCCATCCACATTTTCCTTGTTCAGACTTGTCTTTGTGCTGCATTCTCTACAGATAACTAAAACAGCAGAGCCAAATGCAAGTGCTCTCATACCATGGATTGCCACTGCTTAATTACTTCTGCCTCTGTTTTCTCATCAGCAAATTGAACACAGTGTTTATTTCATATGTCCATTGAGTACTTTGTCATCTGTATACGAAGAGCCCTATCAGACAACTAATTGTGCTCTGTGCTGGTCTTGTGGGATATTGAGGCCGCTTAAGTGATTCTGCAATCATGGACAGGGTACTAATAGAAGTGTGTGGGGCTAAGTTTCTATGGAGGTAGACTTCAATGAATCACAGCTTGTCTAGGTGTTACAGATGTTTATTTGAGTATATGGACACAAGGCAGTAGTTACGTTTCTAGAGAACATCCAGACAGTGAGATATTACCATGAATTGTATTTTTGAAATGAACTTTTAAATTCAGATGATGCTGAAGTTATCAGCAACTTGGAAATTTTGTGAGCCCAATAGGACTGTTTAAGGTTATCGCCTTCATTCCATTTGTTTCCATCAATGCTGTGATAGTGCCACTGAACAAAAAAGCTGTTCTTTGGATTTAGATTTTCTTTTGGCAGACCTCACTGATTGATCATAGGAGAAAGAGACTCTGGAGAAGGCACATTCTAGCAGTGCTGTGTACTCTGTAAAATGTAATGATGATGGGACACTGGCTGAGGATCCTTGTAGCTTTAATCATTTTTGGTGACTTTTTTCAGTAAATCCATTTTCTCTGCAATAAGAGAGTGACTGTTTGCAAAGTTGAAAGCAACAAAATGTTTACCCTCCATCGGGTCAAATAACATTGCTGAATAAGAACAGCTTCCTCGGAAAATGTTACTTGGTTTTGGGATACCCAAGTTGAGACAAGTATCTCGTTCAATGGATACAAGATGTTACATCAACCTAATTGTTCCAAATATAAAGGAAAGATTAAGACCTTCCAGAAATAAGACTAAATGCGACAAGAAGGAAGAAAGATGGGGAAATGTCTCATTTGCTTTCTTTAATAGAATTCTAGGACTCCCAAGAGGGGGAAAAAGTCACCGTTCTGCTGCATTGTGATGAAGATGAGTGGTGGCCATGGACAATCATGGTATGATTGATGGCCAGGCAGTGCACAGATCACAGTGCTGAAACTCAAAACTGCTACATGCAGTAGGAAAGTTGGTCTAAAATATTTAGTTCTACAGAAGGGAAATAAAATCTGTTTCTTTTCCTTCATCTTCACAAAAGGTGCAGACAAGTCTTTGGGCTGGAGCCATTCTTCATTTTGTTTTACAGGGCTGTGCAGTTTATCACTGCAAGTCGTTCCTCACTGTGACCATCATCCCTCTTATAGCACACAAATGATGGTAGTGAAAATGGGCTATACAATTTGCTCAGAAAGTCAGACTGGGTAAGTCAGTAACCCGAACTGAAAGCAAATTGTTGCTCAAAAAGTAATAAAACTTAATTAATTGCAAGGAGTTTCTAGATTGCTAGTTGCTGTATTTTGTTAACGTCAATATTTCTCTCCCTCTCCTTTGCTTGTTTCCTGAATTACTGTTCTACCTCTGCCCCAGACAGCATTCTTCCCAGTTGTTTATAACACTTTGAGTAGTTGGGAGTATTTTTTGCTGCCTGTTCATAAGGGTCCATCTTTCTTCTGTATAAGAGGTGCTAAACTGTCGCCTATCCGATCCAATGATAAAACAATTCACCACCCTTCACTCAGAGGCTTTTTTCCCCAGTGTCCCCTCTGCTGCTTCCCCAGAAGTGAGCATGGGTGCTGCTGAATGGCTCTTCACACATGTGAAGTGCACATTTTCCCTTGTATGATGGGAGATCAGTCATATGCATCCCCCAGTGCCCCCTGAAGAAAGTGTTTGGCATCTCTTCCATATTAAAAAAAAAAAAAAAAAAAGAAATAGGAGTTGTCAGGGACAGAGAATTATTGTTAGTGTAAGCAGAATGGGTGCTTATTATCAGTTTTAGGTACGCCCAGGCCAATAGTTAAGTGTTTTTCTCTGGTTAGTTTGATGAAAGACAATAATGGAATTAATTGCTGGTTGTCATTTGTAATGTAGTATATGCAGCATTTGAGTTATTGTGATAATGCATTGTAATTACCTACCATCAAGTGCTTTATAATGTTAAAAACATGATCTTTGAAGTAATGTAGCTAAGTTCTTTGAATTGAAGGCAATGGTTACTGCGAGTACAATATCATTTTAAAATGTCAATCAAGTCAGTTAGGTAAACAAGATGATGTTTGCACGGTTGGTTTTTTTTTTTTTTCATATATTCTTTCAGTGCCCTTAAATCTTCCCAAAAGACAGAACTAGCAACATGCCTGGAGGGCTGATAAATAAAAAAAGCTATTTCAGAGCTCCCTGCACACACACCCAGTCTGGGAAGTATTGTGTGCTGTGCATAAAGCACTATCCAGGAAGCCTCTTTGTGTTTAAACCCAAAGGGATTACTGCTCATTTTGCCTTTGCTATAGTACCAGCCAGGAGAGAAAAACTCTGTTGGTAGGGCTGCCCCAAATTCTGCAGGAGAAATGATTGTGCTAAATGGTAGATGGTGTAAAGCTCTTAAAAAGGCAGAGGTTTCAATTTGCACTTCGTGTATTTGCACAAATGAGTCAACAGATGCAGAAAAGAAAAAGAAAAGGAAAGGGAAGGAAAGGGAAGGAAAGGGAAGGAAAGGGAAGGAAAGGGAAGGAAAGGAAAGAAAAGGAAAGAAAAGGAAAGAAAAGAAAACAAAAGAAAAAAGAAAAGAAAAGAAAAGAAAAGAAAAGAAAAGAAAAGAAAAGAAAAGAAAAGAAAAGAAAAGAAAAGAAAAGAAAAGAAAAGAAAAAAGAAAAGAAAGAAACCAATGCGAGAGATTGAACTACCACATTTGTATGCATTGTTGGTTCGGTGGTGTGCCTAGAAAGGAGGAGGAGGGATGGAAAAGGTCTAGAGCCTAATGAACAGTAGTGTGGCTCCCAGTGACCTTTACCTACTGCTATAACTCTGATGTAGAACACCCAAATTCCTGAAGATATTTAATCAGCCAAGTTGAATTTTGATGAAACCACACATTACGGTCCCATTACCTCCGCAGAAATTAATTATAATTCATGGCAATACTGCTGATCTGTAAGAATTAAGAATTAACACTGGTGAACTGTCACCTTTTCACATTCATCCTCAGTACCACAAACCATACCATAAGATAGAAGCATCCCTATCTAGCTGGTTAAACTCCACACCTATTCACGTTTATCTGTGTATTTGTTTGTGTAACAAAGCAGCACATGGAAAATGAATTAAAATGCCACACGTATATTTATTTTAACCTGGATCTTTTATTAAGAGATTTAAATTGACACAAAAGCGTGCATCATTTTTTTCCGCAGGGAGATGCGTGGTAGCTATGTGTTTTCATGATGGGATTCATATTCCACACCCTCTAAAATCAAGACCCAGTGTTTCCCCTAGCCTGTGTCATTTAGTAATTGTTCCTCTAATTTAACAGATGCTGACAGGAAAAAAAGGAAAGATGAATGGTGTGACAACAGTGATGCTTTTCTGCTTCCAAAAAAATGATTCAATAAAATATTTCTTAAGGTTCTTTTAAATTCTTGAACCTCAATTAGATGTTGTTAGAGACGTGTCCACATTCAGTTGACCTACCAAATTTTAAAGGCAATATAAAAGATAGCATTTTTCTTTCCTTTTCATACAAACTCAAACTGGGATAACTGGAGCTGACAGTAGATTCCTACAGAGCTTAAAAGGCAAAAAGCCTCTCTGGATGGAATTAGCATCAGGCATGAGAAAACTATGTCAGTGTCGCCAACGGGCATTTTCTGTGACTTCCTTGTGTTTGGTGGCAAGTCTCAGCAGCTCAACACAGAAAAAAGAGCCAAATTGTCAAAAGCCATTAGGGGTTGTCACTTCGTAGACCTTCAGACTGGAATTCCCCATTTGGAATTGCAGTGGAATTATTTTCTTTTTGTTGTGGTTCTTTAAGTAGGACAATCAGGTGTTTTACATAAACGGATGAGATTTAACCCATTCATAGAACCAGTAAGGCTGGAAAGGCAGCTAAGATCATCTGGCTCAACCATCAACCTATCCCCACTGTGCCCACTGATCCGTGTCCCTCAGAGTCACATCTCCAAGGATGGTGACTCCACCACCTCCCTGGACAACCTCACCGCGTTCATAGCTTTTTTGGCTATTGCTGGAAAAAAAAAAAAAAAAAAAAAAAAAAAAAAAAAAAAAAAAGGTTAAGTTTAAGAGTTTGAGGTTCAGTTCCATGCTCAGCCAGAACCTTTGCCACTCCTAGAAAGTCTTTTAGTAGTCCAGTCCATGAGGATTGATTTTGAAGCTTCATCTCAATAGGCACAGTGGTTTTTTGGATGTGGGGAGATGAGCTTCGGTGAAACTTGCTGATGTAGGAAGCAGCAAATCATAGAATGTCCCAAGCTCATGGAGATCACCAAGTCCATGTCCTGGCTCTACACAGAACCACCCAAAAAATCAAACCATATGGTTAAAGCATTGTCCAGATGCATCTTGTAGCCTAACAGCAGCTTCACTTCAGTACATCAGACCTTTTTGTTCTTTATTATTTAGTATTGCCTTTCCTATACTTTTTTGCAAGTAGTCTCAAAATACTGTTAGTTTAGTGAGCTAGCATTTTAAATAAATGCACTTGCTCTGTTTCCATGGTTCTGCATAAAACAAACAAGGTCAGTAGTAAATGATGCTATTTGCCTCTGTTTATCAACGTGTGCCCTTCCCACAGCTTTGTTCCTTAGCTTCTAATTGGCTGCCTTTTGATTGCCAATTAGGGCAGTTTGATGAAGAAAAGAGAAGGCTGATTAGGTAGGCTGTGAGTAAGCTGATGTGCTGTAGTACAGGATTTGCCATGAGGTCTCTCAATCAGCATAGTCCAGGTAGGAATCCTTCATCACTTGCTGTCTCAAAGAATGTTAGAATTTGGTCTACCCTTACAGGCTTCTTCAGCACATGAATTTTCTTTCTCTCCCTGATTTAGCCATTGTTGCAAAATCCATCTAGAGCCACGGCTACTGGCAAAGGTTTCCTTCTTCTTTGGTTTCTTCTGCTCAAGGTCTATGCTGTGGTCTCCCCTGGGATGTTTGCTGCTCCACTGTAACCACTGAAGCCAAAGTCTGATTAGGGGATATGTGAAATATATTCCCCTTCTGTTCCTTTAAGTGGTGGATTTTGGGAGCCTCATTTAGAGGCTTTTTTTCCTCCAAATTCTCAGATACAAAGTGCTGCTGCTACCCAAGGGTGTTGATCCTGTGGTTCATAGGGAGTTATTTTTGTAGATGATTTTTTTTGCACATAGTCATACAGAAATAGAAAGGCTTCAATTTAGTTTGCATGCTATAAATTCCTAGGTTTTAAAGGATATATTAGTAATGGGTTGGTGCTCTAATTAAATACCTGATTATATACAACTTTTTTTCTTTTTTCTTTTTTAACAGGTTTTGGATGGTTTATGATAGCTTTTACTATAACAGTCTTTGCCATGTGTGAAATTTAAAGCATATGTTTGAATTCTTCCATCTCCTGTGTCTTGTCATTGCGTTGGCCTTTTTTTCTTAGAACTGATGTGGAACTTGAAAAATAATTACACAGTAAGAAATGCAGAGTAATTTTCTGAAAAAAAGAAGCAAAGCAGCATGAAAATCACCTTGAACTTGGCTTGGAGGTATATCTGTTGATGTTTTCTTGATATCCATGTTATTACAAAGTTAGGGTGAAGTTCCCACCTTGAATGCCAGGCCACCCCAGAGAGACCAGCTGTGTCACACTGTCACACGCCATTAATGTTCATCATTGCAATGGATATTGTGGTTTTTCCCTTTGTTGAGCTCTATTGAGATATGTCTGGAAGGCAAGAAGTGAAGTTTCAGGCTCAAGGGCTGTTTCTCAAGTGTAGCATCTTGAAATCTCTATTAGCCCAGAAGGTGTTTGTACCAAACTGTTCGCAGGGAGCACGTGATTTCAGTGTCACTTCGGTTTTAATGGAAAATGTTGGTTTATGGAAATAGATGAAGCCTGTTTGCTCTAAGGGGATGCTCCTAGGGCAGGAGTTGGGGTTGGCTGATGCCAGACTGTGCCCAGTGCGCACGAGGAGCAGTGTGTTCAGATGGTATCCTCAGGCCTTTGCATTATCACAGCTCCCCTGTGGTGCCAGCAGGGATGGTCAGCTGGAAAAATCACTGCCTCTCACAATTCACTGTACTTCAAATCAGGCTTCTTTGTTTTTTTTTTTTCCCCCTTTGTTTAGCTATTCCGTGTGTAAGAAATAGCACAATGATATATAGGACAAAAAAAAAAAAAGTATCTTTTCTTATGTTACTGTCCCATTTATTTCTTTCTTCCTATTTCTGTAGAAAAATAGGACACACTGTTATAGCTTTGAAACAAAACCTAAGTGCTATCAGATTCTCTTTATTATACAAGTTTCTGCAGTATCTAACTGCTAGTGTAGCCTACCCTGTTTTTCTGAAATACAGTGTGAGGTGAATTAACAAATGTATGTTCATGGATTACTGGGAGATGCTGAGCTGTGCTGGTGTATGAGACAAGCCAACTTTCTCTGAAGTCGTAAGACAGCAATACCATAATGTATACACATCACAGCAGGTCTGTGTCGCAAGTCCTCAAGGAATGCTTGAGATATTCTTAGAAGATGAAGATGGCTTATGAGACCTGAGCATTGATGCTTAGGGAGTTTGCTCCTCAAACACAGTCAATTTTCAGTGCCACAGAGCCTTGCCTTTCAATTCCGTGGCACAACAGCAGGAAAAAACTGAACTGCACCACAAATAGAGAAAGTATTGTAAAATGATTAAGGTTGGAAAAGCCCATCCCCACCAGGCCCACTAACCACATCCCTCAATGCCGTATCTCCATGTTTCTGGAACACCTTCAAGGACAGTGGCTGTGCCACCTCTCTGGGCAGCCTGTCCCTATACATTATTGCTCTTTCTTAGAAGAAATTTTCTCGATATCTGACCTGAACCTCCCATGGTGCCAAATAAATCCATTACCTCTCATCCTATCCCCAGTTCCATGAGAAAAGGGGCTGACCACCACCTACGCATCTCTAAGTATGAGCCTTAAGCAGGGCTCATCAACCTGTGTGCTGGACGCTTGTCCTTGTGTACAAGAACACATCTCTACTGATAATGACATCTTCACGTTTTCAGTTGGTATGTTAATGAATGCGTTGAGAAATTTGCTCTTGCACTGAATGTCAAATAGATGGGAATATCTATTTCAGCAGTTAAATTCCATCAGCTAAGTACAGTATGAATATATGTTTTCACCTTCTGAATTACGTACAAAGGAAAGAACACCGTCTGATTCTCTGCTTGCTAAAATAAATGTCAGGAAGGACATGACCTAATTATCTTGCTTCCCGTTTTCTATCTACACGAAGTCTTTCAGCTTTCCGGGTGTTTTTTAAAACCACTGATTTTTGTCATTGATCCTAGAATTTCCATAATTTCAGTATTCACCAAAGAGAGCAGAGAAGTAAGTGTGTCTTATAATTATGTGATGACATGCAAATAATGTCTCCTAGGTGAAGATTCAAAGATCTATTCTGATATTGATAAGCCTTATAAAACGAAACTAAACCTTTGGTTTAGCTCAGGCTGCGCCAGTTCCAGGATAATGAATTACCATGGGTAAAGTCCCCAGGTAACTTCTGAAACATTAATAGGTATTTATCTTTTACCTCAAACTAATTCATCCCACTTCTCATCCCATCACTTCCTTTGTTGCCTCAACACCAAATTGACGCCTGCAGTTCAAGGGCATGGCATAGAGCATTTTGATGAGCGAGGCTGCAAGGGGTTGGACATAATAGAATGAAATATTAATTGAATTCAAAGGAACTTCAGACAGGTCTGAGAATTCGGAGGAGGCTTGAAGTTTAATGAATCTACTAACATTTACACCACTGTGAGATTGTGTGCATTTTTTTTACATTGCATTGAGGTTGGTTAGTATTATTTGTATGTGTCTGTGTGAATCATGAGCTCATAGCACTTACATTGATGTGATACTTGTTGGGTGATGACTTGCTGTTTGTAAGCTCATCAGAGGATTAGTGCAGAAGACATCATGAGAGGATGTGGACCTTTGCCATTAATTTTATTAAATCACAGTATTTTCAATACTTCTTAAAAAAATTTACCACAGTGTGCTGTGTGTCTAATTTAGACAGAACTTATGGTCGTCTTTGAAGATCACACTGGAGATTCTTCTCTTACAGTCACTGTCAATTAATTTTTTCTTAGAACAACAGTGAAATTGTGTGTATCTATGGTGGAGAGGGGACTGAACCCAGTAGAGGCAAGGGTAAAAAAAAAAAAAAAAAAAAAATCTCCATTAAGCTTTTAAAATCTATCTTAAATGAAGAAAATGTGACAATTCTAATGGCGACCGTATGGCTATCTCTTAGACTCCTGTAGTCAAAGCATTAAAATATCTAAAAATACAGAGTATTTATTTGAATTATTGGGATAACTTATTATTGTAGTAATTACTTTAATTATTTTATGCTTAAGTATGTTTTAAGTGACATATTAAGGTGAGGGCGAGCCATTTTTATTTCTTTGGGCTGCATTTCACAACAATTAATTAAAACAAGGCTGCTTCTGGGAAAAGGATGCTGCCAAGTACTGTAGGGGTGAGACATAAGTGTATCTTCCATTAATCTAAGTCTGGATGAACTGCATCCTTGTATTGCTGTTTTCCCTCCATTTGAATCTTCTACTGAAAGCCATCTGAAGGGATAGAGGGTTGCCGAGTGTTTAAGGTTGGAGATCAAATTGTATGGAGCTATTAAAGACTGATAGGATGCTTTGAGCAGATTAACCTGTTGTCATTTCAACTAAACTGAGAGCCACCTTTGGTGTCTCCCTCTTGCCCAATGAATTTGAGTGTCTGAAGCTTTGGAGGTGTCAGTGAGATCTGCACTGTATATTTTTTTGCCTTACATACGCTGATGCTCGCGTTTAACCAATTGGACATCCTCTGTTGACAGCAAGTGTCATCTTTGCTCTGTGACCATCGCTAAATGATCAACAAAAATAACTCCTTCACTGAAGACGAATCAAAGCCATTGAAGGGTGAATGTAACAAGCATAACCTTTCAGCCTGTGATGTGCAAGCGTTGTGACAAATCTCAAAATCTCTTTTCCTCATCTCTTTCACAGCTGGGCTTCAAAGAGTAGGGCAGTCTGATCCTTGTAACAAGGCCTTAACTCTACTTCTCTGCTATTGTGTATCGTGCATAGACCACTGAAACTTCACAACACTTGTAGTGATTGCTTGCTCTTTATTTTTTAAGAGCTGTTCTGCTTTTCTGACTGTCCTGGTACAGATTGATATCATGAGGATTCGTTTCACTAAACTTTCGATTACTTTGCTGCCACATCAGAGTGGCTGCAGTAAAAGGGAGTTGGAAGCAAATCTTGTTTCAGTAACTAACTCACTACCAGACAAGTTGCAGTTCCTCTTCCCCTTAATGTCAGTGCTGTCCCACGGTGACCTGATGCTGAGATGTATTTGGTTCCCTCTGACACACATTACAGAAAATACTGACCTGACCTTTAAAAAATTTTATTAACATTTATAAATTCTATTTTACTGTGTCGTGTTTGAAGAAATTGTTTCAGCTAGACAGAAGGAATGCTTCCTATGATGGCATTGCTTCATTCATTTGTGTAACATACTGAAGCCAGCTCCCTTTTCAATCCTGAACCAACTGACCTCATCTCATCTACTCTTTCACATTTATTTTGAGTATACTTGCTCTTCTTTGTAGGTTAACATTGAGAAACTGTTTTTTTATGATGTTTGCTGCTTTCTGTGGGCATCATCTAACACACAGTAAAGGTATTTGAGTCAATTTTGGTTTATTTGGGACCACTTTAATCACTGGGTTTTCCTGGAGCGGTAGATTCTGGTGTATGTACCATTGTGTCTGTTGGCACCCATCTGTCAGCAACAGTGTTTGTTGCAGATCTGACATCTTCAGAAGAAAAATATGGAGTAAGAGCGCACTCTGTACCGATGGAAAAACTCAAAATTTTACTACTTGCCTCTTCTGAATTTAATTAGGTCTGAGGATGTGCTTGTTGTCTCTAAGTGTATCACATACATAAATGCTTAGAAGGGCAAACAGCCACTTGGCCAATGTTGGCTGAGAAATTAGTGGATATAGATGTTCTCTTCCATCATTTAGCAAGACATTATTTGTTATCTTACTTTTTTGTCCTTACTGTTCATTCAGATATTGGCTGGTGACCGTCTTGGCACTTATTTGTCGTAGGTTTAAGAGTCCTTTTGATTTAATGGTAGAAATGAATAAAAATGGTGTACAAGACAAAGTGGCATCATGCTGCTGTCTCTGAACAGCAGCTCACCTTAATCTATAGCAAAAGAGTGACTGCATGGAGTAACCTGTCCTTTGACTTGGCTGCTTGGCTATTAGAGGTCAACAATAAAATTAGAATGAAAAATGAAATATCACTTGTATGGGCTGAGTATGCAGTGTTCCCAGAGGGAGTGGAGAAGGGAATAAGCATCCCAGTGACTAGTTCTTGCATGAGCAGCGACATTTATTGAAGTATTTTATTTGCTTTGAAGGTGAACAAGTTGCATCATGTCTTCATGCATGGTAGGTAGAGCTTTAAATAGAGTTTTAAATAGTCTTCTCTGAAGATGTATATTTTACTCTGGTGACTTGTGTAAGTTAAGAGCAATTAAAGGGAGGGATTAACTTCTCTTTGCAGTATGCATCTTTGTTTTAGTACAGTTGAGTTCTTGGAAACTCAAAAATAAACTTGGAAAACCAAGTTTATTTTTATTTTGCAAGAACAAATTTTAGAAGAAGGCAAACACTTGATGTCAGTCAGTTGCTTTAATTGAGGAAATGGGGCCCAACTGCTCCCTGGTCTTTGTCTCAGGTCTCCCAGTGTTGTCATGCCCACTTTCAGCACAAATGGCATGCCTTCATCTGCTTTGCCTCACTGTCCTGCTGAGGTTGTGTTGCTTCCTACCTGCTTCTGCTCTGGTTCCATGGTGCCTTAATTGCATAAATAGTATTGAAAATCGAGATGAAATTGTCTGTATGACTGCCTGGCTTTCACCATTCTTCTGTTTCCTCCCAGTATATAGGATTTTTGGAGCTCATTTCTCAAGCAGCCTTACAGTCATTGCTTAATATGCATGCTCTAATAATGACTGAAATTAATTTCTGAGAAATGACACCAAAATAATTAATACAGCCCTCTTGGGCCACATGTGATAGAAGTGATCTGAGAAAGTGGAGATATTAAAGTGTCTCTGTCCTCCTCCACACATGTGAAATGTCATCAGCAGTTCCTAGCAGTCTTGCTTTATTACTGCCATATTAGAATGAATGTTTTCCACATTTTCACAGAATGTCTATTAGCAGCATTTCCTTCATTTAAGGAATGGCTCCAATATGCGAATGCAACACATTTTGATGAATAAATTTAGCACTTTAATGCTATTTATTTACTCCACGCTATAAAATGTAATAAGATAAATAATGGGGCCCACAGGGGCATGGGGTAAGTTGGTGATCATCTTCTCAGCAGGCAGATGAACACAGATCGAGTAGAGAAATAATGATCAAAATTCACAGTGTTCCCTGGGATGCCATTTATATACCTGAATCTAATAAAGTAAGAATTACAGTGCTTAACAGCATGCTTAGCACCAGGATCTGAATGTAATGAGACCGACAGTGAGGAATGTATATCCATATTAGCTGAACCCGAAGTGTTGTAAGGATAGCAAGGGGTGTGAGCAATGTGCTGGCTCTTGGGATACCTCCACTTTCTTCTTCACTGCCTAGTAAGATCTACTTCAAGGCGAGCTTTCTTCTCACCAGTCAACATAGGCCCATGAAAGCAAAGTCCTGTTTCTCTAATTTGATCTCCTTCAGTGCTAAGTTTACTTGAATAGTGGACAATAGGAAGGTGGTGATAGTTTTGCTGAACTTTAACAAGACTTTTTGCACTGTCCCTCACAGTGTTATTCTGGACAACTGTGAGATGAAAGGTTATGGGGTACATTGGGTGAAGAACGGGCTGAAAGGTTGGGCTAAAAGGGTCATAGTGAACAGGACTCCAACTGGCAGATGGATGGTCCACTGGGGTTCCACTGGACTCAGTCTTGGGGCCAGTCCAACACTTTTTTAACTGATGTGAATGCTAGAGTTTAATGCATCCATAGTAAATTTGTTGATGGAGGGATGCTGTTGGCTTCTTGGAGGGCGGAGAGGCCTTGCTTCTAGATCCTTTGGAGCACTAGGTGATCATCAACAGCATGAAGGTTCAGCAAGGGAAAATATCAGGTGCTGCAGCTGGGATGGAACAATCCAAAGCAAAGGTACAGATGACCAGCATTGAGCTGGTCAAATGACTGAATTCTCTCGTTATATTTAGCATTGATGCTCCTCATCATGAGCACTGTATGCAGTTCTGGTCTCCACAATATAAAAAGCATAGTAAGATACCTGAAAGTGTATAAAAAAGGAGGAGCAAAGCTGGTAGTGGAGCTGGAAGGCATGTTATTTGAGGAGAGGCTGAGGACGCATCTGAAAGGAGGTTGTGGTGAGGCAGGGGTTAACCTCTTCTCCCATAACTAGCAATAGGACTAGAGGGAATGGCCTCAAGTTGCATCAGGGGAAGTTCAGGTTGGATATTAGGAAAAAAAATTATTTTCCAGAAGAGTGGTCAGGCACTGAAACGGGCTGCCTAGAGAGATAGTTGAGTCACTATCCCTAGGGGTTTAAAAAATATTTATATGTCGTGCTTAGGGACACTGTTTAGTGAAGAAGTACTGGAGGTAGGTAGACAGTTGGACTAGGTAATCATGGAGGTCTTTTCTAACCTGAGTGATGCTATGACACTGGATTTTTTGGGGGGAGGGTAATAGCTTAAAGCTGCTCTACGGGAAGGATCAAGCTGGACTTCAGGGAAGTCTTTACCAAGAGGGCAATTAGCACAGGGACTGGGTTCCTAGAGAGATGGTTGATGACTTGTGCCTGTGTTTAGCAGGCATTTGCTCTTAACGCTGTGTTTTAACATTGGGCTAGCCCCAGAGTAGTCTGAGAGTTAGACTCAACTCTGTAGATTTGTTTTCCAAGTGGACTGTTGTTTTCTGTATCTAAAGTATTCTGTTGAAGTCTATTTTATGATTTGGCATTTACACCTCTCAAAATGTGTTTGGACTTCCCATCCACAATAGCTTTTATGAGTGGATGAGAAATCTGTAGACTTGGTCAACACTTAATAACAAAATCGCACAAGCCTGGCGAATCATTTTGTCTTCTGGCATGAAACTTGTTAGGATTTTTAGGAGGGGCAAAAGACAACATAGTTAGAAACCTTGTTTCCTGTTTCAGTGTAAAAGTTGGAAATACTGTTCTTGATGTGCATGATGTGAGCAACAATGGCACATGTTAATGTTACCACAGTAGCATTTGCATCTCGCGTGGTTTTGCACTTCCTTTTCTACGTAGGTTTCTACTCAGGGGGAAATATTGAGGAATTTTGCACTCTATTTAGGTTTTGGGCACAGGAAGATGAAATAAATACAGTTCAAAAATAAATGTAAGAAATCACTGTTCAGATACTTTTGGTACATTACATGCTGTCATGCTTTGGGCATTACAAGCTATACTTTGGTAATAATAACCTATCTTAGAACTCTTCTATCTGTTTCTTTATCAAGCATTTGAAAAGTAGAAATACTAGAAATACAAATAGCAGAACAAAATGATGAAATTATAATGGAGTCATTTGTACTTCAATTTTTACATGCTCTTTAAGCTGTCAATAATCCGGTACATTTTCTATTTTAAAAATAAAATGTGGTGTTTCTGCAGTCATGGGTCTTGTAAATTAACTCCTGAATCCCTTTGCTGCTTTTGATCTCCTCCAGGAACAAATTATTATGTCCCAGATTGTTCCTGTTTGAGTTACTTTGCTTCTCCTTTAGTTTCTCAGCAATGCGTTTCAGCCCCGTCGGAGGGTGAGTTCAGATGATGAAGTAATCCTATGAGCAATAGGACAAGAGGTAATGGCTTTAAGTTGTGCTGGGAGAGGTTCAGGTTGAATATTAGGAAGGATTCTTCTCTGAAAGAGTGGTGTGGTATTGCAGCAGGCAGCCCAGGGAGTTGGTGGAATTATTGTCACTGGAAGTGTTCAAGAAAAGGGCAAATGTGGCACTGAGGGGCATGGTGGGGATGGGTCGATGGTTAGACTAGAAGATCTTAGAGGTCTTTCCAACCACAATGATTCTGATCCTTTGCAGAAAAAAATGAGAAAATGGAGATGAGCTTTGTTTCTTGGCTGGTTTCACTCTGTAGGGCTGCAAGGACATGGGGAGGACTCCAGGTGTCCTACAGACATTGAAAGTAGAGTCAGTAAGCTGCTTGAAGTTTCTGCCCTGTGTCTGAGCCAACACAGACCATCCTTTGGAGGATCTGCTGGGATGAGATCTCATCATGGTATGGGAAATGGGGAGTAGTTTAAAAAGAAATAAAATAGAAAATGAGTCGTGTTGATTGAATTCCCAGTTAACTGAAAGTCTCCCATTTCATGTGCATGCATTTGTTTTCAGCAAAACATCAGCTTTTTGTGGAAAAAAAATGGTTGCTGCTAGGGAGAACAAAAACACTTAGTAGGAAATTAATCCCGGACTAAAAGGAACTTTGAAAGTTAGTTTGTGAGCACCCTTAGTCATCAGTTCTTGTTGACTTCACGTGCGTGAAGGGGCTGTTTTTTGACTTGGCTCTCTTCCAGCAAGGCACATGTTTGAAAAACGAATGTAATTTACATCTGATTCAGATGGTTGGAAATCCCAGTTGTATGGGTGGATATCTGTCTTCTGTTGGGTTTCTTTTTCATTTTGGTTAAATAAATCCTTTCCTGTGTGGGAGAATAAAGCTGTCTGTGTGCTTCGGTATGCAGGTTTCACATAATCTATTCAAGCAGTATATGAAAGGCATCTTGCAGGAATAGCCTCAATTGGTTATTTTTAGGAGGGGGAGGATGGCATCAGCAAACCCACTAGAGAGATCTCTTCTGCAACTGTGTGCACATCTCTGCATAAAAGAAGCCAGTTGCTGCCTAATGAAAAGAGAAATTGGAAACCCCGTGCAGGCTGATTACAATCACACCAAGAATTTCCACCGTCCTGGGCAAAATATGTTCTGTTTTCCTTGCAGAAAACCTCTGTTATAAGAATTATTTGTAGGGGGGTGTGGAGGAATCAACTGCTGGACTGAGCAAATGAGGTCAGGGGTGCTGTGGGCTTCCCTAATGGCACATTTGTAGATGCTGGATGTTTTGGGAGGAATGGAAATAAGCAAACTAATTGGTCTTGGAGAGGAAGACTTATTTCTTTGTGTTTGTGTCTCTGTATCTGTGCTCTCTGCAGCAGTGTTGTTTTCTAGGAGGGACAATAGGCATCAGTCTAATATAGGTAACCTGTAATTCAGCATCACTTAGACACCCAAAGGCTGATCTAGAGCCTGTCAAAGGGAATGCATGTACTTACAGCAGACTTGGCTTGGAGTGAGATTTCTTAATGCCTTTCTGTTTGGGAAGCAGAAGGTTAGGAGAAGGAAGAGGTTTACTTCCCACCAGATCTGGAATGAATCTGCAAACAAGAGTGGAAGAGGATGGTCTGGAAATGGATTGAGTGAGGGATGCTGTTGTAAATGGTCCAGTTCTGGGTGTGTGAGAAGCCTTGGGTTTGCAGGATCCTCCGTAGAGGGCCATACGTCAGTGAGGGTGCTAATGCTGTGTTAAACCAACCTTGACTTGTCTGATTGTTTGTTTTTTTAGAAATATAGGGTGAATTCTGTGAGGAACAGGGTCATTTTTCCTGCCCTTCTTCTTTCAGTCCTTTGCTAAGTATCTCTGATAGTACTCTGAAGTCCATGTCATCAATGTTTCCCTTAAGTTGAAAGGGACGTTATAGATGACCTAGTTCTAGCCCCCCCGTACTGCAGACAGAGTTGCCAGCCACTAGATCAGGCTGCCCAGGGCCCCATCCAACCTGGCTTTGAATGCCTCCAGGGGTTCAAGGGATTAAATTCTAGTTAAAAAATAAATAAATAAGAGTTTTTATTCTAGCTATTTTTAATTGCATGCTAAAGGAGGTGCCTGGTTTGGTGTTTGTACCACTATAAAGTTAGCTCTTTGTTAGCTCTTGCTGCTCTAACTGGAACTGCAAGCTAGAAGTTGTGCACCAGGCTCTGCAGACTTCAAAAAAAATATAGAAACCAAACAGTGAGAGCTGTGCTGCTCTCATGGGGGAGAAATTGGTTTAATTTTCCACCTTTTCCTGCTCAGATCTACACAAACTGGAAATACATCAAAGTTGGAAGATTGATATCAGAAAGTAGAAGCAATTTTGGCCTATACATGATTTTCTGCCTTCACCTGCTCCTGGAAGTTAGTTTCTCAGTTCTTTATTAATGTTGTTTATTACCAGAGATTGGTTATAGGCTTCTTAGAAATAACGCTATGAAGCAAATGACAACCTTCCTTTTAACAACTTGGCTGAACTGAACCTTTTTGGTTTTGCTTCCAGCAAGAAGCACGCTGGAAAAACCTTTGACCAGTGAACCAGAGTGGAAAAACAGGTTTTAATGCTTGGTTTCCAAAGTATTTTCATAGGAACATAGAATATCCCAAGTTGGAAGGGACCCAGAAGGATCAAGTTCAAACCATTTTGTGCTTTCATGGATGAGAAACATATCATTCTGGGGAGATGTTGGGTTCTATGTGGAGCCTAAATGCCTCTGTAGGTGCTAGCGATGTACTTGGTTTGATTCAAGGAGAGTATTTCAGGATTTGACCTAAAACTTGTCTAAATCAGCAAATAGTTTTTCCATTAAATTGCTTGAGCCCTCCAACTGGAGTGGGCTTTGTGGTGACTTGCGTTTTACAATCATGATTTTTAATCATGGTGTTTAATAATCTGTTTTCTAGGGTAGTCATTGGTTTTAGAAGAATGAGAAATGTTCCAGAACTCTCTGGGATCACCTTTACGCTGCTAGGTAGAAAAGTGCGTGTCTAGAGTCATAAGGAAACCATCCTGTTAATCTCTATGTGAGCATCGCGTTGTGGCATGTGTATATGCAGGATGTAATATGCAGTAGTAGAAAACAAAGTACTTGGAGGAAAAAGCATACTGTGGACTGCAGAATTTGAAGTATTGGAAGAGAAGTATTTGGTCTGGGAATTGTCAGCTTGTACAGCTCTTTTATGCAAACCTCCTATTGGCTTTGCATAGATTTTGATGAGTATTTCTGTTATTAAAACAAATAATCCTTAAAACCTTCTGGTATTTACCATGAAGTCTCTTTTAATTTTGTGATCAATGAGGCGTCTGCACATTTTGCACTTGTATGTGTGTTAGAACATGTACAGATTACCAAGTTTAGTGCTTCTTACAATGGAGACATGGCCCCGAGCTGTATTCAATCCATGTGGCATAGATAAGGAAAGACAACAGAAAGGAGCAGCTGAATTAATAAGACCCTTTCTACAAGGACAGCTGTTATTTATTTATGCAGATTTTCACTAAACCAATCATTACTGTGTCTTCGAATGTCTTCATAAATATAACGTTTTCACCCTTTTTAGTCATTTTAAACTTGAATCATTCCAAGGGTGATGCCTTCTTGGGTAATGTTATTATTTATAATAAGCCATGGGACTTGCCAGTTTTGAAATCAATCACATGCTTCTTGCTTACACCCTCACCCTGTGATGACTGATGTTAATGTAATAAGGCACCATCTATAGAGAAAATCATTGAACAATATTGATTTCATATGACTTTATTTTTTTGAAATATTCCACTCAGTGGGAGAAATTGTAGTTTCAAAGCCCATTTCTTCTCACCTTATAGAAAACTCTTCCCAACCTGTAAGTGAACAGGGAGCATGACTCAGGTCCTTCGATGCTCGTGGGACTGTATGAGTGCAGCTGCCAGCAGCATTTCCCAATATATGTTAAGAGGATCTGATTTTAAGGACTGTAAAATGATTATACAGGCCTGTGTTTCAACTTTGTCTTCTCCCATCTTTGATTGGTTCACTTCAGCGTCAAAGTAATTAGAACACAGTGAAACTGCCACAATAGAAATGCGAATCAGCCCCGTTAGTATGAATCAAGAACATACTTTGCCAGCACAAGACATTTAAATGCTGATGCTGGGGAACTGTAAGTATTTTGATTCATATAGCTATGAGGTTATGCTTGCTCCTAGGTGCTGTCTTCCCTTTTAGTTTGTTATAATACTCATGAAAGAGAAAATGAGGGGCTTTATTTCTTGAACTGTGCCAAATTCTTCGTTCCTGAAGCACAAAGCAGAATGAAACCTTCCCTATAATAATAAAATAAAATAAAAATAATAAAATAATAATAAAATAAAAAGAGACTTCAGTGGATGAAGAAGGGGATGAGGTCTATATCAAGGCCCTCCAATGAAACCCAATTGGAAATAGACTGAGGGAAGAACATATAATAGCTATGATACTTTGTGGGATAGACTGAGAAGTGGTTTGGTGCATATTGACATGGGGAAACTGAAAACAGACTGAGGTAGGAATTGTATCTGAGGTGCTGTTGCTGCTCAGGTGTAGTTTCTGAAGTGGAAGACTCTACAAAGAAGAACTCAAAATAGTAATGGTAAAGTCTTAGGAGATGTTCAGATTTGGGAATTGAGTGTGGCCTTGCTTTTCCTATGCACTCAAAAACCAGAGGAGGATTGGAGGAATAATGAGGAGAGGAATGCAAGCCGGAACTGAAGGCGTGCATGCTGTGCTTGGAAGAAATTGAAATTTCGGGTCCAGTAGGAAAATAGCTCTTTCTAACCACTTTTGGCTGTTTTAATGGTGACAGTGCTGCTCTATAGCCTGTAAAAATCATGATCTCCCATCTGTGCCTTTCTGTCTCAAGAAGGGCGAACTACGTGACACACCAGAAAGATAACCTGACAAATCTCTGGTGGTACTGTCCGCACAATGGTAAAGCTCCTTCAAAGCTGGTAACTAACTCAGGGCCTTTTCATCCTAACTTAAAATGAGTTTTCATGTCCAGAGTTGCCTTTGGCTACTGTTCAAATGAATTAGGATTTCAGTATTGTCCTGGCTTTAGTAACTCACAGTAGAATGAACTTGGAGTCAGATCCTCACGCAGTTAAAATAAGTATACTTCCATGGTATTAAATTTAAGCCCACAGGTGGTTTTGCCAGGGAGATTTTAATGAGTTAGAAATGTGTAATGTGGTTGTATTTCAGACAAAAATACCAGGCTGGCTGGCTTGGTACCTCATGCCTACTTTTCCTATCAAGGAACAAATAAGAAACACTTCAGCAAACTGGAGGCTGGTAAGAGAAGAAATCATCAATGCAGATTTCAAATGCACATTCCTTATCCTTGATCTGTTTGGTGTTTGGGCCTTGTGAAGAAAACATTGCAATAAAGGAAAATAGATCAAGGCATGTTTTCAAAGTCAGCGCTTTCACCAAAACCTTTCAGTCTCCTGGTTCATTTTCTTCTACACCATGACCCTCTTGAATGTCGTCTGCTCTTTTCCAGTTGTAAAGCCTTTCTCTTTCTGCTCCTTTCCCTTGCAGATCTCATCTCTTCTGAGCTATCCTTTCTTCCTTCGTGAGCCTTCCCTCCTCCTCTGGCTGGCTCAGTGGAGCTGATGCCTTTTGTTAGTGTTATAAGGCAGATTAGAGAACTAAAAGTAGTGGGGGTACTGGTGCAAATTCTTCTGGGTCAACAAGTTTGTTCTCAGTGGTAGCTCTCTCTGATTGCTCAGGGCAGTGATGATTGATCGATATCAACTTCGTGGCTGAATGCAGTGTTGACTTAATGTGGGTTTAACTAGCTGAATACCAATCTAGTTTGAAATGGGTATATGGAGAATGAGGGGGAGAGAGTTTGGCATTATTTTTTTTTGTTGGTGGACCCGAATGTTGTATATCCTGGCATTTTGGTGGACTTTCTGGGCAACATAGGGCAAAAAAATCATTGTAATAGTCAAGGCAGATGCTCGAAATTCTGGCAGAAGTCCATTAGCTTGGCCTTTGGCTCATTCTAAGTTATTATTATTCTCTAGATAGCTGCCAATCCATCAAGGGTCTGTGATGTCATGGATGGGAGATGCTATGAGATTGTTCCTGCCAAGTTATTCTGTAAGCCTACTGCTTTATTTCCTTCTGATACTTTCCCAGTGGTTGTCTGTGTGTCTTTACTGCAGGTGTTGGAATGAACATCCCTTGATCTTACTCTAAAGGCCATGATCTTGCTAAATTTAATTTTTGAAATGAAACTTTTTCGTGTAAGTTGAAACCAGCTTCTGTAGCAGAACATACATCATAAGATTTGTGCCTAAAATTTTAGCATCAAAGATATCACCGCATAGGTCTTGACTGTTGGCAGCAAAATAATCTGTGCTGTGGATGCATATATTTGTGCCATTACTGCAGCTCTGCTTATTGTCAAAAATGAAGAATTAGATCTTGTTTGCTTTATCATTTTATTTACAGCAGCATGAAAAATGAGGTTGTTTCAGAATATCATTCATTTTGCTGTATTAATGAATGTTTGTGGGCTGTATGAACTGGTTAAAACCATTCATGCACTATTCACACATTCATGGCTTGGAATTCAGTCCATGAATCAAGCCATATAATACAATAGTAGCGTCTTCAGGCAACTGTGCAATTTAATAGCAGCCCTCAACAAAGTAGGCTTGCGTTAAGTCTGTGCCATGGTTGACCTTCACATGAGGCTTTGCAGAGAAATCGGGCAATGTTTATCCATCTGCCTCATTCATTTCATGTTTCAGTGTCAGTGGGCTTAATAACGTCTCAGACTCCTGCGGGAGAGAGATGTATGTATTTTGAAAAGGGAAGGAAGAAAGAGTAGGCAACAGCAAAACAATCTCCCTATGTATTTTACCCAGAGTCCCAGTGGATTAGTGCTAGTAGTTTGCATTAGCAATGACAGTATAGATATGATTACCCTTCCCCAGAGACTGGCAGGGATGGAAATAGTGCTCCATTATATTACTTATTATTATTCTCTATGCTAAGTGGCACAGTGATGGGGAGCCAAAGGGCAGTGCTGAGCAGTGTTCTTAAGCTAATAAAGTTGTACAAAGCAGGAGATGGGATTGTTAAAATGAAAGCTTTGTTCCAGAGTGTCTGAAAGTACATTTTTAATTCTTACTAAGCTGAAAATGTAATTTTTTTTGTGTTGACTGTACTCAGTTTGAAAAATACTGACTTTCCCTTCTGTTAGCTTTATTGAAATTTTACATAAGAAACTCTTAATTGCACTGTGCTAGAGAATGATTTCTCTCTGTGCATATTGACGCCTTCATTCTTGATTGAAGCATCTTCTTCCAAATGCACCTGATTTTTCTCAATGGATCACAGTTTGCATCCCATCTTTTCTTTCCTCCTCCCATTTAGCAGGGTTTCCCATCAAGCTGTATGACCTTATTTCCAAAGTGGTCTTGTTGGGAGGAATGCTACTCATTATCTTTGTCCCAGAAAGCAGCAGGCATTTGTTGAGCTCTCTGAAGACAGAGCAGATTTCCTAGTGCTGCTTACTCTTGGACCACATTGAGCACCAGTTCTAAATTGTAAAAATTAAACCCTTTTCACTGTAATTATCATAGAATGGCTTGGGTAGGAGAAACCTCAGAGATCATCTTGTTCCAACCCTCCTGCCATGGGCTGGTTTCCCAGCACCAGCTCAGGCTGCCCAGGGCCCCATCCGACCTGGCCTTGTTCATCTCTAAGGATGGGGCATCATTAATAGGAGCTGAAATTCTCATACAGTCAAGGCTCTAGAATTTCAGCTTTTGATATATGAAACAGTTATGTTTGCAGTTCACTTTTACACTGTACTTGGTGAAAAAAAGAGAGTAGGTAAGAGAGAAATTTCCTTCACAATTTTAAGAATCATCTTGGATAATATATAAACTGATTTAACGTTGTTGTGTTTTGTTCCCATTCAGTGAGATGTCCCCCCATTCCTCTAGATTCTGAAGATGACATTGAGCTGTCTTGTCCCTCTGAATTGGAAGGAAATAGTTGAAGTTCTGTACTTATTAATTAGCGGATATTCACTCAATAGTTATGCAGTATTTAGAGCTCTGTTGTTCTTTGCAAAAGCTCTCAACCTCTTTTCTTATGTGATATATCATCAACTGCAAAGTCTACAGCCATATTGCCATATTACCTATCAGCAAAGCCTAATGCAAGGGCTGGATTTGATTGTTTTTCTAAGTCTCTGTGGGTTGCTGGCATTATCCATCAATCAGAAAGCTGTGAAGGCGCCTCTTGTAGTGATGCCAGTTTCTTTTGCCCTAAACTGCATGGCA
The DNA here is from genome assembly GCF_016699485.2 of Gallus gallus. NCBI lineage: Eukaryota > Metazoa > Chordata > Aves > Galliformes > Phasianidae > Gallus > Gallus gallus. The sequence goes on along the minus strand of NC_052532.1, from coordinate 2,126,121 downwards.
AGCTGCCAAAACCTTGCAGGGAAACTCCAGGCATGCCAGCTTGATAAAAATGCAGATTTGTAGGCGGTGTAATTGAGAGTGCTCTGGGTGTATGTGGGCAAATCCGGGCAGTGCTCATGCTCGAAGTGCAGATTGTTGTTTTCATCAGAAGTTATGTTTTTTAAGACCTTACCTGCAGAGCACCAGAACTCACTGTAGGGTCACTTTGCAAACTCCGGAGTGTGGGTGCATTTCAGAACAGTCAAACTGGAGTTCACATTTTTAAAGATGTAATACCCAAACTAGACAGATGTGTTTGTCGAGACTCGAGTAATGCAGGTTTTCAAATACACTTCAATTCTGTCGTTTTCCAGTAGTGTCACTGGGGTTGGCACCCTGGAAGGCAGCCTGTCTTTATTTACAAACTTTCATAGAGTTGAGGATTAGGCATTAAAAGATAGAACAGGGAAAGCTTGCAAATTCTGTCCTCTGTTTCTAAAGTAATACCCTGCAGCATGTAAGTATATGAAAGTGAAATGCATTAGACAGTGACTGAGGTTAGAATGAGTGCTCTATATTTTGATTTCTGTTCTAGCGTGTACTTAAAGGGAATTATTACTGTATTAAATCTTTTAAACTTTATTCTTTGCCTGCTGCAGGTAATGGAATATATTGTTGCACTTAAAATCTTTATCTTGGCTTTTATAATGTACAGTATGCCAAGCTCCATCAGGAAGAAATAAACACTTTTGATCTAACTCTGATCCATGGCGCAGTTTACATGGTAAAAAGTCTGTTCTGGTGTTAAATGCTCTCATCTTTATTCATGTCCTGGGATGATTCAACCTGTGCTGTATGAATTTCTAGATTGGGAGTGCGTTCAGAACTTATACTGGCTTACTTTGGTGCCTAGAATCATAGAATCATTATGCTTGTAAAAGACCTCTAAGACCATCCAAGTCAACCATCAACCCTCCCTCATTATGCCCACTAAACCATGTCTCTTGTGCCACATCTTCATGTTTCTTGAACACCTCCAGGGACTGTGACTTGCTGGGCAGCCTGTGCCAATGCATTATCGCTCTTCCTGAGAATAAATGTTTCCTAATATCCAACCTGAACCTCCCCAGTGCAAGTTAAGGCCATCGCCTCTCATCCTATCACTGTTACCTGGGAGAAGAGACAAACCCCCACCTCATCAAAACCTCCTTTCACGGAATTAGAGAGAGCAATAAGGTCTCCCCTGGGCCTCCTCCAAACTGAACAATCCCAGTTCCCTTCACCGTTCCCTGTAGGACTGTGTTCCAGATCCTTCACTGCTCTATTTCCCTTCTCGGAACATGCTCCAGGGCTTTAATATCTTTCTAGTGAGGAGCCCAAAACTGAACACAGTACTTGAGTTGTAACCTCCTACAGGTGATGATCACCTCCCTGCTCCTGCTGGCTGCACTAATTCTGATACAAGCCATGATGCCCTTGCCCTTCTTTGGCCACCTGGACACACTGCTGGCTCGTGTTTAGCCAACAAAACATACAGGGATTTTGTGTTAATGTCCACCTAACGTGGTTATCCTCATCCACAGGGCTTGATCTGAGAATTGGTACAATTGGGCTGAAATTGGCTGTAATAACCACTGGGGAATGTTGAGAAGGAGCAGAGAGGTTATGGGTCTGTCAGATTGATGCTGTTTGCTAAGAGATGCACTTGGATGCATTGGTTGCACTTGGATGCAGAAGATAGATATTGCTCTAAGGGACGTGGTTAGTGGGCATTGTGGGGATGCTCAGATGGTTGGACTGGATGATCTTTGTGGTCTTTTCCAACCTTAATGATTCTATGATTGCTGGTTACAGAGCTGGAACTGCTAACACAAAACCCCTATTTGGAATCCCGAAATCCTACAAAAATAACAGAGTGAGAATAGCATCTCCCTCCAAATGCTGGGAAAAGCAGCTCACCCCTCTGGGAGGCATGCTAGTGGTAATTGCTGCATTGAGTTCTTTGTATTTGTTCGTTCTTACTGTAAATTAAGAAACGAAGATTAGGGACTTGTCTAACATGTAACTTGATGAGGTTTGCAAATAGACGTGTGTCTTCAAAAAGTCATTTAGAGCAATTACTTTAGAGCAGATCTTTGCTGATGGAGACAAAATACACTATTAAAAGTAAAAAAGGATAAGACTGGTGCAGCACTTACTTTTCTAATGTACTCTAGCTTACGACTTTTTTCCTTTAGAATGACAGAAATCCCCAGTTTGTTCCGACTATTTCTCTGCATTAGCAGTGATTTTGAATTGCTAAACACGTTGCTTTGCTCTTGCAAACATTATAGCTGAGGGCTGGCTTCTGTAGTCAGTCTGTATTTAGATTGATTTTGCTCACTGTGGTGCACAGACTTGCGGACCACATTTTAACATTTCAGCATGTGTTTTCATTCTTAGAAAGGTGGCCCTTTGCCTTTTCTTAAGGAAACTGCATTTCCACAGGGGAAGCTTAGAGTGTGGCTGGGTCCACAACACGCAAAGGCAGCCACAGCAGGACACGTGGATCTCTCTGCTGTGCTTGGACCACTGGCTGGTGGCTTCCTGCAGGCAGCAATTGAAGACCTAATAGCTACTCAGGCCAAAGCTTATGTAAGTCCCCAGGAAGAGAGAATGCATCTTTGCAGAGAGAAAATAGCAATTTACTCTTCTGTCAGTGAAATGACACAAAACAGAATTTATATTTCTGTTTGCTTCCCTTACCAGCTGCCTACCCATCTTCAGCTCACTTTGGCTGTACCCTCCACGGGTTGTTGCCTTTCAGACTCTGCAAACAACCCTCCACAGCTAAGAAGTCACTGCTCTTTGCAGTTTGTACAACGTACTCATGAACTTCCAGGGATGCCTTAACTGCTCTCAAGCAGTTGTTGCATCGTTTGTGATGACTCGTTGCCTTCCTAGGATGAACTGAAATCCCATCTCTAGAGCCACAAGTATCTGTAGCTGTCTGTGGCAGTCCGTTAGCTTTCTCTTTTGCAGTTCTATGCTATGTAGCTGTGGTGAAAACCCACACTGTGCCTTAGCCACGTCGCATCTCTCACTCACCAGCTGAGATGATCCCCATGTGCTTGAATTTCTCATTCTAGCAACCACCCTCATTTCCAAGCCAGTCTTCATAATGAGAGATGTCTGAACTGCAGGAGATAAAGGGCCTTCTCCATCGCACCATGTTTTGCAGCATCCTGCACCAGTTCTCAATGCATTTGATTACTAATTAAAACAGAACTTTGAGGTTGTGGTGGTTACTTTTCTCACATAACACCATCCACTGAAGGGTTTTGTTTGCCAGCCTCCGTGTCTAGAAGTGCTGGAACTGGCTGCCCAGAGAGGTTGGATGGGGCGCTGGGCAGTCTGATCAGGTGTGGTGGTAATCAGTTCACAGCAGGAGGTTTGGAACTAGATGATCTTTGAGGTCCCTTCCAACTCCAGCCATTCCATGATTTTATATAATGAGTGTGTATTCATGGTAGTGCCGCCTCTACTGTATACTGAAGAAACACCTGTGGGCGTTTTACAGACACTGATCAAAATCCTGTTTGAAAACTGGCATGGAAGGCCACGCTAGCAGTGTGTGGCCACCAGGAGGGATTTGAGTCCATGGCTACAAAAGCAAAGCTTTACTCCATTAAGCTGCTACAACAGCAGTTTTGACATCAGAGTGTCTCCTGTGGCAAAGCACAGTATATGAAAGCTGTTTTCTTGCATTAGCAGATTTATATAGCCTTCAGATGAGTGCTGTGGCATCGTGTTTTGCTTTACAAGAACAGGCCTGAACTGAGCACCTCATCGTGTTATGGGATGTTATGGACAGGCTTTAAAGATGCACACAGTTCTTAAACAGTGGAGTCATCAGTCTAACAACATGATATCAGAAAAGGGGATGAGGGAAAAAGTATTAGCCGTGTTGTTGCTGAAACAATGAATGATAAGGTATACAGCAATGTATCTATTGAACAAAAGCAATTGAAAATGAACTGTATTATTTCTCACTCACTTGCTCTATCGGTGATTGAGGCATTTCAGAGCTCAACCAGGAAAATAATAGGGTGCTTTCACAATGGTAGAAGTTTAACAAATGCTCAGTCATTCATCCGACATCATTGCTGTCGTTGGTGAGAGCTTCAGTGTATGCTATTGATGCCTTGCTGCATTCTTATTGCCACTCTCTTTTTCAGATTCAATGCCCCTGCAATGCAGGACTGAACATTTCAATTTGCTACCTGTAGAGTCATATTGAAATGCTCAGGCTAAAACGCAAGATGATTTTGGGTAAGGCAGAAAGCAAAGGCTTTGTGGAAGGCATTACACACACAAATCCTCCAACAGGAGTTGTATTCACTAGTGCGTCTCCTGACTGTATATGATCCAAAGAGGGTAGATGTTGTTTGTCAGTAAAATATCCTCAGGGGATGTTGTGAGGGATTAGAACAGGCTGCCCAGGGCAGTGGTAGAGTCAGTGTCCCTGGAAGCAATCAAGAAAAGGGTAAGGTGGCACTGAGGTACATGGTTAGTGGGCATAGTGGGGTTGTCATAGGATAAGTACTTTTGCATTGTGTGCATGTCTGAATCCTTGTTAACCTGAAGTTCCCTTTAAACTGTAGAGTTTGATTTCACAGTCCTTGTGCTCGGCAGAAGTTTGTCTTTGGACTTGGTATGCTTCAAAGAGCTTAGTGGAAGTTATTGATTCAGCATCTATTATGCAAAATTTCTAAGTCCATCCTAAAGCTGGAAATACAGTAGTTACGTTCTTAATTAGACACATGCTAATAGTTCTGTGGATTTACATCTCTGCTGGTTAGTCTGACATTTCATAGAATCATAAAGATTGGAAAAGACCACTGAGATCATCCAGTTGCAACTGCCAACCCATCCCCACCATGCCCACTAACCACGTCCCTCAGTGCCACATCTCCACCTTCCTTGAATGCCTCCAGGGAATGGTGACTCCCCCACCTCCCTGGGCAGCCTGTTCTAATACCTCACGACTCTAAGAAAGAGTTTTTTCCTAATATCCAACTGAACCTCCCCTGGTGCAACTGAAGGCCATTACCTCATGTCCTATCACTGCTACCTGGGAGCAAGGGGGCTTCAGTCTGAAGATTGTGGCAAGTCGTGTTCTGAAAGATTCATTGTCCCAGTTTTTTGGATAGAAAAACACAAAAAACAACAGATGGGAGAAGCACTAAATAACCTGGCACAGCAAGAGGTCAAACTCTCATCTCCTGGTGCGTGCTCCCTGCATCTGACCTCTGCAGACCTGCTCTCTGGTTCTATGTCTGAAGGATTCTCAAGAATGAAAACAATCAGAGCAATGAAAGCAGTAATGTGTTAGTTTGTAGAATACGTGAGAGGGAATACAGTCCATTACCCCATTCTTTGTCCAAGCGATGACCTTTATATTTAGCTTTGAATGTAGTGCTGTTAATAATAAGATCATCTTCTCTGCTGTATTTGCTCTGGGCTCTGTTTCTTAATTTCGCCTGTACTTATGGGAAGCAGAAACACAGAACACAGAAGCAAGTTAAAATTGAGAGTGTTTAACATAGAGGATGGGGTGAGTTGGAAACTTCTTTGGCTGTTGTCCATGTGATGCTGTTGTAAGTCCTCGAGGCTGTGTGTGGCTCTAAGGGCAGCAGCAACAGACAAGAGGCAAATAGGAGAGATGAAATATAGCCTTGATACTATCTTTTCCCAAACTGCTGGGACAGTACTTTTGTAGCTGTTTTTCTTCTCTGATGATTATTCAGAACCTCCAACTGCCTTCAGAAAAACATCTTGAAAGCAGAAATCCAAATCTGTACAGCATATGCAGTGGCAGCAGCAGAAGTGCCACACTCCCAAGTATGGTGTGGCCAGGCTTTAGCCTGTTCTATCCTAAAATGGCCTAAAAAGACCTGCAGATGATCAGCAGACATAGAATAAACTCATCTTCAGCCTGGATCCAGTCCAGGATCCTAGGGATGAAGGGTTTGAGGCATTAGAAGCCCCTTTATTGTCAGGCTGAGACACAGCCTTCAAGGCTTGAGTCTTAACCATCAGCAGCATGTTTTGGCCCCTTAGGATCAGTAAATATTCAGGTTAGCATGTGCAGGCCTCTTTAGGGTTCATTTCATTTTCATTTAGAAATGTTGTCAGTTACTTAAACAAACAAAGGATGCTTGCTTGTATTTGTTAGGAAATAAGAGCAAAACTCTTGGAGCTGAAGTTTCTTCTGTCTTGATCACCACGGACCCCTGAGAGGAATATTATAAACATTGTCTCTTCTTTTTTTTTCTTGTTCTCATTTATATTTTGTATTCCTGAGGCTCATTGTGTACAGATCAATAGCTATTTGATTCTGCTTTTAAACGTTCAGCTTTGAATGCAGGCATTAAGTTACATTGAAGAAGCTGCTTCAGTTTTGGTAATCTGTAGGCTTAGTGCTGATATTAGCAGGTGCAGCACTTACTTGCTTTACCCTCTTTTCCCAGTCTTTCTCAGTGTGTCCTCCCTGGGCCTTTGTGCATAACGATTCTTGCCCAACATTTCACTCATCCAATAACCTCTGAGCATTCAGTCACGGAATCATTAAGCTTGGAAAGACCACTAATATCACTCATTGCAACCACCACCATGGCTGACTGTTCTAGATCATGTCCCTCAGTGCCACATCCCCACATTTCTTGAGCTCTTCCAGGGTCAGTGACCCCATCACCTCCCTGGGCAGCCTGTTCCAATGCATTTCCACTCTGAGAAGAAATGTTCCCTAATATCCAACCTGAACCTCCCCTGCTGCAACTTAAGCTGGATTTGCTCCTTCCACAGCACACTCAGCTAATTTAGGGAAGTACACTAGAATAATCTGATCACTTGAAGGAGAAAAACTATGGACCCTCCTCTGATACATTATGTGTAGATTGCTTGTCTCATTTGTTAACAGTTGATATATGGCCCACTTGCTTGAAAGCCGTCCAGAGCGTGGGCATTTAATTCTGAAGCTGTTTCAGTTGGCATTTCTTTAATAAACTTTTTAATTCATAGACTCTGTTTTACTGCTTCTCCTCATACCCCCAGAGCTTGTTCTTGCCAGCGATGAAGAAATGAGATATTGAGTTGTTACTCTCTTTGATGAAGTCAATAAAATCCCTTTGTCTTGTTAAGTGAGTAGCTCCACGTGGTGTGTTGTACAATCCCAGGTTCTTCATTTTGGGGTGAAAAACAATATCTGAGGCAATGATTAATTATCTGAATGCGTTTAAAAAGCATTTGGATGTGGTGCTCAGGGACATGATTTAGCAGAGAGTTGTTAGAGTTAGGGTAGTATGGTTAGGTTGTGGTTGGACTCGATGATATTTAAGGTCTTTTCCAATCAGAGCAATTCTATGATTCTATGATCTGAAAATCAGAACTAGACCAGCTAGTACTTCAAATCACATATGCTTGCCCATAGCTGCTTGTACCATATTGTTAAGGCAGCTCAGTGCAGTCTGCAGCTGTAGCTGCAATTTCAAGGTGATGATCAGTAATTATCAGATGATGATTGCTCTGAACACTGAACATTTTGTTATTTTTAGATGACAGAGCTTATCTTTTTTTATTAAAAGAAAAAAAAATCCAAACCCACACACGTTGCATCACTGATAAAGTTATGTGATGGGGGGGAAAAAAAAGAAACCTGTTAAAGGTTGTTCGGTTAGTATAGTGACTTTCATAAGAAGCAAACTGAGTTCTGCTTCTTTATATTAAATAATCTCATTCCGGGACCACAAAACCTGTTTCTTCTGGTTTGAGGGGTGTGAATTCTGATGACAGCTTCCCATGAGGTCTGAATTCAAGCTTCAGAGAGAAAACTGTCTGAATGATCCAATCCCATTGTGTATTCACGCTGTTTCCAAAGTCTTTGTGTTCTTTTTTATGTGACTCTATGAAATTGCCCAGAGATGTGGTGGAACCCCCATCCCTGGAGACTCAAGGTCAGGCTGGATGGGGCTCTGAGCATCAGGTCTAGCTGTAGGTGTCCCTGTTCATTGCAGGGAAGTTGGACCAGATGGCCTTTAAGGGTCCCTTCCATCTCCAACTATTGTATGATTCACATTGTTCTTTTCTGCATAAGTGCTTCAGATTCAATAAAAATGATACCTGCAGAAGTAGCAGTTCTACCAACTCTACTCAACAGCAGCAACCGGTGACTCCTTAGAGGTGGATTTTGGGGTGTGAGCTGCTCTCTCAACTTCTGTAATTTAGATGAGAATCTATATGCAGAGTTTTCCAAGTGTCAGCTTTGCTGTTCTGGTTATGATTAAAATTAGTATTACATTCAGAAATTAAATGCTTTGATTCTTCAGATTGTTTCAGTGCCAGACTGAGTGGACCCCAAGAAAGTACAAAGCTTATCCTGCTAAGCTGTGTTACACTCAGAGGTGGGGAAATATGGGGTAAGGAGTTTCTGGGAGAGTTCAGGTGGGCGCCATGCATTAGGAATTTTGAAGTCATGTTCTGTCTTGAAGAGTTTAAAAAGTCCCAAATTCAAAGTAATGTTTGAAATTTTGGATAATGGCCATTTCTTCTCTGACAATTGGCCTTTACTTTAAATGCAGTGAATGGAAGAGGAGGGTGAGTGTAGAGCAGTCTATTTTCAAGGTAAATAAACCAGCAGAAGAGCAAACCTGATCAGGACTCAGCTCTTTGCTATCATTTCTTCCCAGGCTTTCTGCAGGCTTTGTCTTGCAAGTGGGTCTAATTAAAGGAAAACAGAGGGTGTAGAGGAAGCCCGTTCTCTCCATCACGGAATACTCAGCATAGCCCTGTGATGGGAAGCAGGCAGGTTGCACAGCTCCTGGCTGCCTTCTGGCATCCTGATTAGGAGGGATATCCTCACTTGGTGCCTTTATTGTTTATTGTGTCATTTTGCAATTTGCTGTTTCCCTCAGCTCTCAGGCACTTATTATAACTCAGCTTTACAATATGACCGAGGCCAGGCTTTTTATTCTTTATTTTCACCTGCTGTGATTCTCAAATTGCACCTTGGAGGGCCACTGTCAAGGGTGGTGCTTCCAAATTTAATCTAGCTTGATAATAACTGTGCTTGTCTATTAACTCTCTTCCTGATCATGAAAAGCTGTCAGCCTCCCTCAGGAGAGGAGTGGAATTGTATTGAAATCCAGCCTTGATGAAGATCCCTATCACTGTTAATTCCTACTACAGGTCTTTGCTTTGGGCTTGTTTCATACCAGCACCTTCCAGAGATTTGCTCGGATGTATCTGTGTGCTGGGGTCACTGTGAACAACCACTTCTAAATAACTCAGCCCACAACAGGAACCTCCAACTTCAGCCCTGGACCTAAGGGAAGAATCTCATCCTGGTTTGCACATACTGTCAAAGCAATTTGGTAGAAACACTTCTATTAATTATCTCAACTTTCCCACCTGCTCTTGAGGGAGGGACGTGACAGAAGGCTGTGTCAGCCAGGATTAACCAAATGAATGTAAGGCTTTCTTCTCAGCTGATGTGTCCTGCTTTTAATACATGACATCATGTGTGCGTACGAGCTCTTCTGTTGATACGTCCCTGTAAGTAAGCCTTAGGTTTGGTATTAATTGCCAACCTTGTTTCTTGTTTCTCATTCCTATCTATGGCCAAGGTTTGTTGTGTCCTGACTTACCCAGCAGAAGATCTTACCCACCTACAGCACAACAGATGCTTATGGGTGCCCTTCTGCTTGCACCAGTAAGGGCCTGATATAGCTTTTTCTCATGCCTTAATTCTCCTGTTGACCAGACAGACCATGTGTGTCAAAGGCTCAGAGGTAGCTGCGCAAAGGGAGCAGTGGAAAGGACATGGAGAGGTTGGAAACATTTTCATTTATTAGTCTGCAGCAGCAGATTTCTTCAAGTTCCGGGGAAGCACAAAGCTGCCTCCTAAGGAAGCAGTGCCCCAGCTTTACCAAATAGCTTTGATTCAGCTTTGAGCACTGCCAAAGCCATCGCATGCGGTTGCCAGTAGCAGTGAGGATGTACCTCCTGCTGAGCTGCTGAAGGATCTGTTCTGTTGACCATGTGCTGAACAGAAACAGCATGGGGAGGCTGCTCTCAGTCACATCACAACAGTAAAAACCACAATTTGGGCTGCTAAGTGTGATTATTTGCCACAAGCCAGCATTGACATTTCCAATTTGGAAGAGTTACTGAAGACAGAAGTCCTCAAAAACTCCTTTTCACTTTGGAATCTTTTCCAGTGCCTTACCAGGGTAAATTCCCAAAGCCTCTCTAGGTTAGAGTAGCTTCAGTGGTGTAACGTTTTGGGTTGGCATTGTTTTGCAGTGCATTTGTGATTACTGTCTCTTGCAGAGCAATAAGCCCCCAGGACTTTGATTTTACTCTCTGAAAACAAAATGATGTATGAGAAATGGGTCTCCCCTTGCCATGATCAGCTCTTCACAAACGCATATTGTCTTCCTGGAGATGTTCAGAGTCAAACTGCATCCATAGAAGAAATTCATCTTTCTTTTCCCATTGAAACTGCAGTGAAATACCATTGTAAATCAATAAAAGAAAAGTTAGTCCTTTTGCTTTACTTGGGGATGTTACATCAGATTGCATTTTGAGCCTCTAGTCTTGACTGTCTCCTTCATAATCACCACAGTTCTTAGGCAGTGGTAAGCAGTGGTAGATGGCACAGCAGCATCTGTTAAGCTGTGATAATTCGGTGCTTCCTCTGCTGAGGGAAACTACAAAAGCCAGAGGTGAAGAAAGCAGATTGGGTCATCCAGCCAGCACCAAATTGCTGTTTGTTCTGTGCATTATGGCAATGAGTCGGTACTTCAGCCAAGACCCAACAGCAGTAGATGGAACGAGAGAGGGCATAATGCGACTAAATAGGGTAAACATGGGATGGGAGAAGAGAGGGATAATGACTCCCATTTTACAAATGGTGAAAGAAGGCTTGGGAAAATGAAGGGAGAGATTGCTTAAAGCTTTGGACTCCTGACCTTGATGAAGGAAATGGCCTGAGCATCTCTTGATCTTTAATTACATGAATAGCCCTGGTGCTTTAGGATGGAAGCAGGAGTTGAGCTGAAGTTTCCTGAGTCCCAGTTCTTTACTTTAAGCATAAACCCATCCTCTGACTCAAGGAATAGTGCTTATTCTGTGCTCTCTGCCATTTTGTGTATCTTTGGTAATGTGTTTGGAGGCAGCATTCAAATACATTTTTGTCAAAGCGATGCTTATTTCAGAAGGGAGAGAGCACTGTTGTTAAAGCAGCATTTAAGTAGTTATGTGTTCTTATTGCCTTTTAAGCAGTCTTTCCAGCTCTGCTTTTATTGATAATAAAACCAGGGCGGTAAGCAGAGGTGAGGGATGCTGGACTGCATAACGCATTTTGGGATGCTGGAGTCAGAAGGAGGGGGATATCTATGAACTATCAAACTGATGCTACCTTTTTTTTTTTTTTTTTTGTCAGATCGTCGGATCTCTCAGCACTTCACAATGCAAAATGGTGCATAATATCACAGTCCTAAATTGTCTCAAATTGTGCCCCAAATTGTTGCGTTTTTAAGCCAAGCTAGCTTTCCTTAAATAATGGTTTTGCCGTGTAAGCTGTCTCATTGATTGGATTACATCTGTATGTCATAGCAAGGAAAATGAATTTGTGTCAGGCTGAATTACAGGTTTACATGTATTATTTAAGCATTGCTCTTTTCTTCTCTCACTGTCAATCACCATCTACTTGCAGGCTGCTTTCTCCGAGACCAAGGTTACTTTCTTCCCAGGCAGCAGATTGAAACCAAATGCTATTTTAGCAATGACATCGACAGTAATTAAAAAATGAAGGTGTTTATGAATGGATGTGTTGCCATGCCGCCACCTGAAAGATGTCCAATGCGCACTGAGGAGTTCTAGAGCTCAGGGCAACCTATCTTAGTGGTTTATAGGGACAAATCATTAATGGATTTTACATTTGCCAGCTAGTGATTTTTCTGCCCCAGAATCACTGTCCTCCTGAGCTTCTTGCTGTAGGATTATGGAAAAAAGAAAACAGCACACAAATGCAACTGGAATCTGGAAATCAAAGCTCCTAGAAGTGGTCCTGCATACTGTGGGCCACTTATTAAGATCTTCTGTTTCTCGTTGCGTTGATTATTGAGTCCCCATGTAGCCCATTCTGAACATACTCTGAAATACTGCTTGTCTTGTTCATCAGCCAAAGCAACACTGAGCAGGAATGAGCTGGAGTAAAACTCAATACTTACGACTTTTTTTCATCAAACCTTTAAATATTTAATTAAGAATGTGTTGTTTCAGGTTTGGGGAGGGGAGCATGCCAGTAACGCAAGGCTTCAGCACATCTGTAGATAACAGTTTTCAAACCTCACCACGAAGAGAAGCAATTCATTCAGTTATGCATAAAAATTATCAGTCCCAGATTTGTTCCTGTGGGAATCCAGTACGTGTGGATGTGGGTATACAAGCTTTAAATATTCTTTTCCTTTATCTTTTGTTGAGCTTAGAGGATTTCTTCCAACTTAATTTCAACCAAGGGACATGAGAAGTGCCTGTGATGCTCTTAATGTGCACTTCACCTCTCACATTAACATAAAAAGAAAGGAAGCACCGGAGAAGTCCCATTTTTATTCTGCAACAATTGTCTGTATTCCTGATATCTAAACCTTTCTCCTGGGAGCTGAAAGCCAAGACCAATGTATTTCATCTCATAGTAATGGCTACAAATTATGCTGGTTTGTTCCTTTACAAACTCAGTTTCTCAGTCACCAAACTCCAAGGTGTTCCTCGCTTAGGAACCACTTTGAGATGCAGTTTCTCCAGATATTAGCAGAGGTTTGACAGCTCCCATGTGGGATGGAATGCAGCCATGTCCTCAAACAGGCTGCCCAGGGTGGTGGTAGAGTCACTGTCCCTGGAGGTGTTCAAGAAACATGTAGGTGTAGTAACTGGAGACTTGGTTAGGGCACAATATGGGTGGTAGGTGGACAGTTGGACTTGATGATTTTAGAGGTCTTTCCAACCTTTATGATTTTCTGAAGCTTCCTCATGCCTTTGGAAGAGATGAGAGAATGGAGAACATGAGATGTGAGCACCAGCTGGCCTATTGCTCCAGGACTTTATATCAGGTGGGCTCTTGCTGATGTTGGCCGTGCATAAGTTACATTGTGCAGGCTTTGCTGAGGAAATCATTGCTCCTGCAGGTGAGATTTCCCTCTGACAAGATGAGAATGGAGGAAGTTTTTGCTACCCACTTCTTGTGCCATGAGCAAAACATTCACCACGAGGAGTTGAAGACAGAGCACAATTCTGAAGGCAGCTCGCAAGGATAACAGAAATGATCCTTTAATGTCAAGCCATCACCAAACAAAGGAATATCTGCAGCTGTCATGACTAAAAACCCATCCCACTGCTGTTTTTTTTGTTAGAAGAAGCAACATGGAGGAGATGTCAGCACTTTTGTAGCCTGAGGTGCTGCAGTAGGATGGTTTCTCTATCATGTGCCCAATTGCTGGGGTCTTCTCTGAGGTTGTGCTGGATCTGCTCAGCAGCCAGGGTGAAAATGGCTTAACAAAAATACCTGCTAGGATGCACGTGGCAAATCCCTCTGAACCTGTGCTCACTTCTTGCTGCTATTTAGCACTTGGAAATACTCCAGTGTTAGGGATTCAGTCATTATACTTGAAGCAAGAGCAATGTGTGAAAACTTTGCTTGAACTCCAGTACTGGCATGCTCTTTGTGTTAGTTTTGCCTGTAGTTTCAATGGTGTGCATTTGTGTTTGCCCAGCTAACAGGAATTATAATCTTTTGTGGTGGGTTGTGAGACAACCACAGTTCTTCATTTTACAACATGTTTGCAGAGGGAAAACTTGCTTATATTGAGCTGGTGTATACATGCCTATGTTTTTTTGCAGGCAAAATGTCTTAAATTGACTGTCCACTTTCCTAGTCCAGTTTCACCAAAAAAAAAAGTAAATCATAGAATCATAGAATGGTTTAGGTTGGAAGGGACCTTTAAGATCATCTAATTCCAACCCAACTGCTATAGACAGGGTCACCTCTCACCAGACCAGGTTGCTCACAGCCCCATCCAGCCAGGCCTTGATAGTAATTAAGTTCAATTTAATTCTAGTTTGGTTTTATAATGGTTTTATTTATTTACCAGAAGCACAGGTAAATATTTTTTGAAACAGAGGGAAAAAAAAATCTCTTTGGAAGAATTTTTCCATCTTAAAAATGTATTTTATTGCAAAACCAAACGAGTTAGAGCTGAATCTAAGAAAAAGTTGTAAAATATGACCAGCCCTCCCCATCCCACCCCATCTGTGTATTTAACATCTCTGAATAACCCTGCATAGCCCATTGCAGCTATTAATTACCCCTACATAAACTCTTTAAATATCTCATTATACCTCTGATATATGCTGGTGACTGTGATCTAGGAAGACGTAAAGTGATTGCATATGTGACATTGGTTGAGGATAAATTAGGTTTATCCTCCTTCCACCAAGCTGGTGTTGTGCACATTTGCTGAGTACAACCCTGAGATGCTGGAAAATGAGATGTTGAAATCTAGTTGCATTTGATCTTGGGAATTGCCAAAGTTAACAACTTCCAAAACCTAAAGAGAAGAAAAGGCCATGTTGCAAACCCCATAATTGGCACTCTGTCAGATCTTGAGTTTTATTTCATTTCTCTGAATTCAATATATGGATTTTTATCCAAACCATTTACCAAGCACTGGTGACTCTCTCCCTGATTGAAGTCGAGCATGTGAGGAGGGAGGGGGAAGAAGGATGGTGTTTTTATTTATTCACTTAAATATTTTTTAACTGTACTGTGGCTCCAGCCTGACTCCCATCATCTGCTATGACAGTGCTTGAAACTCTTCCCAACTCTCCATCCATCCTTACAGGTCACTTATAGGTTACTAAAGAAAGTGGAGGCTGAAACAACTTTCATCTTCTGCAGTTGTTAAGTGAAAGGAAGGCATTTTATAGATTGAATCTTCCAGTAGGATTAAGCAAGAACTATCACATCTGAAGTGAGATCTTTGAGTGGACTGTGCTTGATAATAATTTACTGGCCTTTCTGCCTATGCATGCGATTGGTACTCTCCATGCACAATTCTGGCTTCATCTTCTGGCTTTATGCAAGGATACAGATATCTTCATTTTGACTACAGAGGGAGGGAAGATGAGACATAAAGTTAATGAAGGGCTATTTGTGTTTCCTCTCTCTTTTCTGGTCATACTCCAAAACTGATTAACAGAATCCTGACCGAGGATGAGAGCATGAAAGTCTTCCTGAAGCACACTGGGAATTCTTTTTAATTGGTTTGAAGTCATTCTTGAGTGTTTGGAATCTCACCTATATCTCGTTTATCTAATGTTGCTGGGATTATTCCCTGGCATAGATCAGCCTTTGGGATCTGCATAGGACCTGGACCCCTCTGCCAGCTGCCTACTTGGTAGCAGTGTGCAGTTTCTGACCCATATCAATGAAACCACTGAATTTCCTTTGTTTTTCATCATTTTCTGACCACAGTCGAGCAGACACGTTTTGCATGTGCTGTTCATGCCATGCTGTTCTTTAGGCAATCAGGAAAGAAGAGAGATATAAGTGCCTGAAAATGGGAGCTCTGCTTATTTGGAAATGTCAGTGATTTGTTCATAATGTCATTGTATGTGGCTGCATTCAGAATTCAGTTATAGAGAAGCATTATTTCCATTATATCCATATCTAGTATTAGATATGGAGGTTGACGGCCCTGCCTGCAGCAGGGGAGTTGGAGCTTGATGGTCCTTGAGGTCTCTTCCAACCCAAGCCATTCTGTGATTCTATGATTTTGCTTATAATGTGATTTTGTAATTTAGAAATCGCTGTAACTGAGGGGCTTAGAGAATATAATAATATCTTCTTTTTCTCTCACCTGTCTTTAAGAGTGTATTTACCAACATAGAGACAAAGCTCACTGTGGTTCAGAAGCCACAGTAGCCCTAGCGGTGGTCTGAATAGAAAATATACTTTAAATGCTAAAAATTCATGTACAGTTTATTTTAATAAGAAAAATCATTACTAACTCTCCCCTGGTATGGGACAGTGATGAAGAGAGCTGTATCTGCTAACTCAGTAGTTCTCCATTACTTACACTTATCATATCTAGAGAAAAAATAAGAAATCAATTCCAGCAATCCCTAGCCACATGAGAACAACGCTTACCTGTGTGAGCCTAATGGAAGTTGCCTTGTCTGTTGGAAAGCATGAGATTCTTAGGGGTCAGAATCTAATTTCCTTCTTATGTTACATTCACAGATGCTGCTGTGGAATAAAGAGGTTTATCTAATAAATGAGTGTACTTAAAAATTACTCCTTTAATTGTTCCAATCAAAGCATCTTTTTAAAAGTTATTTGATGCTCTGGACAGAACTGATAGGATGAGAGGTAATGGCTTTAAGTTGCACCAAAGGAGATTCAAGTTGGATGCTTGGAAACATTTCTTCTTAGAAAGAGTGGTGAGGCATTGGCACAGGCTGTCCAGGGAGGTGGTGGGGTCATCATCCCTGGAGGTGTTCAAGAAACATGGAGATGTGGCATTGAGGGACATAGTTAGTGGGCATGGTGGTGGTGGGTTGATGGTTGGACTGGATGATCTTTGTGATCTTTCCAACCTTAATGATTCCGTGATTTCATCAGACCAACTGGAATTCACAGAATCCAGTTCATTTCTTTTCAGCAGCTGGAAATAAGGATGGTTTCATTATATTTTAGCAGGGAAAGGAAGCAGAGCAGAGAATCAGCATGGCTTACCAGATCCAGCAACGAACCAATAAAAATTAAACAAATACATTTTGTATGGATCTCAGTTTATATAGTAATCAGTAGTGCCAAAAAGGCCAGCAAAGAGATTAAAGAGTGCAACAAATCAGAACGTGCTACAGTGCGTGTGGTGTATTGCACGCAGAAAACTGCTGAGTTCTGAGCTGTGGTTTCACCAGATAATTGGCTGAGGTTTTTGTTTGTATTTTGAGTTGGTTGGCTGTGTTTGAGGACTCTGTGCAGCAAGGCAGTGTGGGGATTGTGACCTCTCAGGACAAACTTTTCCATGTGTGGAAGTGAAAGTTGGCCCGTCCCCTGTCTGCAGATCATAGAATCATAGAACGGCCTACGTTGAAAAGGGCTACAATGATCATCTAGTTTCAACCCCTCTGCTGTGTGCAGGATCGCCAGCCAGCAGACCAGGCTGCTCAGAGCCACATCCAGCCTGGTCATCACATCCATCCAGATCATTGAAGCCAGTAGGCCATCTGCATTTGAACTTTGGGTCATGCCCTGGCAATGTGGAATTAAAAACTGCCACCTGGGTAACATATGAAATAAAGCACATTACCCCTCTGCTGCCTTTGCTTGTCCGTGGCAGACACAAATGTGTTTTATTCCATACTTTATTTTTATTTCCTTTTCTTTCTTTTTTTTTTCTAATCCCCAATGTTCAGCAGGATATTGGGTCACCTAATTGCATTTTGGTTTTTGCTGGCTGCTGTTCTTATCACAGCAGCACAAGGCTCTGCATGTTTAGTCAATGCTTGTGTATTCAACAGAGGCGATCAATAAAAAAAATTAAAAAGGAGTCATGGTAATTAGGCTAAAGCTGCTGCTTATGAGTTTTCAATAATTACTTTAGTTTCCTCCTTTTCTAGCGTCTCAAGAAAATGGTGCCTGATTGAAGGAGGGGATCTTGCTTGACTGAGGACATGTCAAAATTCAGCGAAGCCAAGCAGGAAGTCAAATTAGTGCTCTTTGTTTTAGTGCATGAAGGGGCTTCACAGGGAGGCAGGAGAAGAATAGCCTTGATTTTCAGATGCCAGCTAGCAGCTGTGCCATTCTCTCTTACCTGTTTATCCTCATTTTCCTGCCTTGCAACATCTCCTCTCCTGGCAGTAACCCAGGGGCTCACATCCCTTGAAGCATTCTGGGTAGAGGTGCCATCCAGGGGAGCAGAGTGTAGAGGAATGCATTGCTTGTTTCTCCTTGGCTTTGTCACAACCATGTGTTGCCCCACTTGGATGATGATCAGAGGGCTGGAGCACTTTTCTTATGAAGAAAGGTTGAGGGAACTGGGCTTGTTTAGGTTGACGAGAAGGCTCCGGGAAGACCTCATTGTGGCCTTCCAGTACTTGAAGGGAGTGTATAAACAGGAGGGGGAATGACTGTTTGCAAGGGTAGATAGTGATAGGACGAGGGGGAATGGCTTTAAACTAAGACAGGGGAGGTTGAGGTTAGATACTAGGAGGAAATTTTTCACAGAGAGGGTGATGACGCACCGGAGCAGGTTGCCCAAGGAGGTTGTGGATGCCCCATCCCTGGAGGCATTCAAAGCCAGGCAGGATGTGGCTCTTGGCAGCCTGGTCTGGTGGTTGGTGACCTTGCCCACGGCAGGGGGGTTGAAACTACGTGATCATTATGGTCCTTTTCAACCCAGGCCATTCTATGATTGGAGCAAGAACACTGAACTGATAGGGAAGAAAAGTGTGGATGGCTTGAAGACCATGCCATGCTCCAGTTAACCTCATTATTAAGGAAGAAAAAATTCCCCCAAGTCCTACTGTGATTGTGTTTAGAACTGATGACAACTGAGGGTAAAAATGGTGTGAACTAACCATACATGCATGTATGTACAAATGAGTTTGCACAAGAGAAAGTCCTTTCATGCAAATGAAAGGCATGTCAGAGCATCATGCTGATCTCTCCTGAGAAAGATTCATTTCATCTTCAGCAAAGCACTGGAGGGTCTTTGTATCCACACTGACTTGCCTGTGCTATAGGTAGCCAAATAATGAGCACCTTCACGTGGGGTGAAACCTGGGATCCTCAATGTCTGCTGGGCATTTTCTCCATTCTCTGTCTAGAGGCTGCATTATCGTTTCTTGGCTTCAGTGTGTGAAAGGCACTTAGTGGTCCTTCCCTGGTGAGATTGGTTAAGGCTTTCTTCTTGGAACACACACATTTGTAGTTGTGTGGAGGAAAAAAATGTTTCATTATCTCACGCTGTCTCTGCTTCTCCACAAATTGACTTGTTACTTCAGGATTCTAAAAAGGGCCTCGTGTCCATGAATCTCATTTTCTAAGCAGGCTGCTCTGTACGAGCAGTGCTGTGTCGGAGAGGAGCAGGCTGATACCTGAATTAATTCATAAGGGATGAGGAACCCTTTTCATCCTTTCTCTCTATCATTTTAAAGTCATGGAGATGGAGCCTGTCTTTTCTGCCTTATTCCAGCATCCAGAGGGACGGGACTGGATCCCATGCAATTTTGGTTTGGCCCTGGTCTGCCAATTCAGCCAGAGCTCGAAACAGTCATTAAAAAAGGCAGAAAGGAGCAGCATTTTTTTTATATATAATAGCTGAATTTATTGCACACTCTTTTACTCCCATTTCCAAAAGTTCTTTTCATGTGGGAAGTGTTGGAATTAATTTGAAAGTGTTAGTGAGGATTACTGGTAGACACAGCTGTAAAAGCACTTAGGACCTGCAAAATCCCCCAAAGAGCTGTCAGAGCTTGGCTCTTTGTGGAGAAATGAAAGATGTTTTTTATAACTTTTTTTTTTTTCCCAGAAAATGTACAGAAGCTTTTTGTCATTCTTCAAGATTTGAGGCAGCTTTTAGAAATCTTGATTTTTCTATGTTGTGGTGGTCTGTTCTTGCTGTGCTGCCATATGGTGATGACCCAGGCTTCCCTGCTTTCTGTCAGTCTTCTTACACTGCAGATTTGTGGAAAAGAAGGTGAAATCTCTGAATCACGATGATTGTGTATCCAAGGAGCAGCCCCCTTTCACCCTCCTGTTGCACTAGCCAAGGCATAGACCACTAACAGACTGAAAGCTTCAAAGGTGGCATTCAAGGTGTTAGAGTTGCTCAGTGTGATTTGTAGGATTTTCACATAACTGCATCCTTCAATTTGCTCCTGTTAATTTATTTTGGAATCTGGAAACCTTCATAATCAATCAAGCTTTAGTGTATGTAGATGCTTTCTAGTGAAGGAAAACAGATGGTCCCTTCTCCCAACCTCGTAGTTGGGAATATAAAGTTTAAGACAAAATTTGACAAATACTCAGACACTGATAGCCCAGATAAGCCATACAAAGAAGTATTGGGTCAATAATGTGGCCACTAGTCTCAAGATCATAAAAGCTTCTTCCATATGTCTTTGAGACATATTCCTCTGCTGTTGACCAAAGGCATGAGATTGAAGATCATTCTTCAGCGTAAAATTTACTTGATGTTCAGTGTTATCACCAAGGCCAATTGGCACGGATCTGTTTTAGAACTGCAAAAAAAGTCAGCATCAGATTTTGTGCAAAGAACAAAAAGTTCCCCTTAGCTCCCCTGAGAAACTGGATTTCAGGTAGGAGAGTTGAATGTGCAACAGAGCTGAAATGGAGGAACTACTCATAAGGCATTTTCCTTACTGATTTAGTGACCAGCTGTAGGGATGGCACCAAATCTACCTGGATGAATCCCAAAAAGGACTTAACAAGACAGAAGAGATTGTGTGGCATGAGGAGAAGGCTTTATGAGAAAAGAAAGATACCAAGACTCACAGTGAGAAGAACTTTGCCAAAAATCAAGCCAAATTTAATGTGGAGAAAGAAGTTAATCCCAAATTAGAATACTGGAACTAAAGCTGAAACAAGCCCTCATACCATGTCTAGTTTAAATACATAATTGGCTTGTCCAATCCCTTCTATCTGCTAGCATTTAGTAATGTTCTGAGGTCAGTAAACTTTGACGTGTTTATCTTCTGGTTTCTCTGTCAGTCTTGCAGGTAACCTTGATGAATTTAATCAATTGAGATATGTTGGTTGCTCCAAAATTAATGCTTTCTATTTATTTTAATGGATACCACAGCAGATACAAAGAGCACTGTAACGCTGCTTGATAGAGCGAATTATCTGCTACGTAACGCTATTTTTCAACGTAGTCACCACCATTTGCTCTACAGTTTCATCAGAGATGAACAAGAGCCTGCATGCTGTGCTCATAAAAATCCACACCGGTGGAGGTAAACCACTGTTTCACAGTTGCTATGATGGCTTCATTGCTAGGAAAATATTGCCCATGCTGTCTGTCTTTCGTTGGCCCAAACAGATGGAAGTCATAGAATCATAGAATGGCTTGGGTTGGAAGGGACCTCAAGGATCATCAAGCTCCAACCACCCTGGCACAGGTAGGGACACCAACCTCCAGTTTGTTCTGTTTCCAGGAAATCCAGAAGGATCACCCTTTTCTTGTCCCAAAAGGCAGTACACATCACTTTACCCAGTAAAGGCTGTGTACTGAACTTTGTGTTCCATGGGGAGTTCACGTCGCCACTCCATGGACTGCCATTTTGACCCCAGCTCATAGTGGTCACACCACAGGTCATCACCAGTAATGATGTGATGCAGAGCACTGTCGCCTTGAGACTCATATTGGTTCAGTGAGTTCTTACAAACTTGAGTATTGTGTTCTTTCTGTTTCTCTGTGAGGATTTGTGATGCCCACCTACAGCAGACTTTGTTATATTCCAACATTTCCACCATCATTTCCAACACATGGAAGCTGATACTCAGCTCCATATGCAGTTCTGTGGTCGTAATCCACCAGTTTGTGAAGGTGTAGTGATCAAGACACTCTTCATTTAGTGGTGTGTACAGCTGTACATGGCTGTATGGAACATGCTTTGTCTTTCATGTTGCAGAATATTGATGAGAAGGTTCAACCTCTACTGCCATACCACCAACATTTTCCTGTGATGTCATAGGCCAACATAATAAAACAGCATTAGTTTTAGAGCAGCACTCGTGTATTGGACACATAATATTATGCCATTGATTGCAAAGGTTATTATCAGAATTGAATTACTCCTAATTTCAAGATGAATTCTGTTCATTTGAATTGGCTTTGCTTTACTTCCATTGACGTAGCCAATGCACAAAGAATGGAGCAGAACGGTGAAAGTCGTGGCAGAGTATAATTTGGCCCAGACAAAGCAGGGATGAGGCTTGTTCAGGTTTTTAGCCGTTTGTGAGATGGAGCCAATCTGAAGGTAATCTTTTCACCTATATTAAACTCTCAAAAAGGCTCACAGTTCTCTCTGTTAAGTCAGTAGCTTTCACACTGACCATGAAACCTAGTTCTCTACAGTGTCTCAGCTGTGTATAATCACACTGCCCTGTAGTGGGTGAAACATGGGGAAGATAAAGGTTGTCAGGTAATGGAGATTAGTTACAGCTATCTTTTGAAAAGGAAGGATTTAATTCAGCTTCTGGGAAAAATACGATGGCCTGAGTACATGGGAGGTCATGTTAGATGGTTTTAGTGGTCGCTAAGGGCCTCAGCCTGTGAATATATGTAAAGGGATGTGCACTGATGAAAAAAGCTTCATTTCTTTCCTTGGAGATGGACCGTAGCCAAGTAGGATTAAGCTTGGATTCCTTGCAGTGGGGGAGCACTGCTATTTTTAAGATGACAAAACAGGTCAGCCATTACTTTCAGCAGTTGTTCTGTGTCATAGTGGTGTTTAGTTATCTTGGCCTTAGATGGAAATATCATATGTCAGTAGCCTGGAAAATCTTTCAGTTGGTGATGGTGAAGATTCACAGGTACCAAAAGCTGGTGAGCCATCTGTCTGCTATTTGTTTTGGATGCAAACTTACTTCCAGAGACCTGAAGCTTGTTTTACAAGTGGTTTAACTGATCAATGCTGCTAATTAGGAAATGATCTGCTTTCTATTAATCACTAGTTAGTTTTATACAGTTGGTATAAAGGGTCTTATGGAGTTTTCTTGAGTGATGCCCTGCTTGGAGTTGTGACTTCCAGAGGTTCAGGAGCGCTGTTCATTTCCCTCATATATATATATATATATATATATATATGCTATGTATATATATATGTTATTGCGAAC
Organism: Gallus gallus; assembly: GCF_016699485.2. Taxonomy (NCBI): domain Eukaryota; kingdom Metazoa; phylum Chordata; class Aves; order Galliformes; family Phasianidae; genus Gallus; species Gallus gallus. Next base: position 2,103,173 of record NC_052532.1, on the reverse strand, counting down.
AGGTATGACAAATTTTTAAGAAGTAGGGAAATTACACAAGCTTATTACATTAAGCTAAAAGATGAATCAGAACTTACATTGCAGGTGGTGGTCTCATCTCTCTGGGAAATATCCTACTTTATTTTGTTATGCCAGTCCTAGTAATTACACATCTGTGTAGACCAGCAGATATGATCCAGGACCTACACAAGAGTTGTGGGATCTGGAATCTGAGACAAAGATATCTGGGGACATCTCAAGTAGCATCAGTTGCCCAGGTCTTGGCAACTTGGCTGAGCTTCTAGTTTATATGTAGACACCTAAATTAAGGTGTCTGAATCAGTAGCAAATCTTACAGATTAGTCTTCTCCAAAAGAAATTTTGTTTGTGCACACCCAAACATTTTAGCAAGCAGGATCCAAATGAGGATGGGAGACTCACTTCAAAACAGTGTAATGCTAATGTAGACATTTTGTCTTTATTATTGCCTTTCAACATTTACCTTCTTTTGGAGTGGCTATTTGATGATATCAGCTTTCAAAGCCCACCTTCAGGTCCCCAGGTTTTCCTTTTAATTTAGTGGACATGCTGCACTGTGGCTTTGTTGTGCTTTTTGCATTAGTGAGGGCATAGATGGAGCCCTTTTAAGCTCATCGCCAGTGTTCCCCCTTTGATGTGTAAAGAGGCTCTTGCAACCATTGTTTCCTTGTCATGTTTCCCTTTCCAGCTTAGGAAGACAACTCAATCACATCTCAGAAGCTTGCATTAGGACGTTTTGCAAATCACACACAATGAAGGCTTTTAATGGAGTTGCACAAGACAACAACCAAAAGTGGGGTTTGGAAATGCATTTGTTGGAGCGATATTCCTTTCTCCACACATACACTTTGTCACATTTAGGCAGGGAGTCATACCTTTCCTCCACGGAGGCAAAGGAGGAGTGGTGCTATCAGAAAAGCTAAAGGAGATCCTTAGCATTGGCTTTTTAAGTCGTGGATAATACTGTGATTAAATGCCAACCCAATCCATCATATAATCTGTCCAATGATAAATGCTGTAATGCGTTTTATAGATTGCTTTCCTTGCTGGAGGTTCAGACAGTGCTTTGTAAAATAAATGAGCAAAAACAGTCTGAAAAGGCATAGGTATGTAGGTAGACTATCATTTCTTTCGAGTGGCATCTGGTGGCAGTTGTTCATAGAATCATGTGAGTTGGAAGTTACCTTTAAAGGTCATCTGGTCCAACTCCCCTGCAGTGAAGAGGGACACCTGCAGTTCCATCAGATGCTCAGAGCTCCATCCAGCCTGACCTTGAATGTCACCGGGGATGGGGCATCCCCTTCCTCTCTGAGCAACCTTTTCCAGTGCCTCACCACCCTATTTTCTTGCTCTTCTCCATCCCAGCAGAGTGGCATCTATTACCGTTTGTACGGTCATTATTTGTAATTTCATTGCTGTTCCTGTTGCCTGCATGTTATAATTAAATCATTTCAGATTGTAGTTACAGTGTGAAACAGCTGCACCAAATTACAGTTGAAAACATATGCTGGAAATATGCAGCTCCAATTAGTTAAGTGTCTGAAATGCAGTGAGGGTGAAAGATCCAAGCAAACAAGAGGCCTGGAAATGCTGCAGACTTCTGCCTCTGATCTGCCTGGATGCCATTCTCAACCCTTATTAGTGGCATGATGAGGGACGTGTCCTGATATCTTGCATTGCATGCCCTAACACTGATATGTATGTTCTTTTTAGTCTTGGTTCCTTTACCTGATGCAGAAGTGATGGCCTTAATGGTGTGGAGCAGCTCCTGAGCCCTTGGTCAGAGCATCCTATATGTATCTGTCCAAAAGAGAGTGGTTGGGCACGGAACAAGCTGACCAGGGCAGTGATCACTGCCCCAAGCTGCTGGAGCTTGAAGACAATACTCTTAGACATAGGGTTTGGACTTTGGGTGGTCCTATGTAGAGCCAGGAGTTGGACTCAATGGTCCACGAGGATCCCTTCCCACTCAGGATATTCTGCGTTCCTATGATTTGGGCTGCCTTCTTCTTGACACCCTGTATAGGAGCCATAGGCAGGGACTGAGGGGAATTGGGGTTGCTTAGTCTGGAGAAGAAGGAGCTGAGGGAAGACCTCATCAATCTCCACAACTTCCTGAAAGGAGACTGCAGTGAGGAGGGTCTCAGCCTCTTTTCTCCAATGACAAGCAATCAGACACAAGGAAACAGTCTCAAGATTCTGCAGGACTGGTTTAGATTGGATATTAGGAAGAATTCCTTCACGGAGCAGGCGCTCAAGCACTGGAGCTTGCTGCCCAGAGAGCTGATGGAGTCCCCATCCCTGGAGGTATTTAAGAAACGTGTCACTTAGGGACATGCTTTGGTGGTGGGACTCAGCAGGTCTTGCTGACAGTTGGACTTGATGATCTTGAAAACCTTTTCAATGTAAGTGATTCTGTGAAATACTTTTTAGTTGGTAACACTGGAAACAGTCATGTCTAGGTCTATAGGGTTGAGGCAATTCCAATGCAGAGTTGGATTCAATGGCCAAGTGCTGTTTCTGTTCACATCATTGTGGCGTGATTTTCTGTATGTGCTGTTGTTTAACCCTGGCTGTTGTTGAGTTAAAGGGTTAATAACTCACTTCGGCGCTACAGGTCCAGTAGTGTTTGAATGGACTTGTATGGCCAACCTTAGGGAATTCGGCTGTGCACAATGAGGGCTCTTATCAGTAGCTTATAGGATAGTACTCTTTACTGGGACAACAAATTACAGATTCTTTTGAATTGCTGGTGAAAAATACATGTGCAAATACCAATAATGTGAATAATGTGAATAATGCAGCTGACCAGAAACACGTTAAACTATGAGGAGGGAAGAGATGCTCAATCTGCTGACTGCTCCCAGAAGCCAGCAGTGTCCTCCTGACTCATCTGTGATGGTATCTTCCCCAAAATTCCTTGTCTCTCAAGCCATTTTTACACTATTTTCAGGTGGTGCTCAAGTGACTCTAATACCTGTCTCTGTTACGATTGGTGCAATATAAAGTTGAAACACTGCTGACTCAGGATGTATGCAGTTTAACAGTTCCGTAATGCCACTAAGTCTCCATCCATGTGATCTTATCACAGAACCTGGCCATGGAGTTTTATACCTCTCTCCACTCTAAGTACTGTATCTCTTAGAGTCAGCATACCAAGCTCCTTTCTTGCTACTAACAGTCTAAGGTTTGCAGGTCTTACGTTGTTTAGGGAAGTATCATGGAACAGAATCCCTACGTATTTACTGTATTCCACCCTGGAGGTTTCTTCAATGCTTTTCTTCTTTTAAGAGAATATCCCAGTAAGTTATTTCCAATCATTACTCCTCACAATCCACCCCGTGACTGCAGTCACTCGAAAGCTTTTCATTGTTTAGAAGGAACTGAATCGTAGTCACCAACCCTGGAGGTGTTCAAGGAACATTTAGACGTTGTGTTGAGGGACATGGTTTAGTGAGAGCTATTGGTGATGGGCAGACTGTCGGAATGGATGATCTTGTAGGTCTTTTCCAACTTTGGTCATTCTGTGATTCTGTGATAGAATCATTAAGTTTTGAAAAGACCACTAGGGTCACTAAGTCCAGCTGTCAACCCATCCCCACCATGCCCATTAAACCACGTCCCTCAGTACCACATCTACTCTCTTCTTGAACACCTCTAGGGACAGTGACTCCACCACCTCCCTGGACAGCCCATTCCAATACTTCACCACTCTTTTAGAGAAGAAATCTTTCCTAATATCCAACCTGAACCTTCCATGGTGCAAGGTGAGGCCATTACCTTTTGTCCTAAACTGGGGAGATAGGATGCAGTCTTGTTATGAGAATGAGAACTGAAGGGGCTCTTGGGCTGCTCACTATGGGGTAAGGTTATTGGCTCATAGTAGTTAGCAGGGCAGTGCTTCAATCATGTTATCATTCCTGGGCATAACAGCCAGGCCAAAGGAGGAGGTTGGTGGCAGCAGCTTGCCAGGTGGTTTGCTGCATCTAAAAAGGGCATAAAAAGGAACATACTTCTGTCACTGCATAATCCACTCACCATTCTTTAACACACATTACAATCTTAATGTGCTGCACTCCATCCTACCTTTCAAAGGTGCTTGAGTAGTAATTTCCTGAAAGTGAAGAATACTGCAGGAGAGATTACAGATGGGCTCTGTCCCACAAGGATCCCTGAAAATATTTGTTAGGCTAATTGTGTGCATTAGCTTCAAATTTAGGTGTCACCACTCTCGTTAAGCAAAACTCCCTGCAGATTTCCATTGTTCTTATTGTATTCCAGTCAGACCTTGTTTAGCTAGATGGTGAGTAATGAATACAAAAGTTAAGGTATTTGTATTTTATCCATCACGCCACTATTGCATTTTCTTGATAATGTTTCTCTTCGTGCTTCCATTAAATCCTGCTGAATAGTAAGCTGCATTGCTGAGTGTTAGTAAAAGCATTAAGCTTTTTAACTAATCTCTTATGTGAAAGCCTTCGCATTGATGTAGCTGGATTTCATCTGATCACATCTATTGCATCACTCCAGAAAGCATGCTATATCCAGAAAGCCATTTATCCCATTCTGTGATCATCTATTTACTCACAATAGGTAAACTAAAAAGTTAAATACATTCTCAGGAATCCCTTGTGCATTTTCTTAAACATACCTGTGTTGCATTGGAGGTGTTCAAGGCCAGGTTGGATGGGGACCTGGGCAGCCTGGTCTGGTATTAAATGTGGAGGTTGGTGGCCCTGCCTGTGGTGGGGGGAGGTTGGAGCTTCATGATCCTTGAGGTCCCTTCCAACCCAAGCCATTCTATGATTCTGTGTATTGCCTGGTAGAGAGGACAAGCAAGAGTTAACAACCTGCTTTAATTTTGGTCTCTCCTCCAATATATCCAGCTTTTGCAGGAGAGGCAGTGGATCTTGGCTTCAGAATTAGGTCCTTTCAGAGAAAGGATTTGATTTTGCTGTGAGTTATTGAACGTAATAAAATTTTATTGCTCTGCTTAAGCAGCTCAAAGTTTCTCGTGGCGGCTTTGAAGGAAGGAAAAGCGAGAAGAAATGGGTGTTATAAAAGCTGTGGCTGAGGGCTCATCAGGTGGAAACCATGGAGGAGGAAAGCGATGTGGTGTGCGACCATCAGAAGGTGACACTGGGTAGTGCAGCTGGGAAAGTGTCAAGCACAACCTAGGAAACATTTTCATTAGGGTATTAATGAGGTATTAATGCAAAGTGTTAATACTCTTAGACTGGACACAGCCAAAACCTTCCCTCTGATAACTGTGACAAATTCTGATTACTCATCTTCAAAACACGCGGGAAGAAAAAGCTATTAGTAGGAGCAGGAACCTCTTTGGCAGGAGCAAATTAACGAGGTCGGCTTGTTTCTGTTAACAGAATGAGGGCTGGCACGGAGCTGCTTGTTGTCTGTAAGTAGGGTGTAAATGCATGGGTTGAAGGCTGCTACATGTGACAGCTACTTCTTTCACCTACACAGTTTTCTTCCTAATCAGGGTTTAATCCCCTCCTTCCCATTCTGTTTTCTCACCTTTCACAAAAGGCTTTTGTGAACCAGCCACAATCTCTAGCCATCCAAAAATGGATACCATGAATCCTAGCCAAGAACTGGAGAGACTCTACTGCATGCAGGTTGTCACTGCTGTATGTAGTGCCCAGAACATGCAGAATTAGGTGTATATGTGTGAATTTCTCAACACTGTTGTCAAAATGGAAGTTAAAGGCCATCTGAACCTGTTCCCAAGTCAAACTCTTTTATTTTGATTATTGGCACAGTATGTGTTTCTGGGTAGGTCTTGTTTTTAAAATGATCCTAAATTCTGCTTAGCCTTTTAAGCTTTACAAGGTAAGGAATAAGGCAGGAGAAAGAAAACGTCTTCCAAAGGTTTTACTGCCATCAGATTGAGTAGAGTGTGCATCTTGGCTTGTGCTTGGAAATGTTAATGCTAAGTAGCCCACTTGGACTTTCTAATATCATCCCCAGTGGAGCTGAAAGAGGATAAAGGAGTTTTATATTATATTTCTGCTGCTGTTTTAGTTTAACCTGAGAAGTTCCTCTGTAAGGAAGCATTGATTGAATACCTGCACCTGCATTTATATTATCAAACTAATTTCTACTGTTATGGAGGTCTGCATACCTTATACAAAATCAAATCTTTTCTTTCTCTTTTTTTTAATACCTCATTTCTTTAAGAGACTTGTTTCCAAGATTGTCTTTTTTTCCCCAGACCAGATTCCTTTAAGCTTTTCTTTATCAGAAACTGATGCTTTATTTTTTCTTTTAGTTTTGAAACATGCATCACTATCAAATTCTGAGAATACTTTGCAGTAAAATAAGTGGGAGATGAAAACAAAGGAATGACTTGAGTGCATAGATAGCGAGATATCCTCTCTCAGAGAGAGGGTCTACCTGTAAAATATGACACAGCAAGGATGGGACTCCTGCTGTGAGATGGGACTTGTAAGGTTGGTTGGTTGGTTGTACTTTTGATTGTTTTATTGTCTACTGTAAGTTTATTTTACTAGCTTAAATCCAGCAAATAATATCATTTTTCTTTTCCCTGGTTGTACGAGCATGAGCTCCTTAGGTATATACTGGCCCATCTGCTTGTATCCATTAATGTATGCATGACAATTGACTTCTTGGCTAAGGAGAAGTAAATTCACACAGCTCTAGATGCCCATTGCTAATGGCCAAGCAGCAGCTGATCTTGTAAATTAATTCCTCCATTTGCTTCACATTAGGTTTTCTGGATTTGAGTACTCAAAGGCCAACGTCTTTTGGACCAGTATAGTTTCTTGGTGTTGAAATCCTTTAAAACCCAACCTTATTGGGATTCTGTAAATGCAACATTCAACTCATCTAAAACAGCACTTTCCAGAGTCTTTGGCTTTCAGATAAGTGTGTCTATCTCTTGCTTCAGTTCTCCAGTGTGTTGTAACTCAGTGTGCTTACATTCATGTACAGTAGCCCTTAATGTCAGCAGGATTTTTACATTTCATTAAATTGCCTACAGATTCTCCAGTTCCTTTAATCACAAAAGAAGATGCTGACATGATATATGTGGCAATCAAAACATGAAAAACAAGTGAAAAAGTAAGTAGCAGCAGCTTTCTTGCTGCAGATGTCAATATCTTTGACAAGCAAGTGCTTGGATTGTGACACATGGTAATAGAAAACATCCTGTTGTAAAACAGCAATAGCACCTTGAGAAAAGCACGATGCCTGAGATACCAAATTACACACTGAGTTTCTGGAGTCCTTGTTCAGTGAATTTTATGCCAATAGGAAGCCCGATCTTTCTGTTTATCATTGGTGGGGGGGGGGGAACGAAACAACAGCAAACCACTAAATCAGTTCACTCCAAAGCCTCCAGGCACTATGGTAATACAAATAATAAAGTAAGGAATAATAAAGTGCAGAATAGTGGTGTTCAGCTCTAGGCTGAAAATGGGACTGATAAGCAGGGAGTTTAACATTAAGAAGAAATCCTTCGGGGCTTCAGCCTTCACTGATTACAGAGTGTCAGGATGGAAATTAGCATTTTTGTTGTTGTTGTTTACCTCAGAAATTTAGGAAGAGACAGCAAATGAACAAAAGATGCTCTAAGGAGCCCTTCTGGAAAAAGTCCAACCATTGCAAAGTTACACAGATGAATTGATTTAATTAGTCTGTATAATACCACTTCTGCTGTGGCTTTTGAAACAGATTCATAAAAGATATTAACTGATGCAGTCTGGGTATTGTATATTTGTTCCAAAGATGCCCATGACTCTTCCATGCTTCCTAGGTCATAAAGAGCTTTGCAAAGCGTATAGCTTCCTTGTATTCTTTTTCCCTTCGTTTTCTGTCTTTAGTGATTTAAAATATCTGTACTGTGACTGGAAATACATAATGGGGAACAGGGATTTATGGACACATCATCTAGCAAAATTAGAAGTAGTTTTTGAAAGAGATTCTAGTATTTCTTGTGAAATAAACCACTTTCAGTTAGTTGTGATGGTCTGTCTTTGTGAACTCCCACAAGAATTCTGGGTGGTTAGGGAGGCTTTTCAGTAAAGCACTAGGAGTACCTTGAGAAGACCCCATGTCAACAGCACTGTTTTTAGAAGGACTGTAGAATCCTTTCTCATCTAGACTTTGGAGAGTTACTTGAACGCCAGAGGAAAAATGGTGGGTAAAGCTGAATTGCTTTGAGCATGGTAATACAGATCTTGTACATGGAGGCGTGGAGGTTTCCGTGAATGAAGAACAAGTTCAAGTTTTCACTTAAGCATAAGGAAACACTTTTTCTGTGTGGGTGTCAAACGTGGGAATGAATCGAGTCTTCATCTTTGGAGATACCAGAAGGCAACCAGGCTTGATCTTGGTTATATATACTCTGCCTGCCCTTGCTTGGGCTGGGTGGTCCTCCAACCTCAAGTCTTCTCTGATTCTGTGGCCTTACATCACTTCACATTTTTCTGCTGGTTAAAACAAGATGAAAGGTCAACTATTATAGTTTTGTCTTTTGTATTTTGTTAATTTAAGGTAGCAGGGATTCTCCGTTGTAATCCTTTAGGCAAGCGCTGCTGATAGTGTTCGTGGATGTAACTTTCATGGATGTTCATGGATGTAACTTTAAGCTCAAGGAGGGAAGGTTTATATTAGATGACAGGGAAAAGTTCTTTACCAAGAGAGTGGTGAGGTGCTGGAACAGGCTGCCCAAAGAGGCTGTGTTTGCCCCATCCTTGGAGGTGTTCAAGGCCAGGTTGGATGGGGCGCTGGGCAACCTAGTCTAGTATTAGATATGGAGGTTGGTGGCCCTGCCTGTGGTGGGGGGGTTGGAGCTTCATGATCCTTGAGGTCCCTTCCAACCCAAGTGATTCTATGATTCTGTGATTTCAGGTCGTAGAAAACACGCACAATGATAGAGCAACGCGGGGAATTCAGCAGACAATGCAATCCTTTCTGACATGTTTTGGCTTTATGAGAGTCTGTGCATTTTGGCAGGGGAACATAGAGTCTGGTTTGCTGCTCTTTTGTACCCAGTCTTTCAAAATTGTTTTGTAATCACCGTGTAAGAACTTCGAAATAGTAAAGACTATGTTGACAAGACATAGTACAATTACTTTGTTATGCATCTTGTTATGTTGGCACATTTGTTTAATTAAATTCCTTGCTAATTAGAGCTGTATGTACTTGCGTTAATTATTATTTGCTTAGCACAATCAACAGTGTAATTCTTTTCAGAAAAGCCACACACTTTCTAGTTAAATGCAATTACTGATTTGGTGTGCTTTCTGAAAGAATGGTTGCTCCATTTTTGTCAAATGATAGGTTGCATTCTTTAATGTGAAAGAAATTCAATTTAGGCTAAGTAAAACGTAACATAATATATTTTTAATTGGTGATTAAGCAAAGAGAGGGAAACCTAGTTTGATTTGTACCTCAGCACAAAGATGTATATTTTTTCTTACTGGATTACAAAAATGGATGGGTCTGCTATTTATCACCCACCAAGACCTTTTACCATCTGACAAAGAAAAAGTACATTTGTCTTGTTTGTCATGAGACTTTGGAAGGAAACTACTTTCTCATCCTTGAAAAATGTAACCCATTGGAACCACTGACCTTTTACCAAGTTTTTAATTACTTTTTAAAACATAGGGTACTATAAACAGTATTATCCGGATGGATACCTATTTTTTTCTTAACTGTATGCCCACTAGCTCTAATTTTGATCCATGAATTTATATTTAGTCCATAAAATTAAAAGGACCTTGATAGGGTAAATATTTTTCATCATGCTCAATAAGGAAGCTAATAACCATGTTCCTAATTGTTTCTGAGACTGGGTGCTATATGACATGGGTAGAGTTTGTATGTGTACAAACACCCACACACATATGTGTTGTCTCTACGTATCTGGCAAATGTACTGCTCTGTTTTTATAGCACTGACTTCTATAGGTGGTTTCTCACTTGAACAGTGACCTGCTGATCAATACTGCAAAATGTGTTTAGTACTGAGAGGATCAGTGAAGCACAGTATATTAATGTATTTAAGCTGAGAAACTCGGCAAAGCACTGAGAAGGATGGAACTTCATAGACCAGTGCAGTAGGAGCAGATGGAAGAAATAATTCTTCTAAAGCAAACTACAAACATGGCCAGGATTATGTAGAAAGATAGAAGGGATTTGTTCTCATCCCAACAAGGATTAGGAATGTTTCTTTGCATTTTTCAAGATAGAACGTGCCATTGAATGAGAACTTTACTGAGGGCAGAGCAGAATATTAATGAGCATGGTGAGCCTACAATGGAGACGATTCAGTGTCTCTGTAATCACTGAAATGGAGCTGGGCAGATAATGCAAACACTCCTGAGGTCTTCCTGCAGATTACACAGAAGCCGTATCTGTTCTTCTATATTCACTAATTGTAGTTAGTCATTTTTAAGTATGCCACAAAACCAACAGAAAGAAAAAGAATTTTTAAAAGCACAGCCACAGAACTTGGCACGCCGTTATGTCCATGCAATTGTCATCTTAATCTTTCATTTGAATGCTGGCCTGTGACTGAGATACCATGGGAATAGAGTCATAAAACCAGAACTTAAGAGTGTTTCAGTGCCATGTGTTTAAATGCTTTTCTCAACAGCAGTACTTTTTTCCAAACCAGAGCTAAATTTCTTAAAGTGCATCTTTTGTGTTAATAATCACCGTCCTTGATCTACTGGGAAATCAGCATTTTAAAGAAATGAGTGACTTATTCCTCCATACAGGGGAAAATTCCACTGTTAGGTATTGTAATTGAAGAATCATAGGAGAAAAAAAATAGAAAAAATGAAGAATTGGTAGCAGCATTAATGAGAAGTGCTGGAAATGCCTGCTTATAGCCCTGGGCACCAGTGTTTCAGGAAGCATTTCCAGTCATGGACACTACCATCCCATATGGGGAGAGAAGCCTAAAGGGGTGAGCCCTGTGTATAGATTCCTAGAACCATTTCAGTTGGAAGGGACCCTTGAAGGTTGTCTAGTCCAACTCTCCCGCAGTGAACTGGGGCACAAACAGTTCAATCAGGATTTCAGGGAAAGGTTCTAAACCAGGGAGCAGTGGGCATGGCCCTGAGCTGCCAGAGTTCATGGAGCTCTCAGACATAGGGTTTGGGGTTTGGATGATGCTGTGTGGAGCCAGGGGTTGGCCTTGTGGATCCTTGTAGGTCCCTTCCAACTAGTGTGTGATTTTGTGATGGAAAAATTATTATAAAGGTGGGAAAGACTACTTTGGTGCCGACCTGCCAAAGTGTCAGGTACACAAGTGGAGTAAATTGCTAAAATGGGCCTCCCTCCTACTGTAAAGCTCTCAAGATGATGAGGGGCCTGGAGGAGCATCTCCTGTACAGGGAAAGGCTGAGAGCCTTGGGTCTGTTCAACCTGGATAGAATCTCATCACTGTTTATAAATATCTAAAGGGCAGGAGTCAATTGGATGGGACCAGGCTCATTACAGTGGTGTGCAGCAGTGGAGCAAGAGACAGCGCATGAAAATGGCAACATAGGAGGTTCCATACAAACGTGAGGAAGAGCTTCTTTACTCTGAGAGTGACAGCATTGGAACAGGCAGCCCAGAGGGGCTGTTGAGTCTCCTTCTCTGGTGATATACAGAACCCGCCTGGACACTTTGCTGCATGACCTACTGTAGGGAACCTGCCATAGTAGAGGGTTGGACTCCAAAGGTCCCTTCCAACCTCCACAATTCTGTGGTTCTAAGTTTGTTTCCTTTTTTACATCAAGATGAAAATCGCAGCTACTAGAGGCTCTGCATGGCAGTAAAACTGGGGTGAAAAACCAAATTTTACAGGTTGAAGTCTGTCTTCCTCTGAGGTCTACTGCAAAATGTCAGTCAACTTTAGCGGGGCCCATGGCTTTGTGTGGAGTCTTTCATCTGCGTGGGTGTGAGTTTGGCTCTGATGTACTTAGCAAAGGAGTGGAAATGTTTTAGGCTCAGTGACTTTGGCTAATTTAGTGCAGTAGATAAGACAGGAATAAAGTGGAAATAAATACATGACTGGAATAGAATACGAAATACGTGAGTGAGGCAATGTGAGTCAGGTTTTACTTTAGTGAATTGGAGGCACAGAGATATATTTTCTTTCTGAGAGCAGAAACTAAAAAGGCAGATAAAAGCCATATTAGCTGTAAGTTTCCAGGAATTCAGAAATCCCAAGGAGACTGTAAATTCTCTCCTTGTTATTTGGAGAAGACCTACTGGAAATATTTTCCAGGCCTAAAACCTTTTTCCAGCAATAACATTTTTGCAAATGTCGTTTTTAGTTTTCATGCTTTGTCTATATATTACTTTATTTGACACGGCACAAACAAATATTGTTGAAAGAACTTAACTTTTAAAGACAGGCAGTTGGATGAGATAGTCTTTGAAGGTCTCTTCCATTTGACATATTCTGTTGTATTCTGTTCTGTTCTATTGTACTCTACAGTCTGTTCTAAGATGTCTTGCATACTAATGTCTGCATAGACTAGAGATTTGAACCTAGGTCTTTGACATCTTGGGTTGGTGCCATCACAAGATCAGCCTTTAAACAGCATCTTCAGCAAGCTGAACAAGGAGATACATTTACATCACGATGCTGAAAGCTGTGAGATAAGAATGAGCTCCTGTCTCAAGTACGGAGAGTCTGCAGGGCTCTACTGGAAAGCCAGATGCAAAAGGATCGTGTCTATCTTAACACTCTCTGGAGCAAGTGCTGAGCTTGAGAGCATTCTGGTGGGTTGAGTCTAGGAAATCGTGCTCTTCAGTATCAGCCCGTGGGGCACTATAGCTGCGTTTTATATCGAGCTTTAACTATAGTAAGGAAGGGTATTTACAAACACCAAACAGAGATGGGGAGCAAGGGAAATTCATGCTTTAATGATTAATGGACTCTCTGATGTCCCCTGAGTTGGTATTTCTCATAGATCGAATCTTTCTTTTTGCCTGGAGGCTGCGTCTGAATTTCATTCTGTTTCTGAAATCAGGCTGCAAACACCTGAAACATGCTGCTGTCCTAAGGCACATCACACCATCCTGTGGATCAGGGAGAGTACTGAATAGTTCTGTAAAGCTCATTTTGGAAAGGCTCTGTGCATTACCATAATGCTCAGTTTCTCCTCAAGGGAAATGCACAACTTTAAAATAGTTGATCTATTGGGTTTGTTATCCTGTTTTGTCCCAGGTGATGCATGCTATAGCTACTTAAGCAGAGTTAGGGAAAATCTAGTTATTTGAGGCAATGATCACATAGGACCTTTAGCTTATGGTAATAAGACTTTAATACTAGGAGCTATTTTCTCCTCACTTTTTGTTGCATTATCACAATATCCTCTAATGACATCATTCTCGTTGGTCAATTTTTACCTCTGGGAAAAGAGAAGAAAGGCTAAATTGAGAAATATTCATGGATTTTGAAGCATTGCATTCCAAATTTGGGCTGTCCTTACAATAAAGTTCATTATTTCCTAACCTTTTCTATATTATTACAGAGAATATTCATCTCTTCCTTTTCTTCCGATGGTTCTGATGGAAGAGGAAGGTCTGCATTTGGCAGCCTTAAGGGAAAGTGGTTTCTCTAAAAGAGTAAAACAGAATTCAAGCACATGTAATTTTTGTGGGGTTCTGGGAGTAATATCCCCTGCACTACAGAAGTATCTGCACTTCTCTGCACATAGCAGGGGGGTTGAAACTAGATGATCATTGTGGTCCTTTTCAATCCAGGCCATTCTGTGATTCTCCAAGCAGGTTCTGTCATTACCACAGAGAGGGACTCCACCATCAAAATACTCTTCCCAGAGGTTTATCTGAAAAAGAAAGAAGTCTCATAGCTCTTAAAGCATGAGAAGAACTGGGTCACATACTCCTTTCACTCATCGTGTTCTTGATCTTTTCTCCAAAATTGAATGGGAATTGCGGACTGTTTGCACATCAGTCCACAGTGAGATGCTTTTATCAAGTTTGGCTGGAAGAAGGATTAAAATCCCATTAGCTGGTGTATGTTCCCCCCCCCTTTTACTCCACTAAATTCCAGCCTGCCTCCATGCTGAAAGCTGTGGTCTTACACTAGGTGACTGTGCAGCAAAGGGATAGATGCCAGCAGAAATTAAACAGAGGTTTCCATCCAGCTCCTCCACTGTGCTTCTCCATGCAAGTAATGGCTGCAGAAATGGAGATGGATTAATTTATGTTTGCTCTAATTAATAATAAAAAAAAAAAGAGAAAGACCTCAGGTCTGCCTGTGCAGCGTGCTATGGAAGAAATAAGCTCCACAAGTAATTGTCGCTGTTGTTTAGATATAATTGTTTCATTAGTCATCTAATAGTTCTGCAGACAGCTTCCACTTTCATGTCATATTTGTGTTCTAATCCTTCTCTTTAAGGCTGACTTCAGTAAGGAGGAAGAAAAGAAACAGTTTTAATCCATCATTTGTTCCAAATACTGAGTACCAAAGAGGAAGGAGGGTTTAGGAATGGGGAGTGGGGAATGTTTAATAAGACAACAAATTCATTCACTAGCTTGTTTCAAGGGGATTTTTAATATTCTAGAGCTAAATTAGACAGCGGATCCAGCATAGGCCCCAGGCTTTGACATGTGTTTTATAATGACAGTTAATTAGATGCTGTCTGCAGCAATCATAGGTTGTCATTTCTAATACATGTCTAGTAACGTGAAGGACGGAAGAACTTCCTCCCCCCTCCTTGCTGTAATTGAAATCAGTTGCCAGAATTAACTACGAAGATATGAAATGGTAGTTTGACAGCTAATGTAGCCTTTCCCTTGGAGAAGCTAGAAGAGAAGGCTCCAGGGAGAACTCATTGTGGCCTTCCAGTACTTGAAGGGAGCATATAAACAGGAGGGGGAGCAGCTGTTTACGAGGGTGGATAGTGATAGGACAAGGGGGAATGGTTTTAAACTGAGACAGGGGAGGTTTAGTTTGGATATTAGGAGGAAGTTTTTCACTCACAGGGTGGTGACACACTGGAACAGGTTGCCCAAGGAGGTTGTAGATGCCCCATCCCTGGAGGCATTCAAGGCCAGGCTGGATCTGAGCAGCCTGATCTGGTGGTTGGAGACCCTGCACATAGCAGGGGGGTTGAAACTCAGTGGTCATTGTGGTTCTTTTCAACCCAGGCCGTCCTATGATCCTGTGACTTCCTCACCTGCCGTGAGGCAGGACTGTAATTCCTCCTGTGCTTGGTCTGTTGTGTATGTGTGTGGATATTGCAGCAAAGTGAAAGAAATGTGATTTCCTGGTACTCCAGAGGAATGTTTCTGAGTTCCATCCCCAGGCTGTGTTAGTTTCCACAGTTCACAAGCTGTGGCTTGAGGTTAAATACTGTGAGTAAGTATTTAGATACTGGTAGGACTCAAGGGTAAAAAACTGAAGCAAACGTAACTGATCCAGGCAACATTTGTGCAGATAGCTAACTATTTCTCTTCTCCTGATGGACAACTAGGTGTAACGCTCTTGAAGAGGAATGTTTGCATCTGTTTTCGAGCTTCAGGTTTCTGCAGTTGTACCACATCATGATATCTACATTGACATTCCCACGTAGCACAATATTTTGGAGAAACCTCATTTGTGCTGGCTGGAGTTCAAGGATTACAGATTACAATATTCAAGAGCCATGAGCCCTTTCAAGAGCTTAGAAAGCATCTTAGTAAAACATTGTGTGAGTCCTCTTTGCCAGTAGAGCAAAACACAGCTTATGCCACACCGTGATTTGGAAGTCATGATTTTGGGCCATTTTTCTGCCCATTAGCTGGTCACATGCATGAGCCCAAGGACCTGTCTACCAGAAGAGCTCATTAACTGACAAACCAAGAAAAAGTATCCCAGATTCTGAAGATTATCACCATTGTGGTTTTCAGATTGATCTCCTTACTGTTGATGTAGCCACTTGCTCAGCTACCCATTATATTTAGAAGTCTTGGCCTTAAAATACAATCTGTTGTTGAAAAGCCATCATTAAAGATGTTGATTTGGATTTAGGTGATAATACACTTCTTATCTTCTTGTCTTTTTGAGCTGAAGGCTAAGAGTTTTTCAGCTGTTTGTATGCTAGCAGTGGTAATAAAGGTTCAAACAGGTGAAAGTCAACTTCACTTTGTGTTCAGAAGGTACCATCATGGCCTTCAGAGGGTTCTTTCAGTGAGGCTCAGAGTTGACTTCATCCTCAATTGCTTTGCACAGCAGAAGTGGAGGAACCCTACAGTGGGGTTGGTCAGTTGGTTGGTTTTGGATGTCTGTGTGTTTTCCTTTTGTTGGTTGCTTGGTTCCTTCTTGCAGTCATTACTGAATGAAGTGTTTTCCTCTGAAGCCTGGTTTCTAATCCCTGTTTTCCAGCTGAGGGCAGTCCTCTTTGGCTGTCTTCTCTGACTTCACCCTTGCCTAAGTCAACAGAGATTTTTCTCTCTGTTACCAGGTACGCAGACAGCTTCTCCAGTCTTTTCTTGGTTGTTCTACCAACCCTTCTTTCCCATATTGACCATTTATTACTGTGATTCAGCAGTGATGTGGAAATCTGTCTGGATCTGTAGGATGCTGAATTTTCGGCCTTTGAGTGGGATAATTCACCTGGTTGGATTTCTTCACTTGAGACACTCTCTTGAAAACCACAACTGTTAGCAGTAAAATTTGGACTTGTGGTTTCAAAGCACAGATGTCAATGAAGCTTGTGTCTAAGCATCGTTGAAAAAAATCCTGTACTGTAATTGCTTCATCTAATCCCTTATTAGCCTGTAATATGGTTCCTGTCATGTCAGGCTTTTTAAAATTAAATTTAAATAAATTGCTAACAATATTTTGCTTCTAATTTATTCCCATCCTGGCTACTTCAGAGACTTATAAGTAGATTGTTGTGGCGTTAATTATGATTTCATGGTCAGGTCCTGTTCCTCAATAGGAGCGATACAATTTTGCCCCCACAGTGTCTTCAAACAAGAAATCTACAAACAGCCCTATGATGTCTCCCACTGCTTTAAAAGGGTTGTTATAATGGAGGAATGATAAAGCAATCAAACAAATCCTATTTACTCATCCCTGCGAGTATAATTCATGCATCGGTGAGCACCATCAATGGAAAATTACCTTTGGAGTTTAAATTTCCATTCCAAAGTTGCATTATAATTTTGTTTTTGTAGGCTACGAGCTTCTGCTTTTCCATGACCATGAAATTTATATCCAGTTGCCATTTTCGCTGTACAAGCAAAAAGCTTAAGTACAAAATATTTAATGTCCCTGTCTATAAATTGATATTTTTTAATAGTTTACTCAATGCTGCTGACTTTTACGTATTGTCTTTCATTTTTCAATAGTTCAAACTTGCATCACTGTATGTGCATGGGTTTTTCTTAACTCTAAACACTGTAAGCCACAGATGGAAATTGATTTCCTAGGGACTGTTCAGTATCCTCTCATCCCTGTGTATTCTTTCAGCACCATCCATTTGAGGCTTTATTGGAACAAAAAAAACCCATGCAAAACAGTGCAAAAAATCTTAGCCCTTTTTTGTTGTCTAGAACTGGTATGGAAATGGTGCTGCTGTGTGCACAGCAGGGTTTTCTCCTCCTGCCTCATGTGAACTCTGCCTAGATTTTATTTCTAGAATCAAAGGAATGTCATTCTTTTCCATCCTCTTATCCTGGCTTGTTTTTTTCCATGAACTGTGTTGTCACCACATCAGTAGGAATTTGCTAATTAGCTGGCTTAGAATTGCAATTCCTTGTACCAGCAGTGAATGTGTTCAAGGTGCGTGAGTTCAATTGCAAGTGTAGACTCCAGGAGATAAAATGTGGGGAGATGGGTGGGGGTTCATGCGTTGATTTCCAGAGCCTCAGTGGGAAGGGGTGACATGTTCTCATGTTAAGTTGTGCGTGGGAGCCCTGGAGTAGGAGTGGGATTCAGGTCTACGGAAGTAGACACGTACTGCAAGCAGTCGCCTTCCATCTTTATCCAACAGCTTTTCAAATCAGACTGGAAATTTTGTGAAGTACTGAGAAAAAAAAATCCTTTTGTGAGCATGCCTTTTCTTGTATAACTTCAATCATCCTTTTTTTTTTCTGATTAACTTGATTTTGGGGTCCTCAGTTCTTTAAGGTCATTGGAAAAGGAGGCGAAAGAGAAGAGCAGCAAGAGGGGTAACACATAAGGGACCTTATTATTTTTTAATTAACTTTTCTTGACTCCATTCAGACACTACTGTCAACACAAGGGTTAGTAAATCTGAAGAGTGATGAGGATTTTACTGGATTGAGATGAAGTGTCAATGCCTCTGTAATGCTGAATGCCTCTATTGAGCTATAAATACATTACCTTCCGATATTTCATACTGGGATCCTAAGGTGGGGTTGAACGGAATGGGTAAAGAAATGCAAAAGTTTTTCTTTTCTATTATTTTTATCGAAAACTCAGATCAAATCCAAATTATTCTCTTCAAGAGCTGAGAGCTCCACTGCAGCTCCAAGATAGACAGTTTGGGCTGATTCCCTTGGCTGGCTCGTCAACTTCTGCAACTCGTTTTAATCACAGCATCCTTACCCACACCTGTCTTCAGTTTCCAGCTGGTTCCTAAATACTATTGGATGGAGTAGGAGTTGAGAATCTGCGTCTTACACCAGTGTTTTTCTATTACTTTGATATACCCAGTATTTTGTATTCTACCTCCTCATAGGTCCCGCTTCATGTCCATTTAAGACCTACAGTCAGGTTGATTACTTGCTGTGCAGGAGCACTGGATTTTGTGCTCGCTGTGGGTTGGAGGCTTCTGATCATCAATAGGTTGTTTTATTCTCATTCATATTATTGTACAGAGTTCCTAGAGACAAATCAGGGGATACCTCTCATGGGTGATGGATGTATTGGGAAGGATGGCTACATGTGGACGGACTGAATTCCTACTTGTCTTCACCAAGCCCTCTTATACTTGTTCTTTTTTTCCTCCATAATCACTGAGCAACAAGTTAACTTTATATTGTCATTTATTCTTATTTCTCCTTCCTTATCATTTTCTGTTCCTTTCCACTTTTCCTTGCATTTAATACCTTTCTGGAAAGTTGCATGTCTTCAGAATCACACTAGGCTTTTTAAGATAAGCTGATCTGTAGGTACTTAGAGCCTATCTCAAATAACGTGGGTCTGTGATACAAAAAAATATAGGTATATAAATCAGTGAATACATTGAATTGGCAGAATCATGCATTTATTTAAACTTTCCATAGGCCTGTCTGCTGTTGCATGTATACTTCTGCTTTGCTATCTGTGCAATTATGATTATATTGATAAGTGTGCGTGCGTGTAAATATAGAGAGGGAGTCAGGAACTGAGAAGAGACTAATCTCAAACTATTATTTTATCAGGCCTGACTGCTGTGTGTTAATGTTTAAGGGAAAAAAAAGCGAGTTATTGGATTCCTCTTCCCAGTCCCCACTATCCCCTCATCGGCATTTATGCCTGAACAATATGGCATAGTTTGTGGCTCCATCTGGAGAGCTGACAGCACAGCCTGGTTATAATAAAGCTCCCAGCCTTCTTCCCTAAGTCTGTAATTAAATGACATCACTGAGCCTTAAATGCATCTGCCATAAAAGTCAGAAGGCTAAAACATCCCATTAAAGGGAGGAGAGTGGTACTGAGTGTTGGAGAAGCACAAGTGTGGAACTGCTCCAGGAAAGCTGTTTGAGACCTACTTGAGCATGGTTCATTGTAGAAGAGTTGTACCCTGGTAAGTGTGTTACTGGTTCAAGTTCTTAGGGTGATACAGTCAGATTTGACTCCAGATGTAGTTTTAAAATCAGGCTTTTGTAGTTAGTTGGAGAGATGTTGTGTATATATATGTAGGCATTGCTTTGCTTGCAATCTCTGCATGCTTATTTTCAGCAGTATGTATGAGGGGGTGGGAGGTGCTAAGCTTTCTGTATATATAATTCAGGCTTGGATCCAACAAAAATAATTGCTCATGCATGAGTGCTAAGTGAAGAGAAATAAAAATCGAAACTCATAAATATATTTTCCTTAAAAAGCCTGAGAAGCCACAATAAGTAGTGATAAGTAATCAGCTATTTTCTCTCTCCTCCTCAACTTGAAACCTTTTTGTTGACATCAGAAGTAAAACTGAGAAACGTGTTTCTAAAGTTGATTGCTTTCAGTATGACAGTGCTTCCTGAGCAGGTAAAGGAAAAAGAATATGTGCAAAAAGTGACAACACAACTATCAAATTCAGCCATCTCATCCAAAGGATTCCCCATCGAAGTACCCCAAATTCCGTGTCAAAAAAAGAACAATTTGTTTAACTTCTGGTGCTTCAAAAGTACTTTGAGATACTAAAGTTTGTATTCTTTCTTTCTCCCTCTCTGTCTCTCTCTTTAACTTTTTAACCATTAGGAATATTGATTTGAAAGTTGGAATTTCTAAGCTGCTCGAAGTGGAAGGTACTTAACACATTTTCAGGTCACTTTGGACCTGTTGGGCAGATAGAGATGGAAATTTGTGTTCAGAGCTCACATAGATTTGTGTACTTGCAGAGAGCAGATCTGCAGAGTGGGAGGGTGCTGCTTTATCGTGCAGGAGGACTTCTGACTATAACTGCACTTCAAATTTCAAGCACTGCATACTTGATCTTAACCTGGGTCAGCACTTTTTCCTTATTTTCTTCATTTGTGTCCATTTTACTTGGGGTTGTAGGGACACACCACTGTTGTAAATACATGGTGAGGACATAGAATCGTAGAACTCTTTGAGTTGGAAGGGACCTTTAAAGGTCATCTAGCCTGACTCCCTTGCAATGAACAGGGACACCTGCAGCTCCATCAGGTTGCTCAGAGCCTTATCTTGAGTGTCTACAAGGATGTGGCATCCACCACATCTCCAGGAAACCTGTGACAGTGCTTCATCACCCTTATTGTAAAAAACCTTTTCCTTATATGCAGTCTAAATCTCCCCTCTTTTAGCTTGAAACCATTTTCCCTTGTCCTATCACTCAGACCCTGCTAAAGAGTCTGTCCTCTTCTTGTATCTCCCCTTTAGATACATCAGAGTTCAGTAGTTACATGCACTGCTATGCTATTCTGAAATATTCAATCATGCACTTTTTCCCTCCAGTTCCCATAAGATCCCAAGCTGCTCCTCTTTCTAAACTGTTTCTCTCCTGCCTGGGTCATTGGAGACTGAGATATTTGTGAGCTTGTCTGCATGCATAGTGTGAGGATAGGATGTGCCACGCTATCCATCTGCAAAAAGAGGTGACTTTAGGCAGGATGACTGCAGTTCATGTTCAGATAAGCAATGGTAATCTGCAATTGTAGGGAAGGAGATTGAAAGTCGAAAAATATCTTAATCTTATTCATACAGTGTTAATTTAAGGAAAGATTTAAGTTAAGCTTTAGCATGTGCTGCATCTGTTTTATACCCCCAAAATAGATCAGATGTTCTGTGTTGATTCACTGGGGAAATTACCCCATAAAACTAATCTAACAAAAGAACAGAATCCAAAAGCTAAACAACCCCTGGAATTGCAAAGATACAAATAGATAAGGTCATCCTTATTTTCAGCAGAAAGCTTATTAAGCTTATTAAGATTTGCATTCTGGATGTCTGTGCATTGTGTGTGCTTGTGGCAAAGGCTCGCTTAAGAAGATATAATCAGAGAAAACTTTTGGAACTTCAGAGAAGTGAAGTTCCTAAGAGAACTTTCAGGTTGGATATCAGGAAAAATTTATTCTCCAAAAGAGTGATGATGTATTGAAACAGGCTGCCCAGGGAGGCGGTGGAGTCACTGTCCCTGGAGGTCTCCAAGAAATGTGGAGATGTGGCACTGAGTGACGTGGTCTAGTGGGTGGTGATGGGTTGGTGGTTGGAGTTGATGATATTAGTGGTCTTTCCAACCTTAATGATCCTATGATTGTACGAATGTCATGCAGCACTTGCATCAGGGCAAGTGGATTGTACCTGGAAAGGATTGTGTGTACGTTGAAGCCCAGGTCTGCTGCCATATTGGAAATAATGATGAATAGGAAAAGGACGGCATGATTCAAAAGCAGCAACCGAAATGGACAAAGTCATTTGTTGGCAATACAAGGTCCATTCAAAAAGAGGGAAAGTCAAAGTCCTATTGGGATATGATTGTGTTGGTGTTGGTCTCCAAGAGATACACAGTCCTCCTTGTTCAGCAGTAGGGGTCGAGTGATATCTTCTGCTTACTGGTGTTGTTTTGTGGATTTGCATTACAGTAACAACATCTAGGAATATGGGGGAGTGATCATAGAATCATAGAATGACTTAGTTTGGATGGGACCTTAAAGACAGCCTAGTTCCAATCCCCCTGCTGTGGACAAGGTTGCTGGCCATCCATGGTGGCAGTAGTGGGATATTTGTGTCTCCGTAGTTGTTTTATTAGTCTTTATTCCTGAGAAAGTCAGTTGAAACTGGGACTGAGATGAAGCCTAAAGGCTCATAAATTGGGAGAGAAATGAAAAAATGAAAAGCCTATTTTCTAATTCGTACGATTTATCATTTGATTTCATTTGAGTCTGACCCATTCATTCACATTTATGGTAGGCCATATTGTACGTCTGTGGAGCTCTCAAGTCCAACTATGCTGCTGTGTACATAAACCTAACAGCAACATTTATTTTAGGGCAAATATTAAAGGAACAAATCATGGTACCACAGACCTTTATTTTTTCCCCCTTGTCCATGGCTGATCTGAAACTTCTTTTCAGTGGCTGGAGGGAATGAAGGATTTTGTTGTAGCTTCTTCCACAGTCATCAGTATTGAATGTCCAAATGAGACAGATTTGTCAGAGGGGAGAATTGTGTTCTCCTTCTTCATTGTTAGAGCTTGGCAATCCTTGAGGTCCCTTCCAACCCAAGCCATTCTATGGTTCTATGATTTGATTTGTTTTGCCTATGGAAATAGGAGGATTGGTAACCATACGTGATGTTACAGTTGCTGCATTGGTCATAGTTGTTCTCTGCTGGTAGCCTTTAGTTTGGACCAACAATTCACTGTTTTATTTGTACACAGTAGCTACAGTAGCACAGAACAACATCATCTAACTGTCCAGCTTGAGAGACATAATTCAAGCTTTTAGAAGGAAAAGATTAACTTACTGCATGGACACATCCCCTCCCTAGATCTGAAGTGGTTCCGCTAAGCTGAAATGAAATGGTGAGAAAGAGCATCCCTATAATTGACCCCTCCACACATCATGGTCTAGATTAACTCATGTCAGTAAGAGAAAAACAAAAAATGGTGCTGACACCGAGCATCCTAACAGGCTTCACATGTTAAGAGGCATCTTGGCCATCTGGCTAAAGAGCAAGTGTCTCACTGACACAGCTCTTAAATCTGATATTGCTCTGCTGCAGTGAGAGCAATCCCACGTGTGCTGCTTTATTGTGCTAAATCAAACCACAGAAGCCATGCGTGTGTGGTTATTACTGCTGGGACAGAAAGGAAAGCTTGCAGGCAGGTGAAATACGTCTTCCAGTACGGCCATAAGAAATCCAATCAAGGCAGATTGGAAAAACAGAATGACTTGGGGAAAGGCATCTCTGAGACTACAGCTGCTCGCAGGTGAGGGTGTTAACAGATAGATCCACAGATGGTCATGGAGAGTGAACTTTGTGTTCACCCCAAAATGTCCTGTTCAGGTCAATGGTGATAAGTGCTGGCACGGGAATGTGGGGGAAGTTTCTGTATTGGAACAGAGAGGAGCGTAATGGTCAGTGCTGATAATCTGTCTCTTTTGGGAAGAAGGATAAATTCATGGGTATTTTTGCAGCATGATGAAACCGGGAGAGTCATAAAATTATAGAATGGCTTGGATTGGAAGGGACCTCAAGGCTCATAAAGCTCCAACCACCCTGCCTGGGCTGAGTGCTGCCCACCAGATCAGTCTTCCCAGGGCCCCATCCAGCCTGGCCTTGAGCACCTGCATGGATGGGGCATTCACACTTCCCTGGGCAGCTGTTCCAGGGCCTCACCATGCTCCGGGTAAAGTGTCTCCTCCTGACATCTAACCTAAATTTCCCCTCTTTTAGTTCCAAACCATTCCTCCTTGTCCTGTCACTGTCAGACTGTGTAAAAAGTTGTTCTCCATCATCTTTATAAGCCCCCTTTAAATGCTGAGAGGCAGCAATCGACCATCAGAGTACATATATATGTATTTTGAAATGTAGATGGTGATTTAGGGCATTTTAGTTTATAATGCTTTGCTGAGAAATCTTCATTCTCTAAAAGCAAATTTTAAAACATACTTTGAGGTGCCCTGCATGTGACACCTTACAATCAGCATCTTCTAAAAGCATATTTCCTTGTCCAAGAACACAAGAATGAATTTGGCAGCCCCACCTCGAGTTATTATGCACATCATTCAAGCACTGTTCACACTATTTTGTAGAGGAAAAGATAAAATTCAGGGGGCTGAAATGATTCACGCAGGCTGGCTGAGTTACAGCCAGCATTAGGATCCTGCTTCCCAGTCCAGGTTTTACAATGCAGGAAAAGAACATTTATAGAAAAAAAAAAAAAGTCAAAGTGCTGCAACATCCATCCTACTGCAGCACTTGCATTGCTACATTTCCTATAGTTGCACTCATATTTTTACCTGTTTTTGTTAATGTGAGAGGAATGCAAGAAGAAAATGTGAAGAAACTCAGCACGATTTATAATGCAGGTAGCCACAAAGATAGTGTTTTATGTCAGGGAAACATAGTTGTGTTTTGAAAGATTTCTTCTGAATGATATCTTTGCTGTTCTCAGCATTTATTTCCACCTATTTTGTCTCCCCAAGCTCACTGGACATACTTCAAGATATCTCTTGCCGTGGAGGAGTGTAGAACACAAACATGAAACTTCATTTATGTGATGCCTTTAGGATTCTGATTCAGAGAATACTTCCTCCCTGTTGCTGCAAGAAATGTCTTTGTAGCTGAGAAGACCAGAGCTTTGTGCTATTCCTGCGTTAGTGTTATTGTGGCTGAACTATTCTGTGATTAATCCAGTCTTTGTGTTATTTTGATGGATAGTTAAGAGTTAGCCTGGCAGCCTCCTGGCTGTGTGAAACCTGTGTCCTTTTGCCCATAGCAAGGTTTGCAGTGTAACACCACAGCCCATCCCAGTGCACTCTGTGGCTGGGAGATGACACCACAATGCTGCCATCCCATCTGAGCTGGAGGGGTGCTGGTGCAGGGCAGAGTGGGATCACCAAGGCTGAAAGCCTGTTATAGCAGCCCATCTGTCACACAGCCTTAATTAGTGCAATTCAGAGTCATAGAATATCCCGGGTTAGAAGAGACCCATAAGGACCATTGAGTCCAACTGCTGGCTCCGCACAGGACCACCCAGAATTCAGACCATATGACTGAGAGCATTGGCCAAACACTCCTTGAACTCTATAAGGCTACAACTGCCTGAAAGGAGGTTATGGCGAGGAGGGAGTCAACCTCTTCTCTCAGATAACAGTGATAGGATGAGAGGTGATGGCCTTAAGTTGCACCAGGGTGGGGTTCAGGTTGGATCTTAGGAAAAATTTCATCTCAAAAAGAGTGGTGAGGTGTTGGAAAAGGCTGTCCAGGGGGGTGGTGGAGTCACCATCCACAGAGGTGTTCAGGAAGAGAGTAGATGTTGCAGAGGACCATGGTTTAATTGGCAAGGTGATGATGGATTGACGGTTGGACTTGGTGATCTTAGTGGTCTTTTCCAACCTGGATGATTCTATGAGTAGGTATGGTGGTGATGGGTTGATGGTTGGACTCGGTTATCCCAGTGGTCTTTTCCAACCTGAAGGATTCTATGAGCCTATTCTATGGTTGATTTATTGTAGTGGGAGGTCACTGTTGGCACAGCAGCTGGTTCTATGCTACAGGACAGCATCTCATAGCATCCTACTGGCCTCTTCCAGCTACAGTTTGTGAGCTCAGTAAGGAGAGTTTCTCCTGCTCTGCATCTGTGTCTGAAGATAATTCTGTCTCACTCTAAAACATGGGTCTTTTAGTCTGATAGTCTGTAATCAAGAGTCACAGTGTGCTTTTAGACTGTTCTGTCAGCCCTGTTTTACACAATTATATGTTTACAGAACTGACTGTGCCTCTAAACGCACTGCATGTTATCTGTGCGTGATAATTATAGCATAATAAAACATATGCACATATGAACATCCAATGACGTGTACCAGGGTCAGAAAATAGTTTTAGCAATAGCAGTACTGCCCTTGTGCATTTATGCTATGTTTTACAGCAACTTCACTCACTTTAGTAGGTTATTGCATTACGTGTGTTCTATAAGGATCACTCTATGGACAGAAAACAGCTGTCTGGGACAGAAGATATCACCTGTCTGTAATTCCTCATTTCAACTGTAAAGGTTAGGAGTTGAGAAGAGAAAAGTACAAAAATGGAACTACATGGGAATTTAGGTCATTTGAGAGAGTGTAATTCCTGGTGTCAGAAATGGTTGGGGACACTGAAATAAGTGCCCTCACTCTTCTCAGGATAGGAATGAGATCCTTAATGGAGGTGCAGCATCCAATCTGTCCAAATTTGCTTCCTCTAGCAGCACGGCATTGTTGCTCGGGTCTGCTGTGATGCAAATCCATTTCCCTGCTAGCCATCTGTTAGCTTGGGCCAGAACCTGATGGTCCAAATAGGGTGGATGATGGGAAGCAATTCAGATATCTGCTTTTCATCTGTATTTACTCTGTATTTATTGTGGAATCTGTTTTTCACCAACACTCTGCAAGCATCTCTCCTTGTAAAACAAACCCACCGAGCCTCATCTCAGCCCTTCAGAACGGGTAGTGAAATTGTGGTGCAATATCCCTGCTGTAAATACCTCCAAGGGCATGTGATAAACTTCCCTGTGTTCCTTTTCCTTCAGCTCTGGCTCAGAAGGCAAGGTGTGCTCTTGTTAATGTCTAGAGCCTGGATCACAGCTTCTTCTTTGATCACTTTTTCTTGCTAAATAGCAGTACTAGGGTGCCCCAGTTGGGTTAAGTTCTTCTGCCAACTTAATAGTGAATGTAATTAGGTTGCAACTGTGTGTAGCTTAACACTGCCTGCCTTGACTGGTGACCTAGATCTCAAAAGTGCAGTGTGTTTACACTGGCAGCTATTTATGTATAGGATCTTCATATTCCCATGCACGTTGCTGTAATACAGCAGTGTGGACGATGTTGGTGCCAGATTCATGGCATGAATGGCAGTGAGCTTTCTCCCACGGTGCTGCATGCCTGAGGTCAGCAAGCAGGTCAAGCAGTTGTACTCAAACTGCACTCTGATATTTGTGTGAGTGCTTACAGCATCATAATTCCACTGTGATTGGGGTGACAGAGTACAGTTAAAACCCAGCCCAGCTCAGTAGCATCTCAAGTCAACAGCAAGCTCTCTGTGAAAATCAGTAGAGATCCTATTCTGTTTCCTATAGGTTACTTGCATGCATGGCAGAAAAAAAATATCATTGCTTGGCATTATTTGATCTCTTAATTTACAAATGTCAGGAGCTGAATTGGCTGTATTAACTGAAAGCCCCTCAGAGGTCCCTCTGAGTCAAGTGGAAGATGCGCATCTTTTTATTGGGGATCAATACATTAATTCTCTCCCTGGGGCTGTCAAACCAACAGTTTTACCCATTTCTCAATTTCTGTTGCAGTGCAACAAGTACTCATTACAACAGGCTGATAAGGAGTGAGAACCTACAGAGGAGGCTTTGTATTTCATTACTCATTGCTCCTAATTTTGACATGGCCTTAGGCTTACAGTCCTCAGAAGGGGGAAAGAACAGGTAGAGTTCAGTAGTCTCTCTCGTTAGTAAGGTACAGAGTACAGTGAGTCTCTCTCGTTAGTAAGGAAAAGAATAATTTAGAAGAAATATTGGTTTCAGAATCAAAATATGGCAAGGAGGGTTAAGGGATGAACTACTGGGTGGGACATTGACTGGGATGGAGGGGTGTATTTCTCTGTCTTAGATCTCTTGGGTCATGCTGTCTTAATTCTTACTGTAAAATGGAAGTGGTGTCATGTGAAGAAAGCAATGTTGCACGTAGAACCTTGGGACCTGAGGGAAGCATCAGGCCCCTATATTTTGGGGCATCTCAACGTGGCTCCTGAGCTTAGGGTCTCCTGGATTGGGCTCTTCATTTGTCCCAATGGTTTTTTTGGAAGTAACCCCTGATTCAATTGACCGCAGACTGAAGGCTCATCGGTCAGCTGGATGATAATGAAAGATCCCACCATCTGTCTGCTTATTTAATGGAATGTCAGCACATAGCAAATAGGAAGTAATTGGATTGACAGACAC
Organism: Gallus gallus; assembly: GCF_016699485.2. Classification (NCBI taxonomy): domain Eukaryota; kingdom Metazoa; phylum Chordata; class Aves; order Galliformes; family Phasianidae; genus Gallus; species Gallus gallus. The sequence continues at coordinate 2,074,822 of NC_052532.1, read as the reverse complement.
AGAGCCAGTTATTAGACTGTTTGCTATCTGATTGGGAAAAGCAGAGGAGCAGAGCGATGTAGCAAAGCTAATCTGATGGTGTCTGTTGTTGCAAGTGCACCCAATCTGCCACACCAAATTCATGGGCTTGGGAACAGCCGGCTCGTCGGAGCTGTTGCTGGTTTCCATCCGTTCCAAATCCATCCTTGCATTCATATTACAAATCATTATAATGCAATCTAATAAAAAACACTTTGCATAAAGATGGTGCCCATTTATAAAGCTGTCACCACAGCTACTCTATTAATAGAGCCATTTTAAAGATTTATAGTCAGCATATGTTACTTTTTACAGAGGCCAGATTGAGAGCGGTGTGGTTTGAGCACGTAGAAAGTGCCACCAGATCACATCTGAAAATAATATGAATAGTAAGTTAATTTTTACAAAGCAGTTGTGTTTAGAAGAGAATGCGAAGTCCAGGCAGGGGGTACCACTGTTTTTCAGTGATGGTCAACAAACTGAATGCAATATGGTATTAAAGGAAATAGAATTTGGTAATATGAGAAGCTGAAGTAAGTGAACTCCGTAATTCAGATCACTTTGTGTAATAGGAAGACGTTATATGGTGGTTCTGTTAACATCTTTATTGATGCATGATGTTTAAGTGGTTTACACACATTTAATGAAACCTCGTGATATTTTTATGCAATAGGCAGGATTTCATTTCAAGATTGGTTATAATGCTTTTTAGGCAAGGCTGTGTGCATTTTCTACCTTGCAGACGACCAGACACATCAGTAGAAGTGAAGCTGCTGCTCTCATAGGGCCATGGGAAGTAAAGTGCTGTATGTGCTCATCCAGTAAGTTACAACCAGTCAAGGCAGTGGGATCCTATGGATTTAACAGCCTCAGGGTCAGTGCTGGGCAGAAGGGAGTTCTAGGCATACACATGCCCTGGATTCACATGGAAGAAATTCATAGCAAAACTTCTGTATAGAGACACTGATTGACCGTGGTTAGTACATTTATCTTCTGGCTTCTGCAGGATTGGATTTAAATTACAAATGGGTCAGCAGTGGATAATTTAGTTCAGTGGTCATTTGGATTATCATCTCCATCATGAAGCAGTCATATATCATGGAGGCAGCTGGCAGCTTTGCTCAGTGTTGGTCTCATTTTTGGTAGAAGCTGGTGGTTTTGGGAACTGGAGTGAAGAGATTTGGCAGTGTATTTTTGGAAGAGAAGGAAGGTGGCTGGATGTAGAAGTGGTCATAACCCCCTTTTGATGTAAACTTAAAGCACCTAAATTAATCTCGGTTTTGTCTTTTTTGTTTGAGTGAGAAATGTTAAAGCAGTAACCTATCAAAGTCGTGTTTTGGGCTGAAGGTGAAGCCTGTGGTTTGGTTCCTGAGCTGTACATCACAGCTCTTGCTGTCCCCATTAGCTGGAGGTGCAGCACTTTACGTTTTCCTCTTCCTTAGATGTACACAGCTGTGGTTTCCTGGCATCTTAATCATAGAGTCATGAAGTTGTTTGATTTGGAATGGACCCTTAAAGGTGATCTAGTCCAACTCCCCCTATGAGTATGATACCACACCCTTCCACAGTTTTAGAGTCTTGTCTTTTGCATGCTTCATCTCTTGTTAATGCACCCCTACAAGTTCATTACACTGTTTCATTAAGGGTAAACTGAGGCCGTTAGTACTGAAGCAACCCCACAGCACTCCTCAGCAAATTAGGAAGAGACAAAGACTTTTGACCACAAGTCACCTTCTTCTAACCTCAGGTTATAAACAACCAGCGCCTGCTCGAAAGGATTAAAAGAAGGTTCTCAGCATATAGGGAATAAAGCTACATTATATTTGATCTCAAAACAAGGCCACGTAGTGTGGTTAGGAGTCTAAGGGGGTACATGAAATCAATGTGGAAGACAACACAAAGGCATCCACATAGGTTGGTCTAATACAAGGCTGCATTACATGCTACTACATGTAGCTATGTATGGCTGGGTGCACACACAACTCCACCAAAATGCAGCCTTGTAGAGGGGAACAATCATAACACCACTCAACAGTGACATGTAAAGAGGTTTTTTTGTCTTGATGCTCCAGGGCAAATACCTATCTCTTACCAAATATGCTGTGGAGGGTCTTCAGAGTGTGAACAGAGCCCTAGGTTTTTAGGTGTGATCTGAAAGACCTCCATGAAAGTGTGAAACAAGTTTCTCATTATTCAGTGATTGTTAATAAGAATTGTCTTCTAATGCTTGTTGCTTAAAATGTGACACTTGATGTGTTTTTTAATTTGGGGCTAAGAGTCAACGTCAACATTCAACCATAGAATCATAGAATTGGTGGAATTGGAAGGGTCCACTAAAGATTATCTGGTCCAAATCCCCTGCAGTGAACAGGGACACCTGCAGCTCAATCAGGTGCTCAGAGAGTGCTACAGCCTCACCTTGAGTGTCTCCAGGAATGGGAGCATTCACCACTTCTCTGAGTAACCTGCCTCAGTGCCTCACCACCCTTATTTCTTCATTATGTCCAGTCTAAATCTCCCCTATTTTAGTTTGAAGCCATATTGCCTCATCCTGTCACAACTGACCCTGCTCAAGGGTCTGTCTCTCCATCCCCTTCTTTCTCATAGCCCTCTTCAGATATTGAAAGGCTGCTATCAGGTTTCCCCAAAGCCTTCTCTTCTCCAGGCTGAACTGCCCCGGGTCTCTCAGCCCATGTCCCAGACAACATTATCATCAGTAGTTAGGATTCTTGCATGCTTGTTATTGTGAATAATGAAAATGTCCAGCAGCCATTCGGCCTCAGCCTCATTCTGCATTACAGCCAAGTTGCGGTGAGTTCATGCCTACCAGCCACATGTTCCTGGTTCTTCTGCATGCCAGGTAAACCATAGGCCATGTTTTACAACAGGTATGATAACGCATCCAACTGCTTAGCCTATCTTGGTTGATCGGTCATAATGGTGGAGATCATCTCTTGGTACCAAGTAGGCAGAAATGATTTGGCAGACGTGGAGATGCCACCCTAATCTATAGCTGATAAGTTGCACTGTGTGATGTGCGAGCCATTGCCTTGCACTCATGGGAAGGGGAATAAATCCCCAAAGCCTCCACCAACTGATGATTCTTTTTTTTCTGGGTATATCTACCTTAACAGAACGAGCTCATGTGGTCCGCTGCTGAGTTACTCCCCCTTTCCTGTCCTCAGAGGAGCAGCTGTGATGCATTTGCTTCAGGACGAGCTGCTCTTGGGTCTCCCAGATGTATAAATTCAGATCTGTGGCTCTGCTTATTGCTCTGTTTCATCTGCAGGAAGGGAAATAACATCTTTGCAAGAATAGTGTCTCGAGATAGAAGGGGTATAAAGATAGATTTTCACTGCTGTAAATTCATAGACGAATAGACTGCTTTTTAACTCTGCAGAAGCGAGTGCCACTGGATCTAATACCTTTACAAATTTATAACAAGGCTCAACATTTACCCAGCTTCTATTTCAAAGCGATGTAACATAGCACTGTTCCAGTGGTCTGTACAGTATATTTTCCCATGTTTTGCCCAGGACTGTGATATAGCTATGCATTTCATAGCTTGAATTTCACGGTAACAGCTCTGAGTTATGCCATTTTATTCCTTTACAAACTCAATTTCTCAGCAAGGATCGCCAAGCTCGAGGCTGTTCCTTGCTTAGATTTACTACTTTTGGAGAAATCACGTCCGAATCTTAGCAGAGGTTTGGCAGCTCCCACGTGGAATGGAAATGCAGCCATGTCCTGAAGCTTGCTCGTGTCCTAGCAAGTGATGAGAGGATGGGGAACATGAGATGTGAGAACCAGCCAGCCCATTGCACCAGAACTTTCTATCAAGTGGGCTCTTGCTGATTTTGGTCGTGCATGAATTACATTGTGCTGGCTCTGCTGAAAGGATCATCACTCCTGCAGATGAGATTTCCCTCTGACAAGATGAGAATGTAAAGGAAGAAAGAGGCTTTTATAGCGGTGCACCTACACATTGTCATCACATCGCTACCATTATGCAGCCATTAGCAAGCCAAATGCTGACTGCAACAGCAAAGCTTGGAGATTCAGTCTCTTCTTCACCTGGCTCTTTTTCTTTCCTACCAGAAGACAAATAAAACCGGCTTTAATGCCATGAACAGAGTATGGAAATGTGTGATGCTGTTCAAATGATGCAGTTGGGAAGGTTGTAATTGATCCATCAAAATTTGCCTTCTGGGTTTGACCTCTCCACAAGAATCCACAAAGAACAGTGCTCAATGGTTCTGGCTCCGGCAATGGATATATACTTCTGTATATTATGAAGCCTTAGATGCACAGAATATCCTGAGTTGGAATGGACCCACAAAAACCATTGAGTCCAACTCAACCGCTGGTGATTTCTCTTGGCTATTGCTTTCCTGGGTATTTTCTATGCCATATAGTATTTTTAAAATATTTTAAATTTTTTTGTTTGTTTTTGCTAAGATTTTAGGTGCACTTAGCATAGTTAAATGGTTGGACTAGATGATCTTATCGGTCTTTTCCAAACTTTATGATTCTGATTTAAATCACCATTGAGTGTCCCAGCACTGATTATACATTTTTATTGTAATTTCAATCACATTTTGTGCCATCCAGAGAAGAGCTTAAGCCTTTATTCCTGCTGTTGTCCCTGCATACAGCTCCCTTTGTACTAACTTCGTACAGAAGCTTCTCTGTTATCTTGTTTATAGCCACAGTATTTATCAGCAGCGTGCTCCTCTGAGGAATATCAATCTTGGGATAACTGATAATGTAACAGGAATAATTCCCTGTAGTCAAGTTTTTGCACAAAGTAATGTGCTTTCTGTTACTTTAGTTCCTAGTTGAGTGATCTTCAGTTGGAAATTATCTTTGGTCTACGTGCTGCAGTGGATGTTTTAACTTAATTGTATTCACTGTATTCTGTACGCATGCAGCAGTCAGTACCTTTTGGTTTGGGACTACCAGTTCTCTCTCTTCGGCAGAGAAGAGAGAAGTCAGAGGATGGGCCAAGCTGTGGGATGGATGACAAACTGGTTTTATTCTAGCTAGAACATTATGTAAACTAGTGGTATACTGAAATTATAGCTTAAAAGCAGTGGTACCAGTTTGATTTGTGCATAGTTACTGAAATGATATCCTTGTCTGGCCACATAGTCACAAAGGCAATAAATTGGGAATTGAAGCTGTACCTTCAGGGTTGTCAAAGAGAATGTCAGGAGGACATCATCAGGCTGACCCTTTCTGAAATGCCAACATTTAGGGTAGGCAGCTTTCTAGACAGGGAATGGTCAACCCAGGGACTTCCAGGTGTCCTCAGTTTAAATATGCCTTCAGACCTTCAAGAAAGGGTAAATAACAGCAGGACAAGGGGAAATGGTTTGAAGTTGAAGGAGGGAAAGTTCAGGTTAGATATCAGGGGGAAGATCTTTACTCTGAGAGTGGTGAGGTGCTGGAGCAGGCTGCCCGGAGAGGCTGTGGATGCCTCATCCATCCCTGGAGGTGTTTAAGGCCAGGTTGGATGGGGCCCTGGGCAGCCTGGTCTAGTGTTAAATATGAAGGTTGGTGGCCCTGCCTGCGACAGCTTGATGGTCCTTGAGGTCCCTTCCAACCCAAGCCATTCTATGACTCCATGATTCTATGAAGAACCTAAAGCATAGGTTATTTTATCTCTGATTGCCTTAAGTCTGAACAACCAGCTTAGGATTTGCCTTTCTGTCAGTAACCATTGTATCCTTCCAAAATTTTCTGATTTTTCCTTAATATTTCCCTACTTCGTGGAAGCTCACCAAAACATTTATTCTTATTCAATTACTGGGAGAGAAAACAACAGTTTAGTGTCATATGAAAATTAAACAAATGGAACTGTAAATTTGGGCTGAATGTCTGAAAAAAATTCTTAATACGGTTTGGAAGCTTTTTCTTTCTGCTGTCATTCATTTGTTTGAGGAGGAAATTTCAGAGAGTGTTATCATCATTTAAAAAGTGAGAAGTTGATGTTATGCACTTTCAGTGACACGTCTTCAGTTTCTTTTAATGATGTTCTCGAAGAGATCCGATGCCATGAAGGGAGAAGAAAGCCTAAGGAAGGTGGAAGTTGTCGGCTTCTAAATCAATCCATGTAGCATTTTTAGGCTTTATGTTTTTTATTACACACTTTCAGCCCAGGTAAGACAGACCTCGTAGGCAATTAAGCTGTGAGTTAGAATGAATTAAATTTTCTGAAATGCTTTGCCTTTTTTTTTTCTTTTTTAATCCAAATGACTGTCATTTACAAAAAGATACTTCATTTTACCCACAGTACTTCTCTGTCTAAGGGGAATGCTTAATTGCAGCCACAAATCACCTCAAATGCTTTCATACAAAGATAAAACAAGTTAAAAATTGTGCATCATTTTGAAAATGCAGGTTCTGAATTCAATATGAGATGCAGATTTCTATTTGTTTTTCCTTGTGTGCTCTCTCCAAGTGCTCCATCCTAGCAAGGCGTTCTTTGGGACATCCCAACAACCCTTGTTAGGAACTAAAACAGTTACCGTGGTCATCTACAGAGTGGTCATTATCCATACTCTGGTGACACACCTCAGGCTGTGATTTTGTCCAGAGAAAGCATCTTCCCATTTTGTAGGTTTGAAATCTGCGATACTTATGATAAATACATGTAATTGCTCAGCATTACGGGAATTTTCTATCCCAAATGTGCCATTTGAGGCTCATTCTCATGCATTTAGAGCTTGTACCCCACAGTATGTTCACCTTTATAGGCTTTTCCTTCAGTTTTCCTGAGTCAGTGAGTGATGATTCTAAATGCAGTTGTTGATACTGTTTCAGGATCCCTACTAAATTACAACTGAATGATTCTTTTTCTAGTGGAATAATCAAAGCAAATGGGATGTGAATCAAAGCTGTTCCTCCAAAGCCGCCTTTATGGCCTATTTTTACAGTGAGCTGTAACTCAGATTTCTCTCTTTAGAGAGTAAAAAGAAAATAGTACAGGATAAAAGGCCAACATGATGCAGCCTTTCACCATAGCTATGAAAATTAGGATTATTGAGGTTTAATGTCCAAAACCCATTTGAAGAACTGTTCGTGCACAAAGTGTACAGATCTACCTACAGGTTTTCACTGTCCTTATTTTTACATACTCTGTCATTGACCAAAATGCAATTTCTGTTCACGTATGCTGGTTCACACACAGACATAAATGTTGATCTCTGGGATAGCCATGGGTCAAATTGCTTTTCTGACATCTTAATAGTTATGTGGGTATGAGTAAAATGGGAACATTTTTGGAGAGTACTTTTTGAATATTTCTCTTAGATGACTGTTGAACATATTTACTGTGTATAAAGACTGACTTTTGTTGGAATAAGTTAACCAGAAATTAAATGAATAGCACAGTGTGTGACTGTGAATGTGTCCTCAAAGCAGAAAATAGAGAATATCTGTTAGGTCTTTTGTGTCACCCAATGCTTCTCATTTATAAAACTTAATTGCCAACAGGGGCTAGATTTATTTTTAGAAAATTATCTAAAATACTCGTTCTGAGGAGGAGAAGAAGAAATACATTGCACGTGTTAGCAAATTCTGGTGACCTCTTCTTTGGAAGATCTTCAGGCTGAGAATTTGCATCTTCACAGTTCCCAGTAAGAACTGTTGTGTTAAGGTTGTGCCTTTTGCCATTTCTCTGGAAATACACCAAAAATTTGGCTCAGTTGCACAGCTTTGAAGAACTGCAGTGCTCACAGCTTTGTAAAAGGCTTCTGGTTTGTAATGAGTGAAACCTCTCGTGGGCAGTTCTGCCCATAAAGAGGACTGAGCTAAGGACAAGGACCTTGGAAAGGTGCCTGCTCCTGAGCTGAGGACTTCCTCCCCTTGCAGTGTGTTTTGAACCAAGTCTTTGTTCTCAGACAGGAACAGGATCTGCTGAAAAGAGCAATAGTGTGCTATTGTGTAATTAATAATTATTCTATGGAATTGTGCACAGCAGGCAAATTAAGGTGACACAAGCGATTCCAATCCTTTCTTTCCCAAACTCTTCAGTGTTTGACTTTGCATTCTTAATTCTCCTAACACATACATTAAATGAGTGTTTCCTGTTAGTTTAATTTATTTCTAATGAAATTTTCTAAGGAATTTATTTTATTTCTAATTCTGAGTATTCCTGCTGGCACACATCCTATACAGTGTATCAGTGTTGCAATGTACCGTGGTCAGAAGATTCTTGGTGCATTTGTGATGCTTGCTACCATGGTAGTGTGTTCAAAGGGGTTTTCCCCTTTCTGGGCTGAAGGCTGAGCTGCACAACTGCTGCCTGGAGTTCTACAATTGCTGAGCAGATGCTGGGACCTCCAGCAATTAGGACTTCTGCCTGGTGAAGACATGGTGAGGACAAGTCAGCCTTGAACTTCAGCATATAGCAAATTAAACCCCAGTCCTCCTTCTCTTAGGCTGTACCACTGGAACATGACATTTCTGAACTTTTAGCACTGCTTCCTACTGTAAGGGTAGCTCTGACATCCATACTACATTTTTCTTTACCTTTTCTCTACTTCCATTTCCTCCAGTAGAGATCCTTTGATTAAATGAAGACTTCAGAAATTATCTGTTTTTCATTACCATTATCATTTAATCAAGCTACCCTTGAACATTCAAGCCTAAGGTCACTCGTCCATATCCTCTTGTCCTCCACACCACGCACAGCTTCATTCTTAATAACTTTTCCCTGCTATCAAGTTTAAATCTGCTTTCTTAAGCTCTTGACCATTTGTTCTTTATCACAAGTGTTGCTGAGCACTCATAAAATCCCTCTCACAGAGTCATTGCTATCTAACAGCCTTCTCCTAATCTGTGATTACTTTATGGTTTGTATCAAGTAAAATAAGGGTATCCTTTGGATCCTTATCGGTATTAAGTGAACTGCTGTTGTCTTGTTTATGCCAAGAAATTAAAGCCTGTTAGAACACATGAGCCACCAGAATTGAGTTCTCTAATGAAGCTGAAGTTTGCTAGAGATTGAACTGTGGGTCTTTAGGGGAGGCCTGAGATGGTGATTAATGCTGGGTACAAGGAGTCCAACATTCTTGATTACACCTTTTGCTAGCACTGACCTTTCCTGTGGCCTCACACAAGCAATTTAGTCTCTGCTGTGGGAAACACTTAGAAACACCATCACACCATTGCCCGATAAGAAGTTGATGGTAGATCAGCAAATCTGAACTCTTCTGGTTTGTATGGGGCTGTTCTCCTTCTGAAAGTTTTCTGGTGCTTCTGTTAGTTCAGCCATGTTTAAGCATGTGCTGGGTTATAGAATTGAGAGCTGTTCCCTTCATTTCACTGAAAGCTGAACTCCTTAGAATCATTTGAGTTGGAAAAGACCTGAAAAGATCATCTAGTCCAACTCCTTGCAGTGAGCAGGGAGAACTACAGGCAGATCATGTGTTCAGAGCCCCATCCATCCTGACCTTGTGTGTCTCCTGGGATGGGGCATCCACCACATCTCTGAGCATTCTGTTCCAGTGCCTCACCGTCATTATTGTAAAAAACCTTTTCCTTATACCCAGTCTAAATCTCCCCTCTTTTCGCTTGAAACCATTTCCCCTTGTCCTATCACAACACACGCTGCTGAAGAGTCTGTCCCACTCTTTCTCATAGCATCCTCCCTTATATACTGAAATGATCAAGTTGCTTTGCCTCCTCTTTCCCAACTGAAAGAGAGATAACGGTATGTGGTTGTAGGGTGCAGGTTTTATAAGAGCTAATTTACTTTTTTTTTAGTGAGTTCTACCCATCACGAGTGCTGTGTAAATGAGGCTTTAAAAAATAGGAGAACGTTGCAGATTTGTTGGCAGACGTGGAAAAATGCAGTAAGTCAGTCAGTTGAATGAGGTTCCATCAACCTTGACAGCGTTCTCTTAAGGGCATCAGTGGTTGTCACTTGGAACTGGTGACATTAAATCTATTATTTCAGAGATAAGCTCGGTGGTGGTCTCTGTGCTCTCTTCCCAGATGACTCTGCAGTTTCCCTCTTTGATAAAGCCTATTCACACTATCGATCCATGAAAACTGAGGAGTAAAGCTGCCATCCTCTGCACTTCTCCCTGTGCAGTATGTCTCTTTAGAGAAGCGCTTTTCAAACTTAGTGCAAATGGTTCCCTCCGCAGAAGCAACAGCTGCATCATCCCAAATGTGTCACTCTGCTCTGATGGAGTCAGCACTGCAGGGGCATTAGGGAGGAAATTGTTTGGATTTGAAGGAAATCATGCTACTGAAATAGACAGGAGCTCTGAAAGGGAGCTGCATCCTCTTGGAGTGCTGAACAAGGAGGTAGGAAGTTATGGGTCTGCAGAAGCAGACCTTGCTGAAGCGTGTGAGGGAAAAGTGGTTAGTGCAGATTCATCCCTTATAAATGCTGACCAGTCTGGAGCTGCTGAAATGCACATTAGTTGCCAAAGAAAAATCTTTCCTAGTGAAGAAATGGTGGTGTTCTGGGTTGCTATGTGTGTTGGGGGATCCAGTTTCAAACACTTGCTTCTATTCCCAATCTATAAAACAAAGAGAAAAACAATTCCAGCTCATCCAGGAGTGGAATTAAGATTTGAAAGAGTGCAAGGCACCTGCATGCAGTGATGGGAAGGGCAATGCAAATACCATCCATATTTCTCTCTTTTGGATAGAACATCTTAGTCCATTATGACCCTGATATTCAACACCTAATTATGTAAATATATACGAATTTGAAAGGAAGGCTAATTTTGTTGCCTCGAATGTAAATGAAAGAAATGACGAGGTAGTTTCTAGAAGAAACTCCTATCTGGTAAACAGATGGCATCATTGAAATGAAGATATTTTGCAGGAGGAGATGGCAAACATTCTGTGCTAAAATATTCCCAGAATTGGTATGTCATTCTGCATACACAGGAATGGGATCCTAGAATGAAACAATAACACATAATAAAAATATAGTGTAATACAGACATGCATAATGCAGTATGATATCAGCATTTATTCCGTTGCCTTTTTTTTTTTTTTAATGGTATCTCTAGACTTTGAGCTATTAAGTACTTCTGTTTGTTTTAGAGGTGGGGAATTAACCTGTATGAATCAAGTGGCCAACCCCAGAAGTTTGCCTTCTCAAAGTGATTTCTGACATCCTGATTTTGTTTATAAGAAAAGGACTTTCTAAGTATGTCTCAAGTAGAGCAAAATCAGTCATTTTTGGGGCAGATAAACAGAAATCGTGCCCAGGTTGTATATTCTCACCAGTTCCCCATGTTGTCTGTTCTCCTTCTTCAGCCATCAAGTCTGTCTCACCATCTGTTGGCATTTTATGTTTTTTTGAAGACCACCCTATAAATCTTTTCTACTCTTCACACTTCACGTCATAGTCTGTCTTGTCTTCCCCACCACTGATGCTTGGCTTTTGGGTGTTGGAATTGCATATACAACCGTCACACATCTAACTCTGTGGTTTAACTCCACTGAATGCTTTGTTTCTTTTTTTCCAGATTCATCAAGGAGATAGAGCACGCCATGGAGCTTGGTCCAACCAAACAGTGTCCTCTCCGTGAGTTCCTCACCATGTACATCAAGAACATCTTCCTCAATCAGGTCCTGGCTGAGATCAATAAAGAAATCGAAGGAGTCACGAAGGCATCTGACCCCCTGAAGATTTTGGCTAATGCAGATACCATGAAGGTCCTGGGTGTGCAGCGGCCTCTTCTGCAGGTAGGAACTGGGTGAGCTGCCAGCAGCTTCCCTTACTGCCCACCTAATGATGACCTCAAGTCCTGGGTTGTACCTGAAGGGGACTTAAAGGAAAGCTGGGGAGGGACTTTTTAGAAGGGCGGGTTGCAACAGGATGAGGGGAAATGGCTTTAAACTGGAAGAGGATAGATTTAGACTAGATATCAGGAAGTTCTTTGCTGTGAGGGTGGTGAGACACTGGAATGGGTTGCCCAGCGAGGCTGTGGATGCCCCCTCCCTGGAAGCATTCAGGGCCAGGCTGGATGGGGCTTTCTACACCCAGGTGTGTAGAGTGGGTATGTCCCTGATGCTAAATATCCCAAATATGCAACTCATGGCATCTTTGTGTCTTGCCTGACACATACCAATTATTAAAGCCCCTGGTAGCCATTGTGATGACAAATTAAAGACCTACTGTAAAAGCTAATTTTCAAGGGTTTTGATGATGCATGTCTCGCTTGGAAGTTCTAGGAGTGCTTGCAAATCATAGGTTGGTACAGTTGGACTATACACATGTGCCAAACTCCCAAGGAGGAGCAGATATGAGATGTTTTGCCTCCCTAGTGCAGTGTGTTTGTGATTCACATGGTGCTGTCACAGCAAGGCAGCTGTATTTGCTACCTCAGCCAGATAAGAGAGATTTGAGAGATTTGGCTTTGAAGTTAAGAGTATTTCTATGAGAAGTCTCTTATGAAACAGCTTTTTAAAGCTCTGATGTGAAGCAGTGATAATAGCAATAAACACACATCTTATCCTAACTACATGGGTAATGGGACAGTTCAGAAGCCTCAGAAAAACATCCAGATATTGTACTTGTTGCATAGGAGTAAAAGGAATGAATTAACAGACTCTTGCTGTGATTAGGGTCAAGCTCTTTTAATCCTTTTCAATAATTCTCTCTTATCTATAAAATTGTCTCTTCGGGAATGAATAATATTTGCAAAGTTCTTAGGAAGTAATGTGCATCTCCCAAGGTTTTTATGGCTTCTTTCAACCTTAGTTTATATCTCTAAAAATGTATGTATACTTTAATGATGCATACTAATAGCATTTACTGTTCTCATCGTTTGGGAGAAGTCGCTGGGGTTTCTGCATGTATTAATGGTTACTAAAGCTGCACCTATCTGGGTACTTTGGGTTTGGGTATGGGATGTTTTTTTCAGTGGCAAAACAAAATTAGATTCCAAGCCTTTAGAAGAAAATAGTCTCCTTAGAAGGGGGGCAAATCCTTCTGTACGTGGTTTAGAAAATCTCCATGAGTTAAAATGAAGTTTTGGAGAAGCACAACAACCCTGGACTACATTCTTGTCAAGACAGAGCTTTAACAGCCTTCTCTGAAACTCCACTATCAAAACTGAGGAGTGGAGGAATAAAGCTCTTTGTAAATAATTACCAACGTGAAAATGGTTTCACTGAGCATACACAGAGTAAGTTGAGAACAGGGCATGGCCCCAAAGAGCACTTTATGGCTGGGTATCTCACATTGAGCCCTCTTTTAAGCTGAAGATGGAGTTGATGATATTTGCTTTTTTCCTCCCTTGGCACTGCTGAAGTATTGCCAATCAGGTATGAGATGTTATAGCAGAACCACAGCAGGAGTGGTTATGAAACAACAGCTGAGTATTGAAAACAACTTTAATGAGAACAGAAGGAGTTTTATAGATGAACTCGAGTGCATTGGTTGAGCAAAATAGCAGAGAGTGGGGAAGGAACTGCAATATGTGCCCTCGTTTTGCAGTTATTTGCCAGTAATTCCTCAACATTGTGAGTACCTTGGAGAAGAGAAATAGGCCAAATCTGCAACACATATAGAAATTTTCCAAACTTTGATATTTTGGAAAAGGGTAGGAAAAAAAAGTAAGTTTTGGAGTCGTTCTGGCTTTCACAACAGGAAAAGTGTCTGAAGATTGAAACTCTGAGTTAAAATTAAGAGCAGAACTCTTTCATGGTTCGAGGGCTCCATTGAGGATGTTGTCTGGATCTGGAAATAATTAGGTATATTGTGTTGCATTGTTTATTGTTTGCCTTCCTTTTGTTTTCTCTTCTGGGAATTAAAGTGAGTGAGAGCCTGAACGTAGCCTGCACAGGCAGCTGACCTTACTGGGAGCTGAAAATGTTTTACAGTAACATTAACACACAAGCTTTGGAGCAGGACCACGGAGGTTGTTAACCTTACCAATTTGTTTTGGATGCTTAATGCATTAACGTATTTCTGTGTATTGTGACTTGTTAGCCATGAAAATGTGTAATATAATAGCAAAGCATTTTCTTAAAGTTCACTGGGGGTTGAAGAGACAGAATGGCTTGGAATTTTCTTGTCCAGCCCCTGTGATTTATTTCTCATGATGGATGGAAATCATTATGAACTGGAATTATTCTTGGTCAGAGTGTACATGGTCAGAAGGTCTGCCCATTCCCAGCATTACAGAAGGGTAATTTTGTGCAAGAGAAGAAAAATGGCTGCCTCTGAACCAAGTCATCCAGATAGCTCCCTAAAATAATTGTATTGATTTTGCATTAAAAGGAGAAGGGCTATTCTTACACTGACAGTGCTGGAGCCTGGAATCTTTGCCCTCAACACATCATAGAATCATAGAATGGCCTGGGTTGAAAAGGACCTCGAAGATCATCTAGTTTCAACACCCCTGCCACTGGCAGGGTTGCCAAACACCAGACCAGGCTGCCCAGGGATCATGGATGCCCAGATCACGGATGTAAAGAAAACAGGATGTGTGGTGTGAATCATCCTTGCACCTCTCTCCCTAAGCTGTGTTACTTTTTTCTCCCTTGTGTCATGCATGGACGGGTTCGTGGTTCAACCTTCCTTTCTATCCTGAAGATCTTTCTGAAGTGCCTGCAGCAGGAGCCACAGCTGTGATGCGAACACGACTCAAGCATTTATCAGCTCCCACCGCATAGAGTGATAATGACTTCTTGGTGATAACTATCAGTACGTGTTTGACCTGAATTAGCTTTCAGATGAGAGGTTTTCTAGTATCTTATGCCACCATATCCTCAGACAAATCCAGTTCTTTAAAGATTATGCTAAGAAAAGATTGCAGCTGCCCATTGTAAATAGTGCATTTAACGAGGAGGATGGTCTTGTTTCCATTCTTCCAGCCGTAAATGTGAAATATTGTAAATTCCTCTCCTTTTACTCAGAGTGACTGAATAACCGTGAAACTAATTTGTTTCAGAATTATTCCACGTTAAACTTTATGCTGTAATTGCTTAAATCAATACTAAATTAGGCTGCAGGCAGCTCGACAGCTTCCTATAGCCTGTTCTTGCATGTTTCATGTCAGCGTGATCAATCTTTCCAGCCAGGTGGTCACTACGAATGGTGGCCTTGAAGATGCATCATCCCATTTCCATCCAATGTGAAGTGCACGTGGCTTCCATCTTTCCACCAGCGGGGCAGGATTTTCCCTTCAAGCGTCAGTGTGACTGCTGTTTATTATAGCAGAGTTATGTCGATGACAGGCGTGATGGTTTTCTGGCAAAGCTCCAGTGGCTGAAAATTGAGTAAAAAGCTCCTTCAGAAGTCAGAGCATGCAGCTGTTTGCAGGATAATTACTTGCTGGAGCTAATTACTCCATTGCTAGCACCATTTACCCTGCACACAAGTCATTCACTTGTGTCTTTCCAAGGAAGCGTTGCTGGTGGCTTTGTCGTGTTTTCTCCCTGTCAGATTACTGGGTGTTAAGAAGAAGAATGGTTGCAGTGAGTGGCATTTAAATGGCTCACCAGGAGAGATGAGCGCATGCTTTGATAGCAAGTGGGTGTTATTATTTATTAGTGTAAACAAATTAGCTGTCTTTTCAGCCTGGCTTCCAGCAGGCTGATCAATTCCTGGCTGATCAATTGGATTTTTCCCATTCAAGGACAAGCATGGCTTTAAAGATACCACCTGTGGCTCTGGTCCTTGCATTTCAACTGGTTTTCAGCAACATGGGGTCTAAAATAGTGCTTTGCAGGTGTCTTCATCTCTGTGAAGACTGACCAAGTCAGCAGCAGCATTGCCAGCTGAACCCATGTCACGAATCTTCTTCTTCACTTTGAATTGATAGACGAAATTATCTCTCTGTGGGAGTCTGAGTCTCCCTGTTCCTTTAAATATTTCTTTAGATAATTCTTCCTCTGGGGGAAACGTTTAGAGTAGTTACTGCCTTTTGGGGAAGGCTTTATGAGGCTCCCTTGTAAGTCATATGCAGATCTGTAAGTTCTCCACTGAGGCTGATCGTGAAGCTGTAAGTTACATAAAAGCAATTGCTAGCTTTGGGCAAACCATTATGGCAGTGCTTCAATTTATTTTAAAAACCAGGCTTAACATTTACTGAATGTAAAGCCTAGGCAGGAGGTGGCTTTGAGTTGCAGGTAGACATATTGGAGCAGTGTTACTTGCAGGCAGAATTGTTTTCTTCCTCTCCAGAACTAGAAGAGCAAAGTCATCTTGCACAAAGCATTCTATGACCGTGTCACATTGGACCCAAAGGAAGCAGTTGCATGTTTGGGAGCTGTTGGAGAGGGTCCAGAGGAGGGCCTCAAGGATAATAAGAGGGCTGGAGCACCTCCCCTATGAAGACAGGCTGAGGGAGCTGGGCTTGTTCAGCTTGGAGAAAAGAAGGCTGCGGGGTGACCTCATTGCAGCCTTTCAGTACCTAAAGGGAGCCTACAAACAGGAAGGGAGCCAACTCTTTGAAAGGGTAGATAATGGCTGGACAGGGGAAATGTTTTGAAGTTGAAGGAGGGAAGATTTAGGTTGGATTTGAGGGGAAAGTTCTTTACAGAGGGAATGGTAAGGTGCTGGAACAGGCTGCCCAGAGAGATTGTGGATGCTTCATCCCCAGAGGTATTCAAAGCCAGGTTGGATGGGGCCCTGGGCAGCCTGGTCATTATATGTGGAGGTTGGTGGCCCTGCCTGCGGTGGGGGAGGTTGGAGCTTCATGATCCTTGAGCTCCCTTCCAACCCAAGCCATTCTGTGCTTCTGTGATTTGAGATCTCTAAAGCCTGTCATTAATCCCTGCAATCTCTGAGTGTCTCTTCCATTGGCAGGTGCAGTGTTGCATTGGAGTTGGCCAGAATCCATGTAATGCCTGTGTATTCATTGCTGAATGTGGGCTAGCATACTCTATCTCTCATGGTTCATGAGACTCAACACCAAGCTGTTCTTGGTCACATAATTAGTGATAGGACTAGGAGAGAATGGCTTCAAGTTGCACCAGGGGAGATTCAGGTTGGATGTTGGGAAAAACAACTTCTCTGAAAGAGTGATCAGAAGCTGGAACAGACTGCCCAGGGAGGTAGTGGAGTCACTGACCCTGGAGGTGTTCAAGAAACGTGGAGATGTTGTACTGAAGGGCATAGTTTAGTGGGAAATATTGGTGATAAGTGGATAGTTGGACTGGATGATCTTGGAGGCCTTTTCCAACCTTGCTGATTCTGTAATTCTATATGGTGTGCTCTAAAATGTGTGAGAATCGCTTTCCAGTTTGAACAAACATTTGGAAGCAAGTAAAATCACACCTGCTCAGATTGGATTTGAACTTCACAGATTATGTGTTACCAGTATTTCCAGGTATTTAATAACTGTCTTTTCAATATGTACATACCTAGTATCATAGGATCATGGCACTGATAGTGGAAGAGGGACCTCATAGTGGAAGAGGAATGTCATCCATCTGGACCTCCAGCCCGAAACCAGACACTGGTCAACAAGATGTAAGGTCAATCATGATGATGTTTTTTTGTCAGAATCACAGATTGGTTAGGTTGGAAGGGACCTCCAGAGCTCAGTTCAACTCCTCTGTTCAAGTAGGACCACCAGAGCCACTCTCCCAGAAGACTCTTATTAAGTCTTGTAAACTTCCAGAGGTGGAGAGTCTCTGGACACTGGTTCAGCATTGCTCTCCTACTGGAAATCTTTTTCCTATGTCTAATCTGAACCTCTCAAGTCACAATTTTTGGCTGCAGTCCCTTATTGTGTCATGTGTATGATATACAGAGTAGACCTGAATCAGGAGAGGGTCAGGTTGGATGTGAGGAAAAGGTTCTTCACCTGAGGGTGGTGGGCATGGAGTAGACTCCCCAGGGCAGTGGGCACAGCCCTGAGCTGGTGGAGCTCAACGAGCATTTGGACACTGCTTTCGGACATAGCATTTGGGTTCTGGATGTCCTAGATGGACTTCTAACTCCTTTCTATGATTCTGTTTGTCAGAGCTGCAATAAATATGAAGCAGATAAAATAATCCAATGTCCACATTACATCCTTCACACAACCACTGCCTGTGGTTGTGTATTGGTATGTGTGATCTCTGGTTTAAATTATTGCAGTGTTATTAAAGTGTACCTCTCCATTTGTGCTACTAGGGTCAGTTTAGCTACAGTGATCTGTCAGTGCTAGAGATAAAAGTGTCTGCATAGCAGTTGTATCAATGAGTCTAATCAAAAGATGTTATGGGAAAAACAGACCGGTTAATAAAAAGAGATCATCTCAGTCTTGTCTCTCAGCAATTACACTGTGCTTTTCATCAGTAAATCTTAAATGTTTTTTCAAGAATTTAATTGGTAAAGCTTGCTATTCAAAGGTTGTCTGGCTAATGTGACTTTCTTTCTAAATCTCTGTAGGGCATCAGCCAACATCATTCCTATGGTACAATACTTGAAGGTGGTTGAATTCATTTCATTTGCTCTCCTTGCTTAGGGTTGTTTCTGCTAGGTTATTTTAGACGGTGGCCCAGGCTGGGAGAACTGTATTTCCAGCCTTAAGCTCTGGGTTTGAGCAAAAGCAATAACCATTGCTCTGAACATCTTTGAAACTGGCAGCATCGGGTCGGAAAAGCACAACCTCCTGAGCTGCTGGTGGTGAGAAAACCATCCAGAACGGGGTCAAACTTCGTGTTTTCAGGGTGGGTTGGAGGGGATAGAGCGACTGCTGTCTCTTTTGATCTTTCTGCAGCAGGATTTTTTGGTGGACAAGCAGGAGAGAAGTAATGCTTTCTGACACATGTGCTGACAGGGACTGAACCGCATTTGCACTCTGTCAATCTGATCTTCCAAGAGCTGCTTTTTTTTTTTTTTTTTTTTTTTGAGATATATTTGACTTTATCAACCATCAAAGGCATCCTCAGTTTTTGGTCTGCGTGGGAAGAGGAGCAGGCAGCCAAGAGAGAGACACATTGCTGCATGGCCAACTTGACTCCATGGAGATCAACTTCTCGGAGGGAGCAGAAAGGGCTGTGGGCACTCAAGGTTACCCTGGGAGCTGGAATGGATGCAAAGAGAAGTTGAATTTGCCACTGTGGATTTTCTATGTCTTTCTGTTTTTTTTTCTGGACATTAGTCTGATAAGCATGACTCCAGCCAAAATGGAAAGAGTAGTATACTCCTATTCTTGCACACTGGAGACGACAGAAAACAAAAAGAGAGTTAAAAAAAAGAGATAGGTGGCATTATCTTCTTGGCCTCAGAGATTGACATCTCACTAGCATATCCTGTCTGTGTCATTGCAATTCCCTGTACACCTTCTGGATTAATCCTGTCTCTGTAGATGCACTATATTGAGCTGGAAGGGTTTTTATCACATTTCTTTTGCTCCTGAATTAATGTTCTTCTTAGGGTGATGGGAGGAACTGTGTGCATTGTCTGCCTTCCCTTTTTCAATTCCTTCTGATAGGATTTTAATTTTAAATCCTGCACTCATCACACATACAACCATTTCTGCTTGGCCAGAAGTCAACAGGAGTGTGCAGTAATTGAAGATTATGGGATATGTACCAGCACAGTACTGGGAATGCCTGCGAAATAGCAAGTGCATCAGCTTTGCTGCCATCAGTGGGATGCAGAGAAGCTTCTACATCTTGCCAAATTAACCCCTTTGAGGGAACTCTGTTGTGCTAGGTTTGTCTTCTCCCAGGACCACGTGGCAGTAGTTGGGAGTAAAACAAATGTACCTACCCCAGCCTCAGTCGCAGACTTGGATTGATTATTTTAATTAGCAAAACAGTCCAGACTCCTTCACCTGTAGTATTGGTCCCATACATCCTCATTTTCCCTCACATGGCTGAGCCCACATTGCTGGTGTCAGAAACAGCCCCTTATCTTTATGTCCAGAGGAGAAGCCGTTTGGCTTGGCTGCACTCCTGTTTGTTTAGACCTTAAGCAGCTCATTTCTTATTTGTAACCTCATTAAGCCTATAGCATCCATAGCAGGAGATCACATCCCTGGGATGCAGAGGTAGAGTTGACCTCTGTTGACCCAGGTGAGCTTCCAAAATTAGATGTTAAGGCCCAGATACAGCAACCACAAAAGCTCCGTTTCACCCAGCTTTCCATTTCTCCCTCCAGCTACCTGTCTTTCACCGTATTTCTTCACCTTAAATCAGAGTTTGGACGTTGCTAGGGTTGTTTCTGTGACTGATGACCCTATCTGCAACGTCCAGAAGGGTTTCAGTATCCACTTGTATGTGTAAGGCAAAGTCTGGTGAACTGCATTTAAATAAGAAATGTATCACTCTGAGGCCAACACGCCTCTAAGATTCAGAGGGCTGGAGCACCTCTCCTAAGAAGAAAGGTTGAGGGAACTGGGCTTGTTTAGCTTGGAGAAGAGAAGGCTTCGGGGAGACATCATTGTGGCTTCCAGTACTTGAAGGGAGCATATAAAGAGGAGGGGAAACAGCTGTCTGCAAGGTGGATAGTGAAAGGACAAGGGGGAATGGTTTTAAACTGAGACAGGGGAGGTTTAGGTTGGATATTAGAAGGAAGTTTTTCACATAGAGGGTGGTAACGCACTGGAACAGGTTGCCTAAGGAGGTTGTGGATACCCCATGCCTGGAGGCATTCAAGGCCAGGCTGGATGTGGCTCTGGGCAGCCTGGTCTGGTGGTTGGCAACCCTGCACATAGGCAGGGGGGTTGAAACTACGTGATCACTGTGGTCCTTTTCAACCCAGGCCATTCTATGATTCTGTGATTCTCATTCTTAACTATCTTTTCACTAGGGAAGTTTCATTGCTTGCTTTTCTAAACTCGGAAGTGCTGGAATGTGGAGTGGTTTTCTTGACTGTCTCCACACCTATTAGCTCCGGATTGTGTCTCTCCATCACAACAGTGCATATTTTATCCCTTCTCTTTGCTTGGTTTGCTTTGTGAATCCTGAAACAGTCTGTAACACAGTCCCAAGCAATGCACTTTATAGTTGACTTCCCGAGAAAGAACTTTCCTGCATTCTTGCCTGGCTCATTGAAAGTCACATTCTTATTCTTTTTCCCCTGCATTTGAAGCCTGAGTCCATTTCACTTCGGAAGAATAACTCTTAATTTCTCATTTTTGAAATGTTTTCCTAATCAGAAGTGCTGTACGAGAAGAGCCATCGTGTTTTAAATAATTGATGGCTACTTTATTGAGTTGTCAGCGCTAATTCATCGTCTTTTTGAAGTGCTTGGATGTTCAAAGGAGTAATCTTTTTCCAACGTGCTTATTTTTTGAAAAAAAGTTCATTTTTATAATTACTTTTTTCTTTTTTTTTTTTGCAATGGAGTGTAATTGTAGTTGTACAGCAGTGGGGTGGGATGAAGTACCTTCCAGCTCATGCCGGCTCTAAAATGCCTTTATTACCATTTTTACTGCTAATTTCTCTGCCTCCCTCCTTTCGCGGAGCTTTAATTATACCTGTTTTAAAAGTGCATTTTGAAATATGACACCTAGTTCTCATGGAGAACAAAAGAGAGATTAATCCATTGTTAAAAGGAAAGGTAAAGAAGCTGTTTTTCTTTGTCAGGGCCACCCCTCCCTGACAAGTCCCTTTCAGTGGGAGGACTGCAGAGAAGGAGCCATGATTTTTGAAGGAAGGGACTTGTCAACAGCAGAACTGAAAACCAAAAAACAGTTGCACGGATGCTGTGAAAAGAGCTTTCCTTCTTGCACATGGGTTTCCCCTCTCCCCTCCACTGGCAGAGAGAAGGGCTCTTGCAAGACCATATAAACTTAACTAGCAGTTTAAAGATCTGCTTTAGTGCTGTGTATTGATTATGTAATTAATTAATTAATTTAGTGTGTTTACTTGCATCAACTTCACCCTACAGAAGGTGAAAGCTCTTCCCTTGCATTGCACATGGGATGGACCCATATGGGTGCTTTATAAAGTTTTTGGGTGCTGCCGTGTTCTGCAGCCCCAGTTGTGAATATTCTGGGCCAGACCCAGGGCTTGATGGAAGAGCTGGGAACATTAGGCTTGGCTCTTCTAATTAAAGCATTCAGAGACCTCATGTGTCTGTTAAGAAAACCGATACATGGAGTGAGAGTAGAGTAGAATGATACAATGCTATGGGGGAGCCCTACCACGGTCTGTGTTCTATTTTAATTAATTAAGTGCTAATTATAGCTGCTGGAAAAGGTAAAGACAAGAGAAAATTGAAAACATTGAATTTGTGAAGATGGTATCCCAAATTCTGATCTCGCTGACCTTGAAGTCAATGGAGTTACACAGGATATCTTCCAGCACAAGAGAGATGAGATCTATCCCATTAACTCTAAATAATTTCTGTAGTCAGTCATTTTAAACATAAAAGGACAGGAAAGATAGGGCCATTCAGCTGCATCCGACTCCTGTTTGCATGGATAGCGTCAGCCTCGATAACCTCTTGAGTTGCATACAATTAAAAGAAAAACAGGCTCGAACATGAAGCAAACCAAACATTCAAGCCACCAAGGGAGCTCTGCTTGTTGCAAAAGGCTTCTAGCAAAAGAAGCTGAGATTTCTCTGCTTGACTGTATAATTTCTCCTTGCAGAGTTGTGTCAGAAACTATTTTAAGGGCAGGTTGGTGACAGGTTGTACACCCTTGTTTTTGTATTAACACAGCGTGTCGTATTTAATGCCTGCTCTCTTGTTTTCCATTGCACTTTGCTGGAAACAACACAATCACAAATTTCCATAGCAGCTTCCTATTCTTTTTCCAGCCATTGTGATATTTCCACCCATGACACAGGAAACCTACTGACCCTTAACTAACAATGTCATTTTGGTTTGCCTGCTTCATTGCTTAGGTGGAATTACCTGCTTTCTACTCATTTGTCTCAAAATCACTTCAAGTAGTGTTTCTCTGGGGTTTAGAACTAGTTTACCTTTGAGATGTCTTCCAGCTTTTTGGAGTTTAAGGAGTGTTTGGACACAGCTCTCAGACATAGGGTTTGGATTTGGAGTGATCCTGGGTGGAGCAGGGAGTTGGACTCAGTGATACTTGGGGGTCCCTTCCAACCTTCCAGGCTATTCTTTGATTTTCTAAATAAGCACAAGGTCACCATAGTGACCAACAGAGCTGTGAGCATGCCCATGGCTTCCTAATTATCACAACCCCTTCAAAGAGTGGACCACATTACATTTCTGATGCGTCCCTGCTCTGAGCAGCACCAAGTGCCTCTGGCCCATAATGATAGAGACTTCTAGCCCTTCCTCTGAATCATCTGCGTAACTACTGAAGTTAAGATGAACAGCTGATGCCCCAACCCTAGAGGCATTCAAGGTGAGGTTGGATGGGGCTATGGGCAACCTGACCTGGTGGGAGGCAACTAGGCCACAGCAGGGGTTGGAGCTCGCTGATCTTTAAAGTCTTCTCCAACCCAAACCATTCTATGATCTATCACTATACTTTGAAAGCAAGAACGTGCTGTTAGATGAAGGAAGAATATCTGTGACAAATGGGCTCAGGCAAGCAGGATCTACCCACTGTTGAATGTAAATCAATAAATAGCTGGAGGATATCAGGGCTTACTTGGTCTTCTAGGTTCTTGGAAGTAATTTGGCAACACTTGCATGGTTTGTCAAGCCAACAAAATCTTTTTTAATTGAAACGAATTGCCTGCGTGTACATAAATGCATATTGAAGTTCCTGTATCGTGGCCTCAAACTGGTAATACAGCATGAACATCTCTTAATTGTATTCAGCATTGCTTTTCACAGCTGGGCTGAAAAGCAGCCAGAAAAGCTGCTATCTATCAAGTCAGGTATCAAGTGAAGAAGAATAAGTACTCCTGCTAATTTTTACATTAATAATTCACCACAGCCATAGCAATGGAGATACAAAGAAGAGTCAGAAAGTTTTGAACAAGAGGGAAAGACTTTTCAAATGGAAATGTTGATTTGATAGTGAGCTAAAGCAAGGAGCTTAACATGGGAGTTGATATGCTCAAGCAGATCTGTTTGGGTGTCTGGAAAGATGTGAGCTTTGCAAATAAACTCAATTTTTTATATAATGAGAATGAGAGCTCTCGAGCATTAAACAATACAGCTTTAAAGAGAGGAAGGCATTTATCAGCACCTTCGATTCTTTTTTTTCTGAATGTTGGTTTCAGACCTACACGTTTGCACAGCATTAAAAAGAAAAGAAATAGAAAGAAATAGCCCTAGTGGAGCCAAGAAAGCACAAATTCATGGCTGATGTGCAGCTCTGTAAGTTAGTGCTTTATGCTCTTTTATGCTTGCATTAGAAAGGAAAAGTGTTGGGCACAGCTCAAACAATGATGCCAGATCTGCAATAGCACAAAACTCTCCAAAAATGGTTTAAAATACACATCAAATCAGAGAATATTCCCAATTGGAAGGGACCCTAGGATCATCAAGTCCAACTCCCAGCTTCACACAGGGCCACCTAAACATTAAAGCCTATGTCTGATGGCATTGTCCAAACACTTCTTGAACTCCAGCAGGTTTGGTGCTCGTACACATGTATTCATTTATGTATTCTATGATTTTTGTACATATAATATTTATGGGACGTTGAGCTTCGTCTTTGAGTTGCTTCTATGCCACGTGCCTTTCTTCCAGACTGTTCCCCAAAATCCCTTTTTGGTGTTTTTGCAGGGCTACCAGCTTGGCTTCTCTCTGTCAAAGTATGTTTCCACCTTGTATCATTTTGCTCTGATCCATCTTTAGGTAATAAGAGAGGTTGTTTTCTCTCTGATGAGGAAAATTATTTTAAATGTTTTTCTCCTAATAGATGAGCAAGTGTTGAAATTGATGTAATGAAATAATGACATCTCCTTGTGAGTTTACTGCAGCGGAGAAAAACAAGCTCCTCGGCAGACTTTGCATTTTTGCTTCCAGGTTTATTCCCTTTTGCACTTTTGCTTTGCTCTTAATAATCAAACAGCTCTTGAAGGCATAGAGTGGCCTCGAGGAAATAAGTCTAGTCTGACTCCACCAACCAGTATATCCACACCAACCTCAACGACCAGTACCAGATCAGTACTCTACAGCTTGCTTTTGCAGGTGGTACGTATCATTGCCTCTTCCCTTCCTCTTTTCCTCCTCTAAAGCCCCAGTGACTGGTTATACCTTGTAGCAGTGCAATAATTGAAGGTTATTTATAGATCATTCCTCACTTGGCTTCTTTTAGTTACATCATTTCTTGCTTCAAGTAATAGAATTGAAGGTGAGGATGGCTTGGTTAGCCAACAGGGAGATTTTCCATGCATAGGAAGTCTCAGAAGTCCCGAAACCATTCTGCTGGCAAATAAATGATATGTTCAAGATGTGTTTTTTTTTTTACCAGAGCAGAAGTCAATAGGTGAGAAGGCAGTGGTGTAGTGGCTGGCAAGGAGCAGAGCATCTCTGGCATAGGAAGCTGCTTCATTCCCATCCCCACCATTGATATGTTTTGCATATTCAGCACTTTTAAGAGACTTCCAAAACTCAGCTTTGGGTCCATGTTGTAAGATAGCATTCACTGGATTGGAGGGAGAAATGGAAGGAGAGTCAGAAACAGCCAGTTGAAAAGTTCATGCCAGCAGAGGCAAGGAGCAGGTATTTACAGAGCAGCTTGACAGCTCTGTTTGTCATACAAGCTTGGGTCAAAATCAACTTGTTTGCTTATTTTTTTTAACATCCAACTCAAGGTGCTGACTTTGAGTTGCATCCATTGCTGAGAAAAAAAAAAAGAGCTGATTTTCTTTTAGGTTGATATTCTGATGGCCCCTTGTGGTTTCATGGAGTTAGTCCATGTAGACAAAGTCTAATGTGGGAAAAAAAATGTGGCAGAATCTTGGGCAACTGCTCTTAAGTCTTTGCTTTTGGAGATTTCATATCCACAGGTGAAGAGGCCATGGGGAATAATAGAGGAAAATTTCCAGAGATGGATATGAATGCAGAAGGACATTATTTGGGAGCTGACAGCCTTATGCTGGTTGACTTTTGATGAGAACATCTGCTCTAGAACATAACTTAAGCCGTCCAAGGTATTTGCTCTGACTCTCCTCCCACCTCGTGTCAGACAACAATTAAGTCCACAGCTGCTTGCTGCAGCCATATCATTGCAGTAATTAAACATAAAGATCATTTATAATGAGCATTAGTTCATGCCCCCAAATTACTTTTCATTTAATCACATAAAAAGGCATTTGCATTTAAGAGTTGCCTGTTTTAATAATCTTTATTATGATAAAGATATCAGTCGTGTCACAATTAGAAGTATTTTTCACATTTATGATCTTATCTTCAATCAGAACTGTACAATTCTATGTCTGCTCTCTCTTTGCTTTCCTATCAATTTGGGATCACACGAAGCCTCCAGCATCCTTCCTCATTTATTGTTGTGTACCGCTCTCTTATTAAAGGAAAATGAAAACAGAAAGAGCAGAGAAACTTGAATACTGTAATTGCTTTTCAACCAACTTTAGTGAACTGCTGTAAGAACAAAATGCATGAACATTTAAAAATATGTTTATATTTCCAGTCCATTGCAGAAAAAATGCTCAGACACCTTTTCTGCTGTCTTCTAAAGTAGATATCCTTGGCAAGGCAAATTATTAAATAGATGGTGGAAGTATTTAGGGAAGGCCAATGGAAATTGGTCAGTAAAAGCATACTTTCTTCTAAACCTCTTGTGTCGTTTCCTGGAAATGGATTGCCAGCATTTTTCTTGGTTGTCTGTTATAAATTGGTTGTGTGCAGTACATGCAGGGTCACAGCACAGGGTGAAACCCTCACTTTCTTTATTCAGAGTTTATTCTGGGATTTTACTTATCTGAGAGGGTCTGTGGAGGCAAACGTTTGGATTCATCCAAGTGTCCAGCATTCATGAGCAGCTTTATGCGTCACCAGCATCAAGAAATGGTAGAGCCTGTATGCGCTGCTGATGGCCATGGGTCTACACAGTTCCTGGAATGGAGATGAAAGATTTGAAGAGTGAGATTTGAGGCTAAGGGAGAGAGTAGAAGGGATTATGTATTTCTATAAATGATGGGTTGCAGCCCAGTTTATAACTGTCCATTTGAGTCTTCCGCACGATAAAGAAATTCCAGGGATGGCTCAAAAGCCTGAATGTTGAGGGCTTGCCAAAAAAAAAAAAAAAAAAAAGAGGTTTCAAGCAATAAGAAACTTTCTAATACCATGACATCTACTTTGAGGAGTCATAAAGTAGCAATTTTAAAAATCAATCAGCAAAATATGGTGGCTCGTGGCATGTTGGTATTAGTACCTTGCAGAGAGGGAGCTAGGGAAGATGCAAAGCTTCAAGGCTTAAGTCGGTGTCTACTGGAACAGCTCAAGATGCTAGTAATTGAAGATCTGTAGCTCAAGGGTAAGGTGTGTTGGCAGATGATGGTGAATGAACCAGGCAGTACATGCCAAGCAAACGTTTGCCCAAAACATGTTTATAAGTATTATATTTGTGAGTGCTTGCATCCGTATTCATTTAACACAGGGATAATGAGATTTCCATGTCTCTTATACATCCTTCACATTTAAGTCAACCATATCAGAAAAAGAAGATTGAATGTGTTGTAGTTAATGTGGCCACATGTTGTGTAACCACAGAATTACAGAGCTGGGTTTTCAGAATTGTGTTGTTCTGAGTGATTATTTTTAATGTATTTATTAACATGCAGATGAAATTTCTGCGCAGCTGTTTGAAAACATTTTATGAGACTGGTAACACTGTGTGAGATGAGGTAATGTTTTGCTTTCCGTGCTTCTGATTTTGTTACCAGCAAACAAACAAAAAAGGCATTTGATGTGGATTTTGTTTGTGTTTGCCAAGTACGTTTATTACCGTGCCTCAGAGCTCAAGTAACATAACAGAAGGAGCAGCCAGGAGGTCCCAATGAGAGTAGGGCAACCTCATATCCTCAAGGGAGCCCCAGTATCACCCAGGGAGTCTCCAGATGTGAAAAAAATATATTCAGGAGGACTTCAGGGGACTCAGAGACACATTCTGGCTTGTTAGAGCACACGAGCCATCACTTTACCCTAGTATGAAATCACCCACGTATCTGACTGGCCTGGTGTACCCTGCTGAAGTGAGGTAATGAGAAAGGTTAAAGCAAGCTGTAAGTCTATTATATTGATACCTCTGTGTTTTTTCTCCTTTTTTTTTCTTACTCTTTTAGAAAGCATAGTTGACTCAGGTGTATTTCCCACAACAGTGGTTTCTGCCCAATATAATCTCACAGGCAGCAGAGCTTCTCACATTTTCCACCATTCTAACTTTATTCAGGAAAAAAAAAAAAAAAGGTCTTTATATCTTCTTATATTACTTGCCATGAGTGTTAACAGTCATGGTTGGTTATGACAGTGCAGATTGGGCCAGCATCTTCTGAGAGCCCTACTAAACATGTGGCAGCAAATTAAAATTATATGGCTGAACAAGTTCCTGCCCCAAGCCATCTGCCCCCTCCGTTTGATGGCTGTTGCTGGAAAGGTGAGGATATCAGAACTGCCTGTGAATCAGTTGCTGAAAAGCTGTAGTTTTCACATGATATTTTCAAGCAGCCGTAACCTAGATATCAGTTTATCTGAATTCTGTGAATGTGCAGGTGCAGATTCACAGGTAGGTGAGATGCCCCTAGGTTGTGCTCTTTAGTGGAGTGATTTTAGTCCATGACTTCTTCTCTCTCAGCCCATGAGGATTTTGGTAAGATCCACGCTGCCATGTGCACTGATGGGAGCAGGACACAGCTCCTCAGAAATCAGGGTTGTATATCCCGTTTTGGAGGTGGTTGGATTGGTGTCCTCCTCCTCACTCATCTTAAGCCTCAGATCTAAAATTATTTTTGAGTTCAGTTGTTGAACAGGTATGGTTGCATGGCAAAAGTGGTATTGTAAAGATCTGGGGGCTTGGTATCTGATTAGTCTCTCCCAGAGGTAGAAATATGGGAATCATAAGGAGACTTAGCCATTCTTCTTTTCCATCTTGAAATGGTCAACAAGAAGTGCTATTGAGTGCTGGGAAAAAAAAGAAGAAAGAAAGAAAGAAAAAATAAAATAAAATAAAAAACAGATCAAGGAGAATCTTCCCTATTCATTAGGTTTCTTCGTGGTCTCTGATAGTTCAGCTCAATCCCTACATGCTGCGTGCAATATTCTTTCCAAATCACATTAAGTCTGACAGCTCTGGATTGCTTTGATAGATGTGTAAACGGTTGGCCCTGTTGAAACATGTGCCTTGCTGATACCTCCTGTTGCCGAATCTAATCACACTCTCATTACACATAGAATAAAAACTGTTTGCTTGTTTCAGTTTTGAATTGCCAGTTGTTAGAGTTCAGCAAGTTGTGCAAATAGGTCTGGTATTTTTTCCTCCAGGCTGGATTTGGAAGGGTCATGAAGTCATGGTCTTTGCTGTCAGATGCACAGCATCATGTAATCACTTCTCAGAAACATACTATGTCTGCCTTCAAAGTAGTGTTTCTTTAGTGCTATACCATCCTTCTGAATTCTAGCATAACTGATAGCCAGGGATCATACAGGCTACTGAATTTGGTCCACTTGAGCTTTGCTGTATTTCCCTTTGGGCTACACTGGTGTAGGTAGTTTGGAGGTATCTATAGATGGGTCTGCTCAGAGGCAGTCAGCCTTTCTGCTGGAAAGTAGAAGATTTTTTAAAAGGAGTCATGCTTATTATAAATAATTTCTATCTTCTTTCTCAAAAACATGGTCTTAGCAACAATAAATGGTAGGACTTTCAGTGTTAAGGAATGATTGATTTTCCCAATAGCTGAACTACTCAAGATTGCTTTGAGCACTTGTCTGTTCCTCAGTGTCCATCAGAAAACACTTTCCCACCTTAGATTCCTCAACTGTTTCAGTGAATGTGATGACTCATGGGAGAAGGGGACACAGGAGAGAGGAAGAGATTCATGTAACATTAGGTGACATTGGGTGTCAAACATGCTATGCAGATTCTCTTTCAGCCTGGGCTCCCAGGTGGGGCTGACTTCATAGTCTTGGCTATTTGCACTGAACCAGTTCTTCGCTCTCCTTGTTCACGGCTTAGAAACAAGTAAGAGAGAGTGAGAAAGGGCATCTATTCTAGATGTGACACCCTTTGATGAAGTACAGTAAGACTATATGGGCAGGACTACAAATATCTCTGCTGTGTCACCAGTGCTTCCTGATTCAATTCACAGTTGCCCATCACGATGCTGAATTAACACAGGACATTGGCATTCTCAGACAGTCTGAAATGTGGTGATAGAATAATATTTTTCCTGTGTGTTATTGTGTGATCCAGCATCAGAGCAACCTTCACTGTAGAAAGGCAAAAAGGAAAGCATCTTTGCAGCCCAGGAAGGCCACGGTGGTGATTTTTAAGAGCACAAGTCTTACAGTACAAGGTTTCATTCCTGCTGCCATTCATGAATAATCCTCCAGATGTTGGTTTCTCTTGAAGTGGAAGTTCAGAATTTACCAATATATATATGAAAAACAGTTGCATATTTAATGAAAGAATTCCTGCCTTTTCCAGATATGGTGCTCTGCGGCAACAGGCAATGATTCTATTGAGAGAAGAAAACTTGTGAACACTTGGGCCAGTAAACTACATTTCTCAAGGGTACATGGTCTGTTGTTTGTGTAAAGGGGAAACCCTTGTATTTGTTAGCACTGCCTCTCAGTTTCAGCCTTCTGCATCCTCCACATGTTGAGAAGGAGTGACTGATGCCTGGTGGGATCCACTGAATGTGCTGTCAAGAAAGGAACACAGGGCATTATATTCTTTAGCACAGGCTCTGTCATGGTAATTACTGCTTTCTCACACTGCTTCCAAGGGGCCTTCAAACATTTCTGTGCTCTGTTTTCTCATCTATGAAGCGAGGAAATTCCATTCAGAAAGATGCCACAGCCGCATTCATCAGCTTGCTTTGTGCTTCTTGGATGGACGATGCATAAAAGCAGAAGGATGTGTTGTTGCAGGAACACATCTCCACATTTCATATTATCATAGAATGTTTTGAGATGGAAGGGACCTAAAGCCCACATCCAGTTCCAACCCCCTGCCATGGACAGGGTTGCCCCCCACCAGCTCAGGCTGCCCAGGGCTGCATCCAGCCTGGCTTTGAACACCTCCAGGGATGGGACATCCACAGCCTCTCTGGACAACCTGTTCCAGTGCATCACCACCCTCTGAGTAAAGAATTTCTTCCTAGCATCTAGCCTGAATTTCCCCTCTCTTAGTTTAAAGCCATTCCCCTTTATTGTATCACTATTAGACCATGTAAAAAGTTGCTCCCCTTCCTTCAAGTGCTTGAAGGCCACAGTGGCATCTCTTCAGAGCCTTCTCTTCTCCAAGCTAAACAAGCCTGACACCTTCAACCTTTTTTCACAGGAGAGGTGCACCAGCCCTCTGGTCATGTTTAAGCACTAAAGATTACATTTCCCATCTTTTTTGCCTGGTCACAGGCCCAGTGATTCCTTCCTCATACGAACTCCCTGCTATTGTACTTCAGGGTCCTACTGATTTTACTTCAAAGATGTCTCAAAGGAAAAGCCACTCCTTTTCCAAAATGCTTCAAGTGCTTCAGCTACACCAATGCTACACTCCCCATCGCACAAGGCCTCAATGGCTTCGACCAGATAAGAAGAAAAATATTTCTCCTGTCCTGGAATGGAACAAAAAAACAAGCCAGCAGCTAACTGGAGTGCTTTAATTTGCTCATCCTACAGGGATGTGAGGCAGATCTGCGGCCATTAATTGCTACAACATCTTGATGTCACAAACAGATTTTTTCCCCACTCTCTCTGCATTCCAAACACCACCCCCAGAGGCAAAAAGGATGGTACACAAGTGATCATGAGTGCCACCTGGCTTCCTGATAGAGCCTGCATTTCCTCTGGTTCACTTGTCAGGGATATCGCTCCTTGCAGCAGCATGGCGTTGCCAGAGAGATCTTGCAAATATGACAACATTCGAGAGACAAATTATCTCCATTCAGAGCTAATTTCTGTTTCCCAGCAGGGCTCCGCTGTGACCCTGCTGAGTTTGGAAATGCTGCTGTTTGGTTAATAGATGAATGTTTTGTGGATGACTGTATCTGTGCTCTGCTGGTGCCAAGTTTGGCTTCCTCTGCTCCCTCTCCTTACTTGCAGCCAATATTGCGAGGCCTAAATGGGTTTATTCACAGGACAATAACTTGCCTGTCATTAGCATGGGGAAAATAATGTATGAGCAAATGATAAAACAAAATGCTCATTCTCTGCCATCCATAAATGCCTGGGAGGTCTCTTAAAGATGTACTATAGGGAGCCATCTGCTCTGAAGGGGAGATGGGACTGTCAGGAAATGATACACAAGTTAGAGATGGGAAGAGGAGATCTATAGTATCATCTAGACCATTTGCTGAGCAGGACTGCTCATTACTGCTCTGCCCGCTCTGACTGGCAATTGAACAATGGTATCTCCACTGTTATTAGACATCTCTCGTAATGAGTTGACCCAGTGGGTCTTTCGTTTCCCCATTTGTTGTTTTTTTTTCCCCCTTCTGGAATGGAACTTGAAGGAAAAGATGAGGACTTTTTTGCTGCCCTTTTAGCTGTGTTTTGGAAGCAGGATTCTGTGGTCACGAAGAGCTTTTTGTATCTTTACTATGATGAAAATCCTGAGTTATAAGCAGAGAGCTTTTTTACAGTAAGGATGGTAAGGCATTGGAATGTGTTGCCCAGAGAGGTGGTGGACATCCCATCCTTGGAGACATTCAAGATGAGTCTGGATGGGGCTTTGAGCAACCTGACCGAGCTGTAGATGTCCCTGTCCAATGCAGGGCAGTTGGACTAGATGACTTTTAAGTGTTTGGTTTTTTCAGATGTAAGCACAGGTCTCTGGGCTGATCATGATGAAATACCACAGCGGTGTAGCTGAGGTTTTGTCACCATGTGTACTGTGGTTGTGAAAGGAAGAGGACAAAGGTGGAGGAAATAAGACTTCCCCTGACACGTGTAATTCAGGGTTTATCTGTAGGAGCATTTGTCAAAACACAATGTTTGACTTTATAGTGTGAGCAAAAGGTGCATCTGGTTCCTAATACAAATATTTATTGCAGAGCTTGGCCCCCCTCCAGGCCTTGTTTTATGTTGGAAGGTGTTAAGTGGAGTTCTACCAAAGCTTTTCCTTTTCCATCACTCTCCATGAGGACAGGGTGGTAAGATTTTCTGTGGCTGTGCTCTATCTATATGAGATTCTCTGCAGACATTTGAGTGATCCCATTTCTTCATGCTGTCTTACTCTGGTACAGCCAACCTTACATACAGTCATTTGAGTTGGAAGGAACCCATGAAGGTCATTCAGTCCAGCTCCCACTGAAGATGGTCAAGAAGGGGAAGTGCTCTGTAGACTCACAACACTTCCCCAGTACCTTGCTGTTTCCTAGAAAGTATGGCATATATATATATGACTGTCTCAGCTTCCATCCTTGAAAGCATTCTGCTTCAGAAATGGTCCCACTTGTGAACCTGTCGCCACCTGGAGTCTGAATAAAGAAAAGGCAAATAGCTGTATTCAAGCAGAAGAAAATGGTGTTTCAGTAATGGTTAAATTTTTCACCTTGCTCAAATTTTGCACCAAGCCTCATTGCAGTCGCTGCTTCTGTTTGCATGAATCAAAGGCTAGCATTGTCTTTTTTCCCATCTCTTGAGCAGAAGGGTTTGTCAGACCCGAATCACCAGGGTTTTTGTGTGGTCACTCACTTTTGATTAATGTGATGTTAATACAAACTGTCGGATACTTTGAGCGATCTGCTCTCAATCTCCATGCATGAGGAATTTCAAAATAATCCTTTGGAGACATCCAGGGACAGAACTGTGATCTCCTTAGTCTTTGATGCGTAGAACACAAGACTTAATTTATTGAATAAATCACAAGTGATGCTGTCAAGTGCAATGTAAGAGTTTTCTCCTCCCCATGCTCTTCGGGCAAAGCGCTTAATGTTTTATCTCCCCTTTTGGGCCCACGCTGGACTGAGAGGCACCCAGGGCACCCTGAGCCACCCTTAAGTGGTCAAATCAAGCCTTGCTAATGTGCCAAGAGTAGATGCAGAAACATAAACAAGGAGAATAAATGAATGGATGAAGTTTTTGCATGGGAAGATAAAACTGATCCAGTTGTAGTTTCCAACTACTTAAGCTATTCACAAACGTTGAAGTTTTACAAAATCAAGATTTCACAAAACTGAGGATATTTTGATTTTCTTTTCTGTGTGTGTATGTGTTTCTACCTTGAATATAATGCAACTCAATTCATAATAGCTCTGCTTTTCAGTTGCTAAGTTGTACCTGGAATAGTTACTAAACTGTACGTGGAATGATGAGCATGGGAAGCTTTCCACTGTAGATGTCAGCTCCACTATGGTTATGTCTGGAGGTGTTTGGAAGGTATTTTTTTTTGCTGATTTCTTATTTATCCATCCCATCCCATCAATATATTTGTTTGAAATTCAGAAAAGCAAAAGAAATAGGGTCTGAAGAGTCCAATGTCTCTCTTGGTCAGGATAGTACATCGGTTAAACCATTGACATGCACAGTAGGACATCCAAGTCTGAGTCCTTCTGCTGATTGAATGATATAGGTGAAACATTTTACTCCTTGCTTTTGGTTTCCTAACCACTGAGACAGGCAGAGGTCATTTTTGTATATAAATGTGTTTCGGCTCCGGTCAGTTCTAGAGGGAATATGGAAAAGGTTATGATTTCACCCACTCTAAATGAAACCAAATTGTCATCCTCCAGTCCTCTGTGACACTCCTTGTTTGAGTGCACTAGCATGTAAATTCCCCTTAGAAAGACTTTTTTTTTTCCTCTTTAAAATGAAATTCAACCTTAGCAGAATCCAATAGCTCCAACTTGATGGTAGCTCTCCGGGAGCCAGTGGCTGTTGATGCAGCCCATCAATCACAGCTGTCAATGATAATGCCCAGGCCTGCATGCTCAGGCTGCATTGCACAAGGCAACAAGTTCTCCCTGAAACAAATATAGTAAGGGTTTTAGCAAAAATGTAGCTGCGGAGTTGCAGAAATCCATCTCAAGTTCATTGCTGGTAGGTGGCCTGTGGGAGTATTTGGGAACGTATTCAAAAATACAGAGTTCCCAATTATTATTCCCAGTTATCTTATTGATTGTTGTTGGTTAATGAAGAATAAGAGGCTCAGTGAACAGAAGCATGAAATACAGTGCTCTTAGGTGATGTTTGAGCCATTTCTGCCTTCTGGGACTCACCCTATATTGGATGTTACCTTCTTCTATCTTATTCTTATATCACATTTATGCTGTATGTGAATATGTCTTCGCATTGGTGTCCACATGTGCAACATAAATCCAGAGGCACAGTATCTTCTTTCTGGGGCTCAGTCCTATTCTATTCCCTTCTGTTCTTTCGGGTTGTTCTGCATCATGGTCTGCCCAGGAGCATCTCTCCTTCACATATGCTCTTCCTCTCCAGCAATAAAGTTTTTTTTACATTAAAGCTCTTCTAATATTGGGGCTCCCGGATTGAAGAGAACAGACCTCCAAGCAGACAGAGTATTCATAAAAATAATACAGATGGCTCTTATTCTCCAAACTGGGCTAACCATATGAAAACATTTATTTAAAAAATGAGTTTTGCTCCGCTTCCAGAATTGATGCCCTACTTCTGAGCGTCATTAATTTGCTGGTCTGGGTTCAATTTGTATCGCGTTGCAGGCTGCTAATGATGTTCTAGAACAGATATTACAAAGGAGAAGGAAAGCTGCCACTCAGTGCTTTGGAAATAAATCTCCACCTTGCCACAGGTTTACCTGTAATTGGAAGAGTTGTGCAAAATACGAAGAGCCACTTCTGGGATGTTCAGGGTGGATGAAAATGTCAGGGACCGGCTTTTGAGCTCCTGCAGTACAATCTGTGCTCGAAATGACTGAATGTTATTCCTTTTCATTGCAGCCTTGCACAAATGTATATTGATTAATAAAGGAAGGGCATGGTCTGTGCCTGGCACTTTTGAGTGATAAACAGTTGCGCAGCGGTAAAGAGGGTATATTAAAGGGCAAGAGCTAATGACTTTCCTTATGTATGTAACACATTAAAACCAGCATGAAGCTACAGCTATTTTATCATGCTGCTAATGTCTCTGACAACATTCACTTGGTGGGAGTGAATGAATAGAAATCCATTTAGAGAAGTAAATTAAAATACCTTAAAAAATGTCTTTAATAATAGCTACAGAACTCAGCGGGATCAGAGAAGTGAGAGATACAAAAGACCTATTAAGTTATCCAGTCCATCTCCCTGCCAAGGCAGCAGTATTCCTTATTATGCAATTACTCCTGTAGCATTTGGTGAAGATTTAAATGTCTCAAGTGCCAGTGCCTCTGATGGGAGAGCAATCTAAAGGCTGGGAGATGGACTTTCACGAACTTTCCCCTCTGTGCAACCTTATGTTTCCTTCTCCTCTTGGCTCCTGTGCTGCATGTGTAGATGTGTGGTGGGAACAAATGGAAGGAAATCCTTACCCAAGCGTTAACTTTAATATCTCCTGCTCATAACAGTGCTGTAATACCAGACTGGTTGGTGTCGGAGATGCATGTTTCTCTGAAGTCTATGGAAAGACGTCTTCCCAAGCAGATACTTCCAGCACTCTGATTTTTGGTGGCAGAGGATCTCGGTACCTTCTGCCAATGGTCCATCTCCAGCAGGATGGACCTGCTGAATTTTGTTGCCATGCTGCCAAGCACCTGGGCATTGGTTAAGAGTTAATGTGCCAGGAATTTCTGTTTTGTGAGGAATTTCAGAGATCTGAATGATTATGGTCTCATTTTTGGGGGCAGATTTGCATTACCAGTACTGGAGAAGAAAATGTCACTGCTCTTAGATGCTTGTTTCAGAGCTTCTGGACTGTCAAGGTGGTTTTGTTCTCTTGTTAAACAGGAGAACACGGCCATCTTTTCCCATGGGATTTATTTGAGCTCAAATTCAGACAGAATGCATCCTGTATAATCAGCCACAGTTCACCCAGAAATTTCTGCATCAAGTCCATAACTCCTGTTTGGATGTGGCCTATCTTACAGAAAAGCTCCTGTGCTTGATTTAGAGCCTTTTAGAGATGAAGAATCCAGCACACACAGTTGCAAGCTGTTCAAGTGGTTAATTACCTACAATGTTAAAAAGGAGTAGCTCGCTTCAGATCCTATCCCGCTGGATCTCATTATGGCTTTTTATACTGATTTAAAGGGCTTAAATAAAATAAATAAGGAGCTTGAAAAATATCCTGATCCTATCGCAGCCAGTGAGGAGGTAAAAAAAGGCCCTTTGTCTTCTTTCTGTGCAAAGGTCTGAACAGAAATGTCATGATAAACAAGTCTAGTTCGTTTGGGCTCTGTAGAGTATGCGTGTCAGTGTGCAGTGGTCACTAATTAGTGGGAAGAAGAGCTGAATTAGAACCCAGATGTTAATACCATGTTCTGCATGGCATAAAAGTACACAGAGGCTGGTGCTGGCTGAGTCTGACCTGTGATGCTGTAAGGACTGACTTCATTTCAACAAAAACAGGGGAAATCTTTCTAAGGCAGCATCTTCTTGCAATCTGAAGCAAAGGTTGGATATTGGGAAAAAAAATCATCTCAGAAAGAGTGGTGAGGCATTGGAACAGGCTGCCCAAGGAGTTGGTGGAGTCACCATCCCTGGAGGTGTTCAAGAGAAGGGTAGTTGTGGCAACTGGGGACATGGCCTAGTGGGCATAGTGGGGATGGGTTGATGGTTGGACTTGGCAATCATGGTAGTCTTTTCCAACCTGAGTGATTCTTTTGACTCTATGAGTGAGCGTGATGTTATGGGTCAACAGTTGGACTAGATGATCTTCGTGGTCTTTTCTGACTTTTATGATTCTCTGAAAAGCCTGTCTCAAATTTGGACAAAGAATATCTCATCCAGAAATACCCACAATCTCTGTGCTTCCTCTTCCAGTTTTCTCTAGCTTTGTGATGTGGTCTCACGTGGCACAGAAATGGCACATTTGCTTTCAGAGTGCAAAGGCTTTTGTTGAAATTGCAGTGTCTGTATCATTTCCCTTTTTTTAAACTGATGTAGAGCATAGTTTGGAAGTATTCCTGGCAGACTTCTCTTTTGGTGCTTTAAATGGTTGTGATTGATTTGGTGTTTGTAGTGCTTTGGCAGGGTTGGCTGCAGTTCATGTTAACCTTGTGTACAATAGAGACTTGTGTGTTTAAATACTATACTTGGGGTCCCTCAGAATCCCAATGCCCATGAGGTGACAGATATCACCTGCAGAGAAACAGGCAGAGCTATCATTTAAAAAACATCCCTCAGAGTTAGGAGGGAAGTTGTAGTAGGATGTAGTATAACCATAGTAACGAGCAGGATTCTGTAGAACTGATACTGGAATAATGAATTTTGCTGGAAAAAAAAAAGAAAAATACCGTATGAGAAAAGCAGGCTATCAGATTTTGAGACCGTAAAAAGAGTTCTGCGTTTAAACATGTATTTGAATTGATACATACTAAAAACTCCTGCCCTTTGTAAAGCCTGGATGTGCCACAGAAGAAAACAAATTGCAAAGCCCCCTTATCGCTCAGTGTGAAATAACCACTAATCAGTAAAACAGGCAATTTGGACTATCATCTTCCCTCTGAT
The DNA here is from genome assembly GCF_016699485.2 of Gallus gallus. Classification (NCBI taxonomy): domain Eukaryota; kingdom Metazoa; phylum Chordata; class Aves; order Galliformes; family Phasianidae; genus Gallus; species Gallus gallus. The sequence continues at coordinate 2,036,185 of NC_052532.1, read as the reverse complement.
AGCTAAAAATATATATATGTTGGTTGAGGGTTTTGGTGTCGTTTTTTTCCTGTTTTAGTGAGGGCACTGCTGTATAGAAGTAGGGGTGCAGGTTGTCTCTACACAGCAGTGATGGAGCTTGGGGAGCACCCCTCTCTCTTGCCTTGTCCATACCTGTTCCCCTGCCCACAGGAGCTTATCTGGATTCATATTCAGGCATAAGTAGGCTTAAGCAAGCAACCTGTGGCAGTATTCACAGGAAGCTGGGTTCCCAGCTCACTTTTTAGTGGTTTCCATGTCTTCACTCCACCAACGTCACCTAATCATCCAACATCAGCATCATCTAATGAGGTGAGAGAATAGTTATGTCATTGGCCTTGCAGGACGTTTTTTCAACTGCCAGAATTTGGAGAAAAGAAGTGAATGCATTTGTGTTCTTATCTCTGTCCATTTTCTCTCCATTGCCATTCATTATGCTGTCCAGGTATTTAAGCAGATCCCTCCCTTTCCTATCCACACCAGTAAAGCACAGCACATGCTGGGAGATTGCCTCAGAGCTCCATTTCACACGCCTGCTGGGTAATAAAGCGTTATGAATTGACAGCAGGGTAACTAAATTGCAACTGGCAGCGTAACACTGCGGAGCATCACGGGTCACAGCCTGGAGGAGATAGAATCGCAGGTGGGGGACGTGGGTTGGGAGGCAGCTCAGGCAGGAGGCTCCCATTTCAGAGCTGTTTGCCTTGGGTGTGAATGTGGAGAAGCTCTCGCGGCTGCTGAAATCCTGTCAGTCTCTATAAACATCACAATGAAATATATAATAGCAATAGGAGTTGGAATAATATTAATAATAATTAATGTCATAATAAAATTAATCCTAGATCCTAAACGCTGCATCTCAGGTAGGATCATAGAATCTTTAAAGTTGGATAAAAACTCCCAGATCATCCAGTCCAACCCCAGCCCCACCATGCCCACTAACCATGACCCTCCCTGCTACATCTCCATTTTTCTTGAACATCTCCAGGGATGGTTTCAGTTTGGCCTCGATGTCCTTCTTGTAGTGAAGGGCCCAAAACTGAGCACAGTACTCGAGGTGCAGCCTCACCAGAGCTGAGCAGAGGGGGACGATCACTTCCCTGCTCCTGCTGACTGCACAATTTCTGATACAAGCCAGGATGATGTTGGCTTTCTTGGCTACCTGGGCCAACTGCTGGCTCACATTCAGCTGAGCGTCAACCAGCACCGACAGATCCTTTTCCTCCACACAGCTTTCCAGCCAATCTGCCCCAAGCTGTAGCACTGTGTGGGGTTGTTGTGACCAAAGAGTAGGACCCAGCACTTGGTCTTGTTGAACTTCATCCCATCAGCCTCAACTCATCAATCCAACCTGTCCAGGTCCCTCTGTAAGGCCTTCCTACCCTCAGACAGCTTGGCATTTCCCCCGCACTTGGTGTCAGTTGAGGGTGCACTCAATCCCTGCAGATCTCCAAACCCACCTGGATGTGGGGCACAGCTCTATTGGCCTTGTTGGAGAAGAGGAGGGATAGAAGGTGCCTGCAACCCCAACATTTCTATGATCCTGAGATACATGAGTGTAGTAGTGATGGTGAACCAGACTTCAAAACTTGCTGTCCACTTTGCTATCCCGTGTTTTTTTCTATGCTAAGGGAAATACAGGGCAGCTTCTGACCCCTATTCAAGCTTCAAGCCTGGAAGCAGATCAGATGAAGCAGAAAGACAGCAGAAAAAAAGTCAATCCATGTATCACGTGCCCTCATACAGTGGAAGGCATTTCCACAGTGTGAGGCTGGAACTAGATGATCTTTAAAGGTCCCTTCCAACCCAAACCATGATTTTGTGTCCTAGCTTTGTAAGGTGCTGGAGCCCCTGAGGCCATGTGAGGAAGCCATAGGGACCTATAGGGAAGTTTGTCACCACAGTGGATGATGACGCTGCATATAGCACCCAAGACAGGTGAGAGTAGCTTTGAGCAGAACAAATCCGTATGGATGATGGATTCCTGCTGGGACAGGCATAGGTTTCCTCCCTCCATGTGTTGGTTTATATATTTTTAGCTCTTTCCTGATGAGTAGTGCCCCAGCGTGGGTCATTGGAGCCCCCTGCTGAACGTACCTTCACAGTGCCAGGAAAGAAGGATGAATAATGATTGGGAAAAGGAATTAAAAGTCCTCGGGGGGCAGCTGAGAAGCTGTAATTAAAAAAAAAAAAAAAAAGCATAAGTAAATGTTTTATGTCAAGGCATCGATGTGAGGTTAAACCGCCACTGTACTTTGGAAGTGGTCCCAAACCCGGAGCTGTGGGTCAGCACTGCGGTTGAAGAGGTTTGCAAAGCTTTTGTCCCTCCTGCTCTGCCTTTAATTACAGCTGTGCTCTGTGTAGCAGTTTTTAAATTGTGGGGTGTCAGCTACACTCCAGCTCAAAAATTAGATTAGACTTTATTTATTTTCTCCTTTGAGACAGCCACATCCTGCACTCATCTGGTGCCTTCCTCCGCCAAGGCATCTCAAGGAGATTTAAGTGATGGGCAATAATAAACTAATAATCGACAACCTCTGCAGTGCCAAGGTCTCTTCCTCCATCTGCTGCCTTTTTAAGAGTCCATCATATGCTCAAGACATCCCTGCACAGGGAAATTCCCATCCTCACCATTGTTTCCGCAAGACAATGAAGAGTTTGCAAGTGAATGGGCCTGGAAGAAGCTGTGATTTATGCAGAAAAGAATTATTCAGGGTGGAGATTTTTCCTGTAATCTGTTGCTCTTCACTGGGAAGTCAGAGGAAACAGAGCAACAGATTGAAAACTGGAGGTTTGTGTGGAGTTGAGCTGTTGCTTCAAACTCCCTGTGTGTTGGCAACTCACTGGTTTCTGCTTTATTGTGCCATGCACCTTTGCATCTTCTATGGGGATCATTGGAAACCCCATCTGCATCATTGTATATTGAGTGATCTCTTTCTGTAGAACAGGCATGTCCAACCCATAGTCCCATGGGACGTATGCAGCCCAGCTCAGCACGCATGGCAGCATTTCCCCTGTCAAGCAACACAGTCATGTCTCTCTACCAGACTTCTGTAAGCCCCCTCTTTCCAGAGGAAAACATCCCTCGCTTCACAGTCACACCATATTCACGTATTCATATCATCACCTTTTGGCAGCACACACATTTGTGAACAAGTTTTCAAGGATGAAGCACGGGAAGAGTAAAACTTCATCAAAAATCTCTGATGAACACCTTGAGAGCTCACTAAGAATTGCAGCCACATCCATCAAACCAGACTGATGCATCAGTTTCAAAAAATCAAGGTCAAACATCCCACTAGTTTTATGATTCTGTTGCCCTCTTTTTCACATGTTTTAATGAAAAGCATTAGAAATTAGCATGTTTTGTTACTTCCCTGTTAACTATGTTATATATTCTATGAGGTCTGCTCTGCAAATAGTGCCTCCTGTTTCATCAGAGGTGGATGTTGGTAGTATGGCAGTAGAGGTTGAACCTTCCCACCAATATCCCCTTGCATTTTGTTCCCGTGTGATAGATGGCAGCAGACGGAATGGCATCTGACATGGAAATGTGTATGGAGCAAAGGGGTGTTATCGAATTCCTCCATGCAGAAAAAATTGCACCCATTGATACTCATTGATGCTTGCTGAATGTTTATGGAGACCAAAGAGTGGATGTGAGCACAGTGAGGGGTGCATTTCAGCAGTGGTGACAGTGGCATTGGGTCACCTCCGCTGTTGCAGATTGTTATGAGTGTGGCATGCAGGCTGGTGAAAATGCATAGCTGATAGTGGAGACTGTGTGGAAAAAGAGTGTTTTGTAACCGAGAATTTGCTCTATTTAACTCTGTTCTTGTGCTCTTTGTATCTGCTGTCATTTCTGTGGAGATTATTAGGAGGCATTATTTTCTGAGCACCCTTCCTGGATGCAGCCCTAGACAATTCCTCTTCACTCAGTGAGACCCAGGCAAGCCAAGAGGTTTTAGACCCACGGGGTGGAGGAATTCAGGCACTTTAAACCTGAGGTGGAATGCACAAGTCAAAAGTGAGGAAGAGTTTCAGCAGCGAGCAACCTTGGCTTGGGGAATTAAGGATTTTCAAGAGGAGGAGGTTGTGAGTACAGAAAAGGAAATCCCATCATGTGTTTCTTTTTTTGTTGTTGTTGTTTTTCTGCCCCATCTGTCAAATGGGGGTTAATACCTCTGGGTCTGCATATTCCTCTCCATCATTTTGGGCCGATGAAAGCAGTACGGTCAGCGCGTAAATTATACGTGCCCTGGAGCTGCTTTACATTATCTGAAGCTTCAGTCCGACTGAGAATAAGGGCTGTATCAAGGAGCAGCGATAAATGTTTGCAAAGCACATGAAAGACAAAACCCATGATGTTAATAACGACTGGCGCTGTTCCGTTTCATCATATCCCATTGGCAGTAGCTAACGGACAGGAGGTCGTACGAAGGAATTCTTCTTATTTTTAGTAGCCGTGAGACCCTTTTAAAACCTTCACCCCCATGTGCTGTAAGAGTAATGAATCATCCCCTCGGCGTGGTGTTGGGATTCAGCACCACGCAGTGTTTTCAGGTGTGAGGTGATGGATATTGTTCTGCGGATGAGTTTCCTTGTTAGCGTGGGTTTCTTTAAAAGGGTTCATTGAAGTGCCTTGCCATAAAATTATGCTTTGATCATATCCATTTGCTGTTAATGAATCCAGATGGGTTAGCAGCAACTGGATTGTAACTCTCTGATAATACATGCGCTGCCTTTCATTTTCTTGCACGGAGTGTTAGAAGATCCTATGCTGGCCCAGCTAACGAATCCAGCTGTATTAACATGGCCTAATGCATCCTAATACATAGCATCCCCAGAGACACATGCAGATGTGTCAGGATTGCTTAGGAAAAGGTTAGAATGGTTCAGAAAAATAGCCATTACATATCTGGTTCTGTCTTCTTTCATATGGTAATTCTCTTTTCTTTATCCTTTTTTTCTTTTTTCTTTCTTTTTTTTTTTCTCTTTTAAAGTCATACGAGTAGCTTAATATTCTCATTAAATCAAAAGACCTTATTCTAAAATCAAGATATTGGCAGGAACTCGGCTCTGGTTTTAATGTTGTTGTAGACAGGAGGAAATGGGAGAAATGGCATAGAAACCAGCAATGCCCTCCCTTTTAACATCCAGTATTTGGTTTTCTAAGTTGTTGTTTTCTCAAATATTGAGTTACGCAATGAAATATTGATGTAGCAGATTGAAACCAGCTCCCATTCGTAGAATCATAGAATCATAGAATGGCCTGGGTTAAAAGGACCACAATTATCATCTTGTTTCAACCCCCGTGCTATGTGCAGGATCGTCAGCCACCAGACCAGGCTGCCCAGAGCCACATCCAGCCTGGCCTTCAATGCCTCCAGAGATGGGGCATCCACAACCTCCTTGGGCAACCTGTTCCAGTGTGACTGTATGAAAAAATTCTTCTCAGAAAGAGTGATGAGGCATTGGAACAGACTGTCCAGGGAGGTGGTGGTGTAATCATCCCTGGAGGTGTTCAAGAAACATGGAGAGGTGGCACTTGGGGACCTGGTTTAGCGTGCATGGTGGAAACGGCTTGATGGTTGGACTAGATGATCTTAGTGGTCTTTTCCTACCTTAATGATTTTATAATCTTAAAGATCATCTAGTTCCAACCAGCTACTGTTAACATGGTTGCTACCTACCAGATCGGGCTGCCCAGGGCCCCTTCCAGCCTGGCCTCGAACACCTCCAGGAATGGGGCATCCACAGCTTCTCTGGACAACCTGTTTCAGTGCCTCCAAGTAAAGAATTTCTTCCTAACATCTAAACGAAATGTCCCCTTCTTATAGTTTAAAGCCATCTCCCCTTGACGTATCTCTATTAGTCTGTGTAAAAAGTCCATCTCCCTCCTGCTTATGTTCTCTGGAAGTTCCTGGAGTCACAGAATCACAGAATCATAGGTTTGAAGGGACCTTAAATATCATTGAGTTCCAAGCCTCCGTGCCACCAGTGTAACTGCAGTCCAACATTTCTCAAATGAAGCACAACTCCCAATGCCTCAATCTCCTTCTTTGCCTTTGTGCTTAGCTCAGGAGGAGCCCTTCATTCTACTGAGCCTAATATTAATTCAATTTGTATCAGACTGGGATTTTGATAACCTTCCTTCTGTATTGTTTATAGCAACAAAATTAAATACAGCAGTCAAGTCACCTTGGGGTGCCTCAGAAATCCCAAAATTCATATGGGGATCTATAAATCTTGGATGTTATCAGATGCACAGTACCTCCTTCCTCCTGCAGGCTGTCTCAGCTTGCTCATCTGTAGGCTATGGAACAGTGTTTTTGATTTTCAGATTTACCTGGTTCTTCCTGTGATTGTATTAAAGCTGTTTGTAGTAACAAAAGGATTGCAAGGTGCTGCTTAACCCTCAGCCTCTGGCAGAATGCTTATCCCCAACACATGCAGCTTGTACAGATGTGAGCAGTGGGTGTAGAGTAGTGAAGGATTGGCACAGGTTGCCCAGAGAGGTGTTGGATATCCCATCCCTGGAAACACTCAGGATAAGGCTGGATGGTGCTCTGAGCAACCTGGTTGAGCTGTAGATGTCCCTGTTCAGTGCAAGGGAGTTGGACTAGATGGCATTTAAGGGTCCCTTCCGACTCAAATGATTCTATGATTCTGTGATGCTATGATCAAACATCTGATTGTTGAGGTTTCATCTCATTGAGCTTTGTTGGTCCTGGGCCAGATTTTTCCCAACCTGATATTCAAGCCCTTTAGCCATTCCTCTTCCCCTCTCACGTGGTTTCTACTTTCTCCTCTTTTGTTCTGTTTTAGGGTACTTGGTGGCATGGACTCTTCCAGCATCTGCTCAGTGGCAGAGGATCAGCTGGATGGTTACATCGGTCACACTAATTAGCAAAACATGAGAAGGCTGAAATTAAGATATATGGCTATTCATAATCCTTTCTTTCTTTCTTTTCCAGAGCACAGTAATTGTGGAGAAGACTGTTCAAGACCTAATGAACCTGATGCACGACTTGAGTGCCTATTCGGATCAGTTCCTCAACATGGTGTGTGTGAAGCTCCAGGAGTACAAGGACACCTGCACCCTTGCCTACAGGTACAGAACAGAATCAGAAACCCATGTACGCTGGAGATACTGTTCATCTTCTTTTGCTTCCTGACATGAGTAGGAAGGAGTTACTTCTAGAAATCTGAAATAGTGATCATTGCCATATGAAGAGTTTTGACTTCCCAATGACTTTGTACACATCACCCTATGGTTTAAGCTTTTTAAATCATAGCATCACCAAGATTGGAAAAGATATCTAAGATCATCCAGTTCAACCATCCACCTGCCACCCCACTAAATCATGTCCCTTAAGGCAACATCTAAAGGTTTCTTCAGCATCTCGAGGGACAGCGTCTCAACCACCTTCCTGGGCAGCCCATTCCAGTGCCTGGTAGGTGATAGCAGAGCTTAGAAACAACATGGCTTTGCTTTTAATCAGGTAAAAGTGGACCTCAAGTTGTAGATGGAGAGCATAAGACATCGTCTCTAATATAAAGGGATGTACAGTGGGCTAACAGTTGGACTTAATGATCTTGGAGGTCTTTTCCGACCTTAATAATTCTGTGATTCTCTATGGCTATTGCTTGGTTGTAAAGCAAGTCAATTTTTTCTATTTGAATCATTCCATTCTCTGTTCCCCCAGGTTTTTTTTTAAAGAATAGCTGTATTTTGGTTATATAGAGATTTGAGTATTCAGATCTCATGCCAGTGTAGAAATTCATAACCACAACACTCCATGTAAATATATCACATGCTGGGTTTTGTGGCACTTGCCCAAAACCTTCCTGTAGATTTACTCTTTTAAGGGGTCATCATATGCTCTGTTTTGTCCTGTTCATCTTTTTTTTTTTGGAGGGGGGGGGGCAGGGGGGATCTGTCTCTAACTGCTTCCCAAACCATGGTGTGGAAGCTAAACTCAGTATGGTCCCACTGGGCACAGGGCTGGGACACAGAGTTTGAATCCTTTGGGTACTTTACCATAGATTTCCTTGGTAACCATTACTAAGTAACATATTCTATGTACATCTCAGCTGCCCATCTGTAAAATGGCTCTCCCTGGAGAGAGGGGCCAGGAGCATGCCCCGCGCCGCGGGGATAAATACTTGCATTGAAAGACACTAAAGATGCTGCGGCAATGTGGACTATAATAGCTGCTATACATAATCTCCTTTAATAGCTAATTGAGGCTGGCGATAGCAGGGGAAGCTGAAAAAGCCCCTTGTGTTTTCTGACCAAAAGCATTAAGAAATTATTTCCTATTGCCTGATTTCATTCAGAAGAAGCTTCATCTGGCGAGCGGCTGCGTATGGGCTCATTATTATTATTAATAGCACCAACAATAGCAGTGAGCACATATGGGGGCTAAATGGCATCCGAGCGCGCGTGTAAATTGGTAGCTATGCTTGTGCCATTGTCCAAAATGCTCATATTTTATATGAAACTTCATTGACTGGAGCCAGACAATAGATGTAATTTTTTTGGCTTGAACTTAAAGGTCCTTCCTTCCTTCCTTTCCTGATACCATTCCTGGCTTTGGCACCTGCTGAGGCGTAATTAGGACAGCCCTCATTTGGCAATATCCTGATTACAGCAGGAGGAAAAACAGGAAATGTTCTAGTTTTGCTGCTAGCAAATGACTGACTGAAATAGAAATCTATATACATTTCAAATGATTCAGAGGAATACAGCAGCTATCCCTGCGAGCAGTTCAGTGCACGGGGTCGGCATGCCCTCTGCAGGGACATTGCATCTCTACGGCTCAGCGTTGACCACGGTTTTCCTTCAGGGTTTGAGAAGGATAAATCTTCACAATGATGGAGTTAGAATTCTGCTTAAAATCAGAATGAGCCCCTTAGAGCTGTATCCTAAAGCAAAGCTATTGGAGGAAGGGGGTGTGTATCTGTTCTTGAGATGTCAAAATAGTAAGAATTTGGGAAGGCAGAGAGATGGTTTATGTAAGATGTACACGTGGCATTTGTTCCCTTCCCATGTGCATGTGTTTTCTGAAGGGGAATAGGAAAAAATATGGATTAAATGTATTCAAATACAGGCTCCTCAAAGGAAGATGCTTTCATTTGGAGTCTTTGCAGCACAGATAGCTCCATCAGGACGTCAGCATGAAAGAACGCCGAGCTGAGCTATTTCAAGTTTGATTTCTGCTTGGCTCTGATTGTCTAGCGAATACAAAAACTAACAGGGCTGATTGTGAATGGATCGGTCATTTGTATAAGCAGCAACTACAGATTTTCTTGCTTTAATTGATGACAAATTTTGGAAGTGTATTGAATCAGAGCTAAATGAGATGTCTTCTGTTTGTAAGAAGTTCGACACAGACTGTTTACAAATGTTGAGTTCTGGTTTTCACCCCATCTCCATCTTTTTTCACCCCGCCTCCATTGAATGAGTATTTCCTTGTGCTTTTTTCACCCTGTTTGGAGAATCTGAATTCAGTCACCTAAGTGACTCTCTGTAAAAAGAGACATCTCCAAAGAGAGATTGGTCTCAAAACATGGCTGTACTGTCTGGAGGTGCCCAACTCTCTCAATATCATCTATGAAGAAAGTTTATCTTAGCAATTCAAGAAGAGCTCAACGTGGCAACATGTCCTTGGCCATGGAAAGAGAAAAATTCATTCCCAAATACTGCTGACACAACTCAGCAGAGCCCACTTAGTCCCTGTGGCGCACAGATGTTTACCTAATGAAAATCTATGATCCCCAGCTGTGTCCAGAGATGTTCCCCATCACTCTGCTCCCAGCCTGGGGGAACCCTGATGCCAACCTGGGACCACAACCACCAGCAGATGTTTTCTGGCTAAAACTCACTGAGCTGTGGAGGAGCAAACCCTCTTGCACATGTGCCATCACCTGTGCAAGAGTTACACCTATTCCCTATCCACTCCTGAGAGCTGGGTACAAACAGATGGCATTTTTCTGGGCCCATTGAGCTGTGAATTAATTAGTTGATTATGGCACTGGTGGTGGCAAGTAACCCTATTGCAGCAGCAGGAATAATTGCATAGGACTTTGGGAGAATGGGGGGTGTTTGGAAGGAAGCACTCTGAGCTGCACTAAAACATGTCATCCTGTCTTGTGATAATTTACTCGAGGACTTGAATTAGGTTGACATTGATAAGAAGGTACGGAGGCTGAAAACTGACTGAGATGTTAGAAAGAAAAGGAAGGGAAAAAGGTGTCTGCAATTGATGGGGAAAACTGGGCTTCTAACAGAGATCAGGGCATGTTCCAACTTATTTAACACTTTCCATAATGAGGAGGTGGTTACATAAAACCAGCCTGTCAATAAAAATTAGGAGGTGTTGCAACCATGGGAAAGAGTAAGGAAATAATTCAAAGGGATCCGTGTAGCAGTGGCAGTGTCCCAGCATTGAAGCATCCTACTGATTGCAATGGAGAAATCTGCCAAGCACTCCAATGGCTCATGGTGCCATGAGTAAAACATCACCAAAAGTTAAGAAGAAAAACAGAACTGTGTGGGTTGGAAAAAGCTGACCCTAAAAAGGCAAGCAGACCTATCTCAGTTTGGAACTTGCTATAGCAGCCAGATGGACATCCTTCTCTCTTCCCTTGACATCCACTTCAAAAAGCAATAGCATTTTTGAGGACAGCAGATAATAAGGATCATAAAACACAGAAGGAGCTCTGTCCTCTGTCTGACTCCATGGAAGACTCATGGGAGACTCATATGGCTTTCAATTGTATACATCTAAAGGGCTATGATAATGCTCTAAATAACTGAGTACTGAGTCGACTGTGAGGGAAAATATCAGGGAGTAATGGGATGAAACTGAGTAAAGTAAAACATGAGCACAGGATTCTTTTTAGGATTAGGATTCTTTTTTTTTTTTTTTTTTTTTTTTTTTGTCCAAGAGTTAGATTTGTTCATCTGTGAAATAGACTCCCAAGGGAAGGAGTCTATTACTTTAGTCATTTAAATCTGGAAAGGAGAAAGCAATGGCTGATGTATTCCATGGAACAGTTGTCCTGCCTTGGCAGAGAAATGGCCAAATATCATCAAATTCAGTTTTTCTAGCTTGGATGTCAGAGATTCTGCTGGAGTGGGTTTTTTTTTCCAATGTGTTGAGCAGTGCTCTTTTTCATAAACAGAAAAATACCAAGTTCCTAAACAGCAGCAGAAGGCCAAATTGGTATTTTCAAGCCGAGGTCTTCTGTAGCTGGAAACAGAATTCTTTTTTTTTTTTTTTTTTTTTTTTTTTTTTTTTTTTTTTTTTTTTTGTCTGTGGCAAATTGAACATGAAATTTAAAGATAAGGAGTATTTGTATGTAAGCGCATGTGACGTGTATACTTACCAAGCAGAGGTTGTTTCCTCGGTGGTAGGTGAAAGGAGCAATAAGTTGAAGGTGGAAAAAGGAAGTAATCTGCTCTCATTCGAGATAAATCAGTGTTGGCTCCTACCTCAATGCCATTTTCACTCTTTTTCTAACTGCATTAATCTGTTTATTGACAAAGCCTACTTAATATGGGACTGGTTATCTCACATAACCCCTTAGAAGCCTGCAGGATCCTTATTGTGATCCTGCATAACCCTTCCCAAAATCACCACTGGAATGGTAGTGCCCCATGCAACATTCCAACTGACGTCCTTAAGTGTGCAGCCCAGTGAATGTCACTGTGAGGTCCAGGTTCAGCTGACATGGCTTGAGCCAGCACCCATCTGTCCACAGTGCAGCACCCAGCAACTCCAGTTCTCAGTTGGTAGACCCAGCATTGAATCTCTGCATCTTTTTCATGTACACCAGAAAGAGGGCAGTAACACCATGTTCTTGCTTTGAGTGGTGTGGATGGATGACATCTCTTCTTCTTGAGCTGAGAACGCAGTCCAACTTGTTACTGTGCAAAGACCTCCTAGAAGAACCTTTTAGAGGCTTGCCAGTGAAGGAAATTGGTGGTAGGATGTAGAAGGAAACACCAGTACCCCTAATTCCCCCTCTCCTTTTCTAAGAAGGTAAAAAATGCCTCCCAGATCTTTGCAATCTACTGAACAACTCAAGAGCGGGAGAGGACTCTCAGCTCACTGGTGTGCCAGTAAATCATAGAATCATTTAGGTTGGAAAAGACCACTGAGTTCATCTAGTCCAACTGTTGACCCATCACCACCATGCCCACTAAACCATGTCCCTCTGTGCTGCAAAACTAGCAAGCATGAAAGAGCACTGTGCCGTGATGCTGAGCAATCCCAACACAAAAATTAGACAGCTAATTGACTCCTCCAGGTACAGTATCCCTTTTATCACCTGCAACTGACAATGAGGATTTCAGATTAAACAGGGAAAGTCTTCATAACTGGAATACACTGTGATCTTTGATTTTATTTCACACATACATACATTTCAGCTGCAAAATTTGTTATTAGTTGTTTTGGATGACTGGAGGGAAGATTCAGGACTCTTCACTTCCTTTCACTGCTTCCGACCTTCTCCCCATGTAGGGCCAACTGGTGTGCAGTGAGCTGATGCCACCCACCCAGGTCTTCTTGGGCAGGTTTCCACACTGCACTCACAATACAATCAGCAGCCAATGGTGGCCTCAGTTGAGATGGTAGAGAGCAAATGAGAAACTACCTTCTGTAGAGAAACTACCTTCTCACTCTCTTAGTACAGAATGACCTCCTCCAGTTGTGTAAAATGATTGTAAGTTGAATGATTTCAAGGGTGGGAGAATATGGCCATTTATCCTTAAGGGACTCAAAAGACATTTTGAGTCATGAGGAATTCATATCGTATCTGCTTGTGTTCTCATGCCTTCCCCACAAGTTCTTTGTTGAACTCCTCTTTGGACGCAGTCATTAATACTCCGTTTTGCAGGTCCGTACGTGACAGAGGTTTTAATTAATATGTGTGGAATCCTGTGAAAAGTAGAATTTACTTTGCAGTAATGTGATTGTTGCTGGTTTCCCACAGGAGCATCGTGCAGTCAGATGAAAAGCTGGTGATCAGCGCATCCTGGGCTAAGGATGATGATATCAGCAGGCTCCTGAAATCTCTGCCCAACTGGAGCAACATGGCTCAGCCCAAGCAACTGAGACCCAAGAGAGAGGAGGAGGAAGATTTTATAAGGTAAAATATTTTATAGCTGAACTTGCAAAAGGTTTTAAAATAGAAGTAACAATGGTAAAAACAGCTGGAAGCAAAGTAATTACAGTGTTGTGTCTCCAGGTATGAGGGGAGTTTCAGAAGGGATCTTTCCTTAAGTGGAGTAATAAAACATGAGTTCATATGCCCTTACATGAAGACACCATCTTTGTTGAACTGAGAACTTCCTGTGCATTGCCTGGGTTTGGACACTATCAGATACAGGGTTTGGATTTTGGGATGGTCCTGTGCGTAGCCAGAAGTTGCACTCAGTGATCCTTATGTGCCCCTTACAACTCAGGATAGTCTATGATTCCATGATTCCAAACCATCCTGAAGCTCTTTATCCTTCAAGAACAAGAAGAAAGTGGAGCTCCTCAGATGCAGCAAGAAAGAAGAGAGGGAGACCACAATTCAGTAAGGAGGCTTCAATGGCAGCCACCAGCTCACTACATTCTTGCATTTTTTGACTATTCCTTCTTGCTCTGTTGTTCATCCACAGCTATTTGGCATGTAAAACAAGTCAGGAAAGTGACTGTCACAAAAGAAGAAGAGAAGGGGTTATTTTTAATTCATAGAATAGAACAGAATCATAGAATTATCCAGGTTAGAAAGGACCTTCAAGATCATCAAATCCAATCATGAAGCTGACCTACTGAATCTAATCACTAAACCATATCCTTCAATATCTTTAGGGATGAGGACTCCACCACTGTAGTGGGAAGCCTGTTCCAGTGCTCAGCCTCCCTTTCCATGAATAAATTTCTCCTGGTATCCAATCTCAACCTCCTCTGGCACAACTTAAGACCATTAAGAAAACCAGTTAGGACTCAATATTGTGATCACCACTTGGTTTTGCCAATGTTGCACCAAATGCTGTGTCCTAACACACCCTTCACCCAGTCTGAACTTAAGCCAGAATCATTT